>NC_142874.1:134608439-134915939 GCF_051225735.1 Oryctolagus cuniculus
CCCACTCTCACCATTGCTATTTAACATAGTACTAGAAGTTTTAGTCAGAGCCATCAAGCAAGAAATGGAATTCAAAGGGATACTAATTGGAAAGTAGGGAATTAAACTATCACAATTTGCAGAGACATGATCCTTAATATAGGGGATTTAAAAAACTCCAATGAGAGACTGTTAGAACTCATAAATGAGTTGGTAGAGTGGAAGGTAGAAAATCAACATGGAAAATTCAATAGCCATTTTATTCACAGACAATGTCATAGCTGAGAAAGAACTTTTAAGACCAGCGCTATTCACAATAGCTTCAAAAAGAATGAAATACCTTGGAATAAATTTAACCAAGGATGTCAAATATCTCTACAATGAAAATTAGAAAACACTAAAGAAAGAAATAGAAAAAAATACATTAAAAAATGGAAAAATCTTCATGTTCATGGATCAGAATCAACATCATCACAATCTTCATTTACAGATTCAGTGTGATCCCAATCAAAATACCAACAAAATTTTTTGCAGATCTCAAAAAAATGATTCTAGCATTAATATGGAAACACAAGAGACCCTGAATAGATAAAACAATCTTATACAACAAAAACAATGATGGAGGCATCACAAAAATACCTGATTTCAAGACATACTACAGGGTAGTTATATTCAAAACAGCCTGGTACTGGAACAAAAACAGGCTTGTAAATCAATGGAACAGAACAGACATCCCAGAAATCAATTCATGCATCTACAAACTACTCATTTTTGACAAAGGATCTAAAATCAATCTCTGGAATGAGGACAATCTATTTAACAAATGGTGCTGGGAAAACTGGATCTTCATGTGCAGAATTGTGGAACTAGACCCCTACCATACACCTTACACAAAAATCCACTCAAAATGGATCAAAGAAGTAAATCTACGCCCCAGTACAATCAAATAATTAAAAAATATTGGGGAAACTTTAATCATTTCATTCTTAATTTTATTAAAAACTTTATATGTTCAGTGAAAGACACAAGTACAAGAATATTTATTACTGATTTAGATTTTGAGAAAAAACTAAACGTAGCTCAAATTTTCACTAATAGTACATCAATAAATAATATATTATATATTATAAAATGGAATTCTACTTAGAGACAAAATAAGGTTACTCTACTTATAGCTACCATAGATTTTATGATTTGCATTACTTGGAACAAAACAAAGCAGACAATTTTAAGTCTGATTTCATATACTGGAAGCAAAGAATAGAATATTAAGTGATGACAGTATACAGAATGGTTGTTAGAAAGAGGGTAAAAAGAGACTTCTTGAGGTCTGCAATGATCACTTAGCTGGAGCTTACATTAATGTATGTCTGTGTAACAACAACAACAACAACAAAACTCACTGATCTTATGCAACTATGATCAATGCACATTTCTATATGGATGCAAGCAAACACATTTTTCACTTTGTCAAATTCCAAATTCCAAATTGACACTTTCTTAACTAACTCTTATTGGATTTCAACCCAATGAGCTAATTGCTGAAATAATAAAATGGAGCAATATCATTTCTGCTTGAAGTCAAATATATTCTGATTTTTCTTCGTGAAAACAAAACACAAAACAATAAGATGAAAAAGAAAAAAAAAACGAGGAAGGAATAATAACATGAATGCTACTTTTTTTTTTTTTTTTTTTGTGGAAGGAAGGACCAGAACCAATTACCCTGTTTTTGCCTTGACAAGTGAAAATGAATTTCAATATCCAGGGCATTAACCATGGGGTTAGTAAGCAGTATGTGGTTGGAAGAACAGCCAACATCAGGGAGAGAGATGGCCAAGAATCTTTATTATGATTGAGAATCCAGGGAGGATGAAGTATAGCACAGACCCATCTAGAATTATTCAACATCACAGGTTAGTATCAGTAAAAAATATTGAATTCTTGAAATGTCCTTCTTCTAGATTTTTCTCCTTATATTCTTTGTGCTAAACTAATAATTTTTAAATTTTCAAAAGCAGATGATATCATGTAAGGATATATTTCACACTGTTTTGTTTCTTTTTCCCTTTCATCTAGGAAAGTTCACAGAAATCTTGGATATATACCATATGGTTCTGGTGATTTATTGGACTTGAATTATACTACTTGCTCTATAACTTTCTCATTGTAAACGTCAATCTATGTCAAAGGCACCATCTGATGCTCTATGAAAAGTGCCTTAGGAATACACATTTTCCCAAAGTTCTCTCAAGTAAGTCTAATATGAAAGTACATTTTTTCTTCTTCCAATTAACAACGTTAAAAATTCTCGAGAAGGAGTAAGCCTTCATTATAGTTGTTTGGTATGCATATTTCACACATTTTCTTGGATTGTTAGCATTTTTATTACCATTTATAACATTTGGAAATCTTACTTTGAAATTGTACTGTTATTTAATTTAAATAAAATGTATATAATACTGCATCCAATCATTAAGAATATACTAGAAAAATAATAATTAGAATCCTAATTGAAATTCTCCAATTTGAACTGATTAAGGAAAAGTTTCTAAGTTCTTAAATATGTTTATATTTTATCTTCAAAGCTAGAGCAAATCACTATTTAAGATACACAAGTCAAATAAATAAAAATAAAACTCATACTCTCTAACTTAGATTGTATTTTACTTCAATAAATATTTTGTAAGTACTGTTTCCTGAAATTTGCATATCATTATTTATAAAGTTCTTTACTTTTAGTAAAAAGAAAAATAAATCCTATTTATTCACCATTCACATACACAAATATTTATTGTTTTAATCATGTCATCCACAATTATTATTTAATATATTAATAACTTTTACATTCCTTATGCTTTCCAAATTTGATACATGTGTACATAATCATTCCGTGTGTAGTTTCCCATGTAAGTGTGGGAATGCTGATGTGTGAGGGATGTGTGCATGACAATTTTAATCCTAATTTGATTTCCATTCCCTCCTGATGACTAACTAAATTACTGCTTGTCAGCTTTTTTCTCTTTCTGTTTATTTTAGAAAATACTTGGCCAAATATATCTTCATTTAGCCCTCTGATAGTGTTTAGGAAAAAAATTGCATGAGATATTATATGTGTTAAATAATCATTCTCAGGAACATATGGATGAAATTCAAAAGTGTCTTTTACTTTTCCTGAAGCCAAAGAAAACAAACCATAAAGTTATACTAAACCCCTAAATGATTCAGTTTCCGCCTTTCTTTTAATTGCTAGCTTTGAAAAGAAGCATGACTGGTTTCGGTGCTCAATATTATTGTACATTTTCAGGTTCCTTCCAAACTGTAAAAGGATATGTGTTTGAAATGTGAAACTTGCCTATAACTTGCAAAAAAGTGAAAGACCAGGCCTCTGTCTCCAAAAAGTCAATTCCTTCATCTCTGCAGAAGTGAGTTTAGTTAGGAACTTGGTTTCTGATGGCCACAACTGGCCAGTTACAGAAGAACACATACCATGTGACCCCATTGAAATGAGGTTTCTAAAATACAAAACCACTGGAAGCAAAGTAGAATGGAAGATGCCAATGGCTAGTGAAAAGGGAAAATGGAAGTTGCTGTTCATGGAGCATAATGTTTCAGTTATATGGGGTGAATATATTCTGGAGCTCTCTTAAACAACATCATATTAATAGTTGCCAATTCTGTACCACACACTTAAACATCTTTTCAGGAGATGAATATCATATTAAGTGTTTTTACAATACATTTTATCATTTTCCAATCCATTATGTTTTGCTACTTTTTCTTGGCTAATTGCCCTATATAAAACCTTGATTATGCCATTTATAAAAAGTAGTCATTAGAGACACCCCAATCTTTTCTCCTGAACATAGAAGAAAGCATTCATTAAATATTTAATATATTACTTATAGGTTTTTCATATGTGTTTTTATTCAGATTGCCTAGATTTAAAAAAAAATATTCCAAAAAGTCATTTGTAAATTAAATACATATCTTTTTTTACTGTGTTTTGGGAAGATTGTGCAAATTTTCTTCTTTATTCTATTGATTTGTGTATTGCATTGACTGATTTTTGGACATTCAACTTACCTTTATATTTCTGAGATAGATCCTACTTGATTGTCATATTTAACTCATTTCATATGCTGCTAGTATCTTGCTGAGACTTCTTATTTATATTCATAAAAAGTAGTGTGCAAATTTCTTTTCATGAAATAAATTTAAATTTTTAATTGTAGAAAGCAAGAAAAAAAGAGAGAGAAAAAGAATGATCTTGACTGACCAACAAAATGCTGACATATTTTTGAAGAAGTGTACAATGTTGTTACATGTTTAAATACATTTTGGGATTTTAAAGATTCTTGGACCAAAGAAATAATCTATTATCATCTTAGGATAATTCTTACCCTATGATATTACAAAAATATGCCAATTCTTCAGTGCTGTTTCAAGAACACAGGCTATAGAGAGAGACTGATTGGCTTTAAATTGTACTTCATTTACTCACTAGTTATGGTCTTTTAGTCTAACGCACTGCATCCTCTGTACCTCAGTTTCATCATCATCATAGTGGGAATAATATTAGAATGTAACTCACAGGTTTTGATTCTGATTAAATAGGCTGAAATATGGGAATCCCTTTGGAAATTCCAGAAAGGGGTAAGACTCTAATTGATATTACAGGTGTTCATTATTAGGGATCATCCATTCTTGCCTGACATGTTAACTTTAGCTTGGATACTACCCCCTTCTCTCCTGAAAACTGATTTTCATCTCCTCAAGGTATCTGAACTCTTTGACATGTGCGTATATTAAAGCTTTGAACTGAGTATCTTCTTCCTCTATCCTTGTCAATCTGCTCTTCACGTCCCTAACTATGTGCTTCCCTTTCAGTCTCTTTTCAATCCCTTCCTTGTTCTCTCTTTTACTGAAATAATTTGAGACCCAATATTTTCCAGGCATCCGCCAACACTGAATGTATAATAATAATCCAAATGATACAGAGAACCTGCTCTTGAGGAACTTATATTTGAATGGCATGATGGACAGTAATGAAGAAATTACACAGGTAAACAGGGAGCTGAGAGTATGATAAATTCTCAAAGGGACAGATGGCTGAAATGAACCTGGTAAAAACAACTGTTAAAAACCTCCATGAAGTGGGAGGTGACAAAAGAGAATTAATGGTCTAATACAATGTAGATGAAATAAATGCATGATGGGAAAGATGGAGAAAGAGGGAAAGAGACTCCTAGTGTGTGGGCCTGTCCTGTGAGGCCCAAACTGTTGGGATGGGGGGGCGACGACATTCTTCAACAAGAAGTATTGGAGACAGTTTTGGTGAACATATTCATTTATTAACAATCAGGCAGGCAAAAGGGGGAATAGCTGGTTCAGGGTAGCAACACTAATTCTGTAGGATAAAGCAGATACTGGCACCGCTACACTTCTCCAATCAGCTTGAAGGTCACATAGTCAATGTGGCATTCCAGGTGGTCTTTAAGGGTCTGGGCCATACCCAGGAGCTGTTTACCTAGTTGACAATTACAAGGCTGTTCTACAGCAAGCAGAAGATAAAGGGAATGTGCCTGGCAGCACAGCAGTCAGGTCATGTGTGGGGGTTTTAGTGTGCTGAGCCCTGACCAGGGTTTTTCCAGGGGGGCATGGTGTGCCATGCCGTCCCAACCTCCTGAACAGGCTAGGCTGTCAATTTCCCAGCAAGGCACAAGATCACCCACATCACCTCCCTCTGTTTTCCAGGTATGGGATCATACACACTATTGGTGGAAAAAAAATTATGTTGTAGGAGAGGCGGGCATGAATTCATCAAAATAGTGAAATGAAAAGGACACCAGAGGAAAGAGAGGTGAGTGGCACTGGAGGGTGGGTTGAATAAAAAGCCAAAGGAAAGTCATGTAGAACTTGGTGAAGAACCACTGAGAGTTTTCTTTTTCTTGCTAAGAAGACTGGGAATCCCCTGAATAATTTAAGGCAGGGGGGAAAATATAGTTATATTTATTTATGAAAATGTTTCTCTGGTTATTCCTAGGGTGAACTATTAAGTAGAGAAATACCAAAGTGAATACAGGGAATATTTTAAAACTTTGTAATTTTTGTGTTGTTGCAAATACAGTGCTTTATCAGGCTTTAAGTCATTGACAAATAACAATCTGCTGGGGCCAGCCATGGGGCATAGCAGGTAAAGCCACCACTTGTAGTGCTGGCATCCTTTATGGGTGCCAGTGTGAGTCCCGGCTGCTCCACTTCCACTCCAACTCTCTGCTATGGCCTGGGAAAGCAGTAGAAGATGGCCCAAGTCCTTGGGCCCCTACACCCGTGTGGGAGACCCTTAAGAAGCTCCTGGCTGCTGGCTTTGGATTGGCTCAGCTCCAGCAGTTGCAGCCATCTGGGGAGTGAACCAGCGAATGGAAGACCTCTCTCTCTCTCTCTCTCTCTCTCTCTCTCTCTCTCTCCCCCTCTGCCTCTCTTTCTCTCTCTGTGTAGCTCTGACATTCAAGTAAATAAAATAAATCTTTAAAAAAATAAATCATATACATGCTGCTATAATTTTAATGATTTTGTGATCATGTAAAAATTTATATGCATTAAGTTCAACATTTTTTCATTTGATTATTGTTTATAGCCCATGCCTATTGCTCTGGTGAACTGAAGTGTTTTCATTTTTCACTTGCTGGACTCTATTTCACAGAGCATCAAGTGTCTGATTGTAATGTAAATTAAAATCATTATCTCAAAAATAATAAACAAAACATTAAGTTTCATAAAAATGTATTATCATTATTGTTTATTTATTTATAAGGTAGAGTGACAGAAAGAGAGAGAGAGAGAGAGAGAGAAATCTCCATCCACTGGGTCACTTACCAAATTGGCAAGGCCATAGCCAGGAGTCAGGACCTAGTCTCTCACTTGGGTTGCAAGTGCCCAAGTACTTAGACCATCTTATGATGCACTCCCAGGGATGTTAGCAGGAAGCTGAATCAGGAACAGAGCAGTCAACACTGCTGGATTATAGGATGCCCTCCAAAGTGGCTGAGCCTGTTGTACCACAATGCAGCCCCCCCAGGGAAGATTTTTAAAGTGTAGATGAATTTCTTAAATGGTAGTATATATATATATATATATATATATATATATATATATATATATGAAGAGACATAAGAAAAAGAATATTGGGAAATAATGGAAAGTCAAATTCCCTGTTTGTAGCTACCATAGCTATGCACAAAATCAATCCATTTCCTAGGATTAGCAAAAGAGATGCATTTAGTGTGTGGTCAGAGACTAGGAGTTTAATCTTGGAATGATTTAAATTGCTCAAGTGATCAAGTGCCTATCACCCATATGGGAGATGTGGATTAAGTGCCCAGCTTGCTCTCTGTCTCTCTCTGTTTCTCTCTCTCTCTCTTCTCAAAAAATGATTTTTTAAAGAGATGATAAGCCATGGGATTTTTCCTTGCATGTCCCCAATAATTGTAGGCTTACTTTGCTTTCCTCATAAAGTGTTTCCCATGCCATCAATTCTATCATAATTCCTTACTTGTTTCCTCACTTTATATTACATTTAGTATTGAGTTGTCCACATAGTCATTCCTGTCATTCTCTTTCTTCTCAACCAGAATAGATTCATCCAAAGAATTAAATTACCTCCAAAGAGTCTACTCCATTCTTTGCTCCTTCATTCCTTTAGGCATTTCTTGCACAGTTACTTCGTCCAAAGAAAGAATCCAACTGTTGGAGCATAGCAGCTGTATCAGGTGGAAACCTACCATTGACTGAGATTCTAGGATCACTGCCCTCATGAAGAAGCCGGATGTTTCTGTTGGTCAGCACTGCTCCAAATCCACACCATCTCCTAACACTGACACAGTCAATCTTTTAACCAAATAAGAAACTGAGGAAATAAATGTTCTTGGTAGAAGTAATGGTGGAAATGTTAAAAGTAATGAGTGATAGCAAATAGAAAAAAAGTAAGCAATGTGTAACATGAGATCTGAGACTACTTTAAAGCTTACACACTTGATGAAGCTAAAATAGAAAACATTTTACTGTTTTTGAAGAAGAATGTAGATCTTTGGAAATGTGCATTTTCGGATATAGAAGAGATAACTAAGTTAGTCTCAGGCCCAGTGTTGAAACTAAATTTGATACAGTGTTGATTTGTACTAATTTTAATAAAACGTCAATAGATTTTTATATTTTCTAAACTGCAAGAATGTTTTTATTTCCCTATGATATTGAAAGAAAATGAGTCAATAACAACACGTAATACATAATTTTAAACCCATGGAAATTCTGTCCCATTAATTTTTACACTACAAATTAAATCATGACAGTAGTCCCAATGAATGTATCTTTGTCTTATTTTATTTTGTTGGTTTTGTTTGTTTTTGCATAAGTTTTGCATCATGTGTCAACAATATTCTAAAATAGTGAAGTTTCAAGTATGTGTATACATTTTTTTGTATTTTTGGAAAATCGTGTAATGACTTCAAATCACAATGAGAACACCTAGTTATATTTGAAATGTTGTGCTCATTTAATGACATGAAGCATGCGTTGTGATTCCTACGGTTGATCTGCATTCTCCATCTGCACTCTCCACACCCCAGCTCAATAGCTCAACTTACTCAAACCTAAAACTCTCCATCTGTCAAGTTTCTTCTGCTAATACTGATTTAATCAATATTGTTGAATGCTTGATTATTACTGTATTGTTAAAAAATAGAATACATGAACTACCCTTTATTCATTGTAACTATATCAAATAGCACTGAATATGCATACAACAGCCATTTTACACTTAACGCCTTGTGGAAAAAAGGAGAGAGAATGTGGTCTCTACTTTTAGACAGTGGAGGAAGCAGAAACTGAATCTAATGTGGAAGAGAACTTCTCATGGATGCAAACTGGTTTATTCATCAAACTGAAGTTTTTGATGAGAGCAGTAAATAAATCTATTCACCCCTCATCTTCAGAGGATACTTGTGGTGCTCTGGGAAATGACTTCAATAATTGTATCCAGACATTCTTGCTTCAACCAGCACATTGAATATTAGTCCCAGTGGAACTTCTGTAATTACTAACTGTCATGTGAAAATTTCCATCATTTTTCACAGGAAGAACATAAAAATATTATATATATATATATATATATATATATATGGCTAAGCTTCTTAAATTGACAATTGACAGGCAGGTGAAAATGAAAAGAGAGGGATCTGGGTTCAGACAGTGGAATCATTTGTAGGGGGGTAGCTAGGATAAAGGGAGTGCACGGGCTTTATAAATATTGCCTACTCATCTTTTGTTTAAAAAGTCACATTTATCATTCAGGAATAGGAACAATCAGCAAGGGCAATTCATTTATCAGTGGGTGTTTCCCTTGGTATTTGGGCTAGAAGAAATGGCTGCTAAAATAAAACCTTTAAATTCATAGCATTGGGGGCCAGCCCTAAGGCATAGCAAGTACAGCTGCTGCCTGCAGTGCCGGCATCTCATTTGGGCACTGGTTCGAGTCCTGGCTGCTCCACTTCTGATCCAGTTCTCTGCTATGGCCTGGGAAAGCAGCAGAGGATGGAACAAGTCCTTGGGCCCCTGCACCCACGTGGGAGACCAGGAAGAATCTCCTGGCTCCTGGCTTCGCATCAGCACAGCTACAGCCATTGTGGCCATCTGGGGAGTGAACCAGAGGTTGGAAGATCTCTCTCTCTTTCTCCCTCTCTCTCCCTCTCTCTCCCTCTCTCTCCCTCTCTCTCCCTCTCTCTCTTCACCTCGGCCTCTCTGTAATTCTACCTTTCAAATAAATAAATAAATCTTTTAAAATTCATATCATTTATTTTCAAGTGGGAAAAGTTCCAAAATGATTGCTTGCTTTTTTTCCTTTCCTCCCTCCTTCCCTTACCCCTCCCTCCCTCCTTCCCTTACCCCTCCCTCTCTCCTTTCCTTCCTTCCTTCCTTCCTTCCTTCCTTCCTTCCTTCCTTCCTTTTAATAAGAGGAAGAGAAAACGAGATTTCTCTCTCAGAGCCTGTCCTAAGTTACAGGGTAGTTGCTTCAGGAGACTAAAATTACATTGCTTACCTTGGCAATTTAGAACATTGATGAAGCAAACAAAGTCCCAACTCTGATCAAACAGGTAAGAGAAACCCTGTTTTCTGTCTCAATTGATGAATAATTACAATCTGATTGGCTGCTAAAGTTGCTAAATTCATGGGGTAGTTTTGTTATATACTTTTCTGTCAACTTTGTCACCCCTAAGTTCCTAAACAGGGTGCTAAAGGAACTTAAATTATATGATTAGATAACTAATCATAGAATGTTTTTAAATTGATTTGAAAACAATTATGAAAAAGAAAATATTATACAACAGGCACCACGCATGTAGCATACCATGCTTATGTTTATTTGTAAACAGTAACAGGGATCAGAACTTCATTTTCCACCAAATACACCACTTCCTTTCCTTGATGACTTCAGTGAGTCACTTTTTTTCCTTCTGGGTCACAAGGCTCTTCTTGGAGAATATAGCACAGCAGTCTAGCAGCCAAGAACAAAGAGTTTGGAACCAGTTTTGTTCAAACAGGTCCCAACTCTGTTGTTTAGCCATGGGGAAATGACCAAATCGCTCTTTGTTTTGCACTCAATATCTGTCAAGCAAAATAGGAAGGCACTTCAAAAACTTCATGGAAAAATGGAGTTAAAAGACAAGTCTTTTTTGGAACAAAAATATTTTCAAATCTATTCATAATTTTTTTCACAATATGCATCTCCCATCAATTTGTTGAAGTTATTTCCCATTCAAATAATTATATTAAGTAGATGAAACTTAACTTTTTCTAGAATTAGATACATCAAATTTCTGATAATTTCGATATGGCCTAATTTACCTGCTCATATTCGATGTTATAAAAACAGAAATATTTTAAAAAAATGTTTCCTTTAAAATCATTTGGATACAACATATCAAGAATGAACTCATCATACCAGACTTTGATATGGGCGAGCAACCTTAGGTATAGTAAAATCTCTCTCGAAAGGAGCATCATTGGGGTCCTTTAAGGTTAAGCCACTGCTTGTGATACCAGTCTCCCCTAATGGAGAGCTGGTTCCAGACTCAGCTACAGAGCTTCCTGCTAATGTGGCTAAGACAGCAGATAATGCAGCAAGTGCTCGGGGGAAGTTCAGGGAGGGGATTCTGGCTCATCACTTCAGCCTGGCCCTTCCCTCTGTCTCTCCCTCCCTGCCACTCCCCCTTTCAAATAAGTAAATAAATAACTAAATTTTTGAAAACAAACAAAAAGCCCCACAAATATTTCTATAATTAAATCTAATTTCAAAACATTGAACCAGTTACAGGGCTACTGCAGACTCAAGTTGAAAAAGAAAAAAAAAAAAAATCTTGCACATTTGGTGCAGTGGTGAAACCACCAAGTGGGATACTGGCATTCCAGACCCCAGTGCCTGGCTGGAGTCCTGGCTATCTCCCATCCAACCTTGCTGACTGTTTTTTTTTTTTGACAGGTAGAGTGGACAGTGAGAGAGAGAGACAGAGAGAAAGGTCTTCCTTTTGCCGTTGGTTCACCCTCCAATGGCCGCTGCAGCCAGCGCGCTGCAGCCGGGGCACCGCGCTGATCCGATGGCAGGAGCCAGGTACTTCTCCTGGTCTCCCATGGGGTGCAGGGCCCAAGCACTTGGGCCATCCTCCACTGCACTCCCTGGCCACAGCAGAGAGCAGGCCTGGAAGAGGGGCAACCGGGACAGAATCTGGCGCCCCGACTGGGACTAGAACCCCGTGTGTCGGCGCCACAAGGCAGAGGATTAACCTAGTGAGCCGTGGTGCCGGCCACAATCTTGCTAACTGTTAATAGGCACCAGAGGTAACAGAGACTGTGTCTCAAATGCTTGTGTCCCTGACACTTTTTTGGAGAATTGGACTGAATTTCTGGGTTCCTTGCTTTGGCCTGGAAAAATCCTGGTTGTTATAGGCATTTGGGGAGTGACTCACAAAACAGATTTCTCTCCCTCTCTCTCTCTCCTCGATTCAAATAAATAAAAATAAATGCAGGCCAGATTTGTGATGGGGCCAGTTAAATCATAGCTTTTGACAATAGCATCCCATATCAGAATGGAGGTTTGAGTTCCTACTGTTCTACTTCTGATCCAATTCTCTGCTCATGTGCCTGGGAAAGCAGCAGATGATGGCACAAGTTCTTAGGGTCCCTTCCACAGTGGAACACCAGGATAGAGTTCCTGAATCCTGGCTTCAGCCAACAGATCTAAGATCTCCTCTCTCTCTCTCTCTCTCTGCATTTTAAATAAATAAATAAATCTTTAAAAAATGAACATAAGGGGCCAGCGCTCTAGGGTAGCAGGAAAAACTGCCACCTGCAGTACCTACATGCCATGAGAGAGCTGTTTCTAGTCCTAGCTGCTACACTTCCAATCCAGCTCTCTGCCATGGCCTGGGAATGCAGTAGAAGATGGCCCATTTCCTTGGGCCCCTGAACCCACATAAGAGACCTGGAAGAAGCTCCTGGCTCCGGGCTTCGAATCAGTGCAGCTCCGGCCATTGCGGCCAACTAGGGAGTGAACCAGTGGATGGAAGACCTCTCACTCTCTCTCTTTCGCTTTCTCTCTCTCTACCTCTGTCTCTCTGTAACTCTGCCTTTCAAATAAATAAATAAATGCTTAAAATAATAAAGAACATAAATAAAATTTTAAAAGAAAAAGTCACACAATTTATGTTTTCATAATGACATACAACATAAATAATTTTTTGCTACTGTTTTAAACTAATGGCATTTTCAAAATTTTTGTTACTAATCCAAAAAAGAAGGAAAATCTACTTTTACTTCTATTAAACTTCGATATGTCTCTGTGTGCATATATTAGTCTTTATATCTTCCATTCAGTTTGAAGATCTTTTTTTTAAACTTCTATTTAGTAAATATAAATTTCCAAAGTACAGTTTATGGATTACAATAGCTTCCCCTCCCCCCATAACTTCCCTCCCATCTCCCACTTCCTCTCCCATTCCATTCACATCAAGATTCATTTTAAAATATCTTTATATATGGGAGATTGATTTAGTATATATTAAGTAAAGATTGCAACAGTTTGCACCCACACAGAAACATAAAGTGTAAAATACTGTTTCAGTACTAGTTATAGCATTACTTCAAATTGAACAACACATTAAGGACAGAGATCCTACATGAGGAGTAAGTACACAGTGACTCCTGTTGTTGACTTAACAATTTGTCACTCTTGTTTATGGCATCAGTAATCTCCCTAGGCTCTAGTCATGAGTTTCCAAGGCTATGAAAACCTTTTGAGTTCTCCGACTTCAATCTTATTTAGAGAAGGTCACAGTAAATGTGCAAGTTCTCTCCTCCCTTCAGAGACAGGTACCTCCTTCTTTGAGGGTCCGTTCTTTCCACTGGGTTAGTTGTCACTCACATTTACGTGTTTGTCTTTTTTTTTTTTTTGCCAGAGTGTCTTGGCTTTCCATGCCTGATATACTCTCATGGGCTCTTCAGCCATATCCGAATGCCTTAAGGGCTGATTCTGAGGCCAGAGTGCTGTTTAGGACATCTGACATTCTATGAGCCTGCTGTGTATCCCGCTTCCCTGTTGGATCTTTTCTCCCTTTTTGATTCTATCAGTTAGTATTAGCAGACACTAGTCTTGTTTGTGTGATCCCTTTGACTCTTAGACCTATCAGTATGATCAATTGTGAACTGAAATTGATCACTTGGACTGGTGAGATGACACTGGTACAGGCAACCTTGATGGGATTGAATAGGAATCCCCAGGCATATTTCTAACTCCACTTTGGGGCAAGTCCGATTGAGCATGTCCCAAATTGTACAGCTCCTCCCTCTCTTATTCCCGCTCTTATTTTTAACAGGGATCACTTTTCAGTTAAATTTAAACACCTAAGAATAATTGTGTGTTAATTACATAGCTCAACCAATGGTATTAACTAGAACAAAAAAATATTAAAAGGGATAAAGTATTAAGTTGTTCATCAACAGTCAGGACAAGGGCTGTTCAAGTCATTGTTTCTCATGGTGTCCATTTCACTTCAACAGCTTTCCTTTTTGGTGCTTGGTTAGTTGTCACCAATCAGGGAGAACGTATATTTGTCCTTTTGGGACTGGTTTATTTCACTCAGCATGATGTTTTCCAGATTCCTCCATTTTGTTGCAAATGACTGGATTTCATTTTTTTGACTGCTGTATAGTATTCTATACAGAATATGTCCCATAATTTCTTTATCCAGTCTACTGTTGATGGGAATTTGGGTTGATTCCATGTTTTAGCTATCTTAGCCCCAGACAGGGATGCCCACTCTCACCACTGCTATTCAATATAGTTCTGGAAGTTTTAGCCAGAGCTATCAGGCAAGAAAAAGAAATTAAAGGGATACAAATTGGGAAGGAAGAACTCAAACTATCCCTCTTTGCAGATGATATGATTCTTTATTTGGGGGATCCAAAGAACTCTACTTAGAGACTATTGGAACTCATAGAAGAGTTTGGCAAAGTAGCAGGGTATAAAATCAATGCACAAAAATCAACAGCCTTTGCATACACAGGCAATGCCAGGGCTGAGAAAGAACTTCTAAGATCAATCCCATTCACAACAGACACAAAAACAATCAAAGACCTTGGAATAAACTAAACCAAGGATGTTAAATATCTCTACAATGAGAATTACAAAATCTTTTATTATTATTATTATTATTTTTAATGAATATAAATTTCCAAAGTACAGCTTATGGATTACAATGGCTTCCCCCCATAATGTCCCTCCCACCCGCAACCCTCCCCTTTCCCACTCCTACTCCCCTTCCATTCACATCAAGATTCATTTTCGATTCTGTTCATATACAGAAAATCAGTTTAGCATACATTAAGTAAAGATTTCAACAGTTTGCTCCCACACAGAAACATAAAGTGAAAAATACTGTTTGAGTACTAGTTATAGCATTAAATCACAATGTACAGCACACTAAGGACAGAGATCCTACATGAGGAGTAAGTACACAGTGACTCCTGTTGTTGACTTAACAAATTGACACTCTTGTTTATGGCATCAGTAATCACCCTAGGCTCTTGTCATGAGTTGCCAAGGCTATGGAAACCCCCTGAGTTCACTGACTCTGATCATATTTAGACAAGGCCATGGTCAAAGTGGAAGTTCTCTCCTCCCTTCAGAGAAAGGTACCTCCTTCTTTGATGGCCCATGTTTTCCACTGGGATCTCACTCACGGAGATCTTTCATTTAGGTTTTTTTTTTTTTGTTTTTGTTTTTGTTTTTGTTTTTGCCAGAGTGTCTTGGCTTTCCATGCCTGAAATACTCTCAAGGGCTTCTCAGCCGGATCTGCATGCCTTTAGGGCTGATTCTGAGGCCAGAGTACTGTTTAGGACATCTTCCATTCCATGGGTCTGCTGTGTATCTCACTTCCCATGTTGGATCGTTCTCTCCCCTTTTTATTCTATCAGCTAGTATTTGCAGACACTAGTCTTGTTTATGTGATCCCTTTGGTTCTTAGTCCTATCATTATGATCAATTGTGAACAGAAATTGATCACTGGGACTAGTGAGATGGCATTGGTACATGCCACCTTGATGGGATTGAATTGGAATCCCCTGGTATGTTTGTAACTCTACCGTTTGAGGTAAGTCAGCTTGACCATGTCCCGAATTGCACATCTCTTCCCTCTCTTATTCCCACTCTTATATTTAACAGCGATCACTTTTCAGTTAAGTTTCAGCACTTAAGAAGAAGAATTGTGTATTGATTACAGTATTCAACCAAAAGTATTAAGTAGAACAAACAAACAATAATACTAAGAGGGAAAATATATTAAGTTGTTCATCAACAGTCAGGGCGAGCGCTGATCAAGTCACAGTTTTTCTTAGTGTTCATTTCACTTTAACAGGTTTTCTTTTTGGTGCTCAGTTAGTTGTCACCTACCAAGGAGAACATGTGGTATTTATCCCTTTGGGACTGGCTTGTTTCACTCAGCATAATGTTTTCCAAATTCCTAACAGGGATCACTTTTCAGTTAAAATTTAAACACCTAAGAATAATTGTGTGTTAATTACAAGGTTCAACCAAAGGTACTAGAACAAAAAAAAATATTAAAATGGATAAAGTATTACATTGTACATCAACCGTCGGGACAAGAGCTGATCAAGTCACTGTTTCTCATAGTGTCCATTTTACTTCAACAAGTTTCCCCTTTGATGCTCAGTTAGTTGTTGCCGATCAGGGAGAACATATGATGTTTGTCCCTTTGGGACTGGCTTAATTCACTCAGCATGATGTTTTTCAAATTCCTCCATCTTGTTGCAAATGACCGGGTTTTGTTGTTTTTGACTGCTGTATAGTATTCTATAGAGTACATGTCCCATAATTTTTTTATCCAGTCTACTGTTGATGGACATTTGGGTTGGTTCCAGGTCTTAGCTATTGTGAATTGAGCTGCAATAAACATTAATGTGCAGACAGCTTTTTTGTTTGCCAATTTCATTTCCTTTGGGTAAATTCCAAGTAGTGGGTGGCTGTGTTTAATGTTAGGGTTATATTCAGGATTCTGAGGAATCTCCAAACTGACTTCCATTGTGGCTTAACCAATTTGCATTCCCACCAACAGTGGGTTAGTGTCCCTTTTTCCCCACATCCTCTCCAGCATCTATTGTTGGTAGATTTCTGAATGTGAGCCATTCTAACTGGGGTGAGGTGAAACCTCATTGTGTGGTTTTGATTTGCATTTCCCTGATTGCTAGTGATCTTCAACATTTTTTCATGTGTCTGTTGGCCATTTGGATTTCCTCTTTTGAAAAATGTCTATTGAGGTCCTTGGCCCATCTCTTAACTGGGTTGTTTGTTTTGATGTTGTGGAGTTTCTTGATTTCTTTGTAGATTCTGGTTATCAACCCTTTATCAGTTGCATAGTTTGCAAATATATTTTCCCATTCTGTTTGTTGCCTCTTCACTTTCCTGTCTATTTCTTTTGCAGTACAGAAACTTCTCAATTTGATGCAATCCCAAGTGTTAATTTTGGCTTTGACTGCCTGTGCTTCTGGGGTGTTTTCCTAGAAGTCATTGCCGGTACCTATATCTTGCAGGGTTTTTCCAACGCTCTCTAATAATTTGATGGTGTCAGGTCGTAGATTTAAGTCTTTAATCCATGTTGAGTGAATTTTTGTGTAAGATGAAAGGTAGAGGTCTTGCTTCATGCTTCTGCACATGGAAGTCCAATTTTCCCGGCACCATTTATTGAATAGACTGTCCTTACTCCAGGGATTGGTTTTGGACCCTTGATCAAATATGAGTTGGCTGTAGATGTTTGGATTGCTTTCTGGTGTTTCTATTCTGTTCCATTGGTGTATCCATCTGTTTCTGTACCAGTGCCGTGCTGTTTTGATTACAACTGCCCTGTAGTATGTCCTGAAATCTGGCATTGTGATGCCTCCAGCTTTGTTTTTGTTGTACAAGATTGCTTTAGCTATTCGAGGTCTCTTGTGCCTCCATATAAATTTCAGCACCATTTTTTCCAGATCTGAGAAGAAGGTCTTCGGTATCTTGATTGGTATTGCATTGAATGTATAAATTGCTTTTGGGAGAATGGACATTTTGATGATATTGATTCTTCCAATCCATGAGCATGGAAGATTTTTCTATTTTTTGGTATCCTCTTCTAATTCTTTCTTTAAGGTTTTGTAATTTTCATCGTAGAGATCTTTAACATCCTTGGTTAAGTTTATTCCAAGGTATTTGATTGTTTTTGTAGCTATTGTGAATGGGATTGATCTTAGAAGTTCTTCCTCAGCCATGGCATTGTCTGTGTATACAAAGGCTGTTGATTTTTGTGCATTGATTTTATACCCTGCCACTTTGCCAAACTCTTCTATGAGTTCCAATAGTCTCTTAGTAGAGTTCTTTGGGTCCCCTAAATAAAGAATCATGTCATCTGCAAAGAGGGATAGTTTGAGTTCTTCCTTCCCAATTTGTATCCCTTTAATTTCTTTTTCTTGCCTGATAGCTCTGGCTAGAACCTCCAGAACTATATTGAATAGCAGTGGTGAGAGTGGGCATCCCTGTCTGGTACCAGATCTCAGTGGAAATGCTTCCAACTTTTCCCCATTCAATAGGATGTTGGCTGTGGGTTTTTCATAGATTGCTTTGATTGTATTGAGGAATGTTCCTTCCAAACCCAGTTTGCTTAGAGTTTTCATCATGAACGGGTGTTGTATTTTATCAAATGCTTTCTCGGCGTCTATTGAGATAATCATATGTTTTTTCTTCTGCAGTCTGTTAATGTGGTGTATCACATTGATTGTTTTGCGCACATTAAACCATCTCTGCATACCAGGGATAAATCCCACTTGGTCTGGGTGGATGATCTTTGATGTGTTGTTGCATTCTATTGGCAGCGAGAACAAAATCTTAAAGAAAGAAATAGAAAAGGATACCCAAAAATGGAAAAATCTTCCATGCTCATGGATTGGAAGAATCAATATCATCAAAATGTACATTCTCCCAAAAGCAATTTATACATTCAATGTTATACTGATCAAAATACCAAAGACATTCTTCTCAGATCTGGAAAAAAATGATGCTGAAATTCATATGGAGACACAGGAGAACTCGTATAACTAAAGCAATCTTGTACCACAAAAACAAAGCTGGAGGCATCACAATGCCAGATTTCAGGACATACTACAGGGCAGTTGTTATCAAAACAGCATGGTACTGGTACAAAAATAGATGGACAGACCAATGGAACATAATAGAAATGCCAGAAATCAATCCAAACATCTACAGCCAACTTATATTTGATCAAGGGTCCAAAACCAATCCCTGGAGTAAGGACAGTCTATTTGATAAATGGTGCTGGGAAAATTGGATTTCCACATGCAGAAGCCTAAAGATCTTTTTTTTTTAACAGCACCAAATTGCATGCTGTTTCTTGAGAACTTATAAAAAATTCAGTCAAATAAAATTTTGTAGAATTTACAGTAAATAAACAAATATTTCCACTTGATTTAAACAACAATACAGAGAAAACAAAATAAACGCTGCTTCCAGCAGAGTCACTGCCCCTACAGTTGGAAGAATTGTACCACAGGAAGGAGCTCATAACCTGTCTCCTTTGCTAAGATATCCTTGGCATTGTAGCTGAGGGGCAGGTGCACTTACTGAGATGCACATTGCTGTAGTTATCCAAAAAAAGGGTCATCAGATTGAGTTACAGGAAGGAAGCCCCATTTTAAACATCATGGACCATAGAGTGTCCTCATGTATTCGTCCTGTATTGAATCAGCTGCCGTGATGTGGGTGGTACTGGCTACTTGGCTACTGTAATTTCAGGTCCTCACAGATACACAGACTGGCAAGTTCTGCCTCAAGTGTCACTTGGGCTGTGCTCTACCTTTGTTAATTTTTTAAAATATTTTATCAAAAATAAATTATTGACTTTAAATTCTGATAGGCCTCCACTTACAAAACTCTACTTTGCATTAATTTTAAACTGTCAAGTTTGAAAAACTCCCAGTTATAATAAGTGCATTACTATATGTGCTACTTAATTATACAAGACATTGGCTTTAGTTTAGATCCATTTTAAAGCCAACTAAAGCAATGTTATTTCAGCTCATTTTATGGTAAGCAATATTCAACAAACATTATATTTAATTTCAACTGATTCTTCCCTAGGACAGCATGAAGTAGTGTGTCAAACAATTGTATTTTAGTCATTTATTATTTTTATTTATTTATTTTTTTGTAATTGAAAGGCAGAGCAAAAAGGAGAAAGAGAGAGAGAGAGAGAGAGAGAGGTCTTCCACTTGCTGATTCACTCCTTAAATGCCCAACCAGCCAGGGCTTCTGCAGGACAATCTCAATCCAGGTCTCCCAGGTAGGTGCCAGGTACTACACACTTGCTCCATCATCTGCTGTCTACCAAGTCACAGAAGTTGGAACAAAAACAAAAGAGCCAAGACAAAAACTTGGCACTCACGGATGATATACAAGTGCCCCAAGGAGCCCAATAAGGAATTCTAAAGTGACTTTAACATTCCAAGAGCTTTTTAAAAAATTTCTTCATGTTTTTCCTACTTGTCCTCATATAATTACTGCTATTTAAATGTCTCCTTTATATAGGAGTGTATTAAGGGCTTCAAATAGTTTTTGGAAACTGAATTAACAGATAATTATTAATCCAATTTGATAACACATAAAATGCGGATTTGCTCAAAAGAGCAAGGTGAGTGATTTTGTTCTAACATGTAGATATGAAATCATTCCAGGCTTCTGCACATGCTTTGTTTCCATTTCATTTTTTACTCTGACTTTGGAAAAAAAAAAAACAGTTTCAATGTCAGTGAATATATGATTTTTTAACGAATCAGTGATATAAACATATATTTGGAATTTATCTGGTTCAATAGTGTGGTCAAATAACATAAAATAGGAGGAATTAAAGTATTTTGAAAAGATAAAATATGCAAAATTTTCAATTTCATGCTATTTTACTTGCATTGTTAGATGTTTGCCTTTAATTCAGCTTTTTATTCTAGGTCATTAGATTTCTAGTAATTAAATTAAATATGTTTGTAATAAAAGTGGTTCCAAATAACCATTATATGAAGAGACAGCTCACAACTCCTATTTTTAACATCTCAGTGCAGTGCCTGCCATATAAAACACTCAGTTTGGGAGGTGTTTATAATTATAATAAATTTCAGGTTAAATAAAATAAATCCATTTTATTGCTGTAGAATTTATTGAAAAGTCACAATTTTATTTTTAATTCTCCAAACTTGGCTTTGATCATAGTATAGACTTTGTAAAGTTTTTATAAAGATTATTGGGAAAATTTATGTAATATATTTACAATGCAATGCATGTAAAAGGTACCGAACATGTACTACTTACTATTGTAATATCTTTCTTGTATTATTTACTCATAACTCATGAAAAATAATATTTCTTTGTGTTGAAAATATTTCCTTTTATCAGAGGTATTATTTTTATTTTCTTTTAGGACAAATAAATTTCTCCAAAACTTTCTAGTTTTTATATTGTGTCGGCTTTTGTGAATATTTAATTGTGTTCATTGTGGTAAGTGTTAATAGAAAGGGAATTTTTTTATATTTATACTGTAGCCATCTACTTTTTAAGCTTTCAGTTTAAATATCTTCTTTAAGTTATTTCTACTTTTTCATTTACTCTATTTTGGTTTCACATCCTAAATCAGTGCTAAGACAATATTACATAAACTAGATCTAGTGGCACATCTTTATTCACCTCAATGTAATGAGCATGACTATTATTTCAAAGTCTAATAGGAATTTGCTGTTGATTTCATATATATTTATCTGCAAGCTAGACAACATTTTTATTGCTGATCAGACATTTTGAAAAAAATAATGTCTATAAATTTAAGACATGGAGATTTCATATTTTTCATGAAAATCAAAGTACCTCCATTCTGGATTTATATGTATCAGAACAGAATGAAAAAATAGAATCAATAGTATTGACCATGTTTATGATCAGTAATAATTACTGTATATTTTATTTAGATTGAGAAATTGTATTGATTGTTGAATCAATAATTCAAAATCACTAACTTGATTGACTTTTTGCTGTACTGCTGTCTACATTATTGATCATGAACTAGGGTACCATTCTAACATTATGAAACTACAATTTTCCTGCTGCAATTTAAATAATAGATCTGTAGGCAGTTTTCTATTATAACGCTAGAGAATTATTAATATTTAAATCTTGCTTATCTTAACTTATAGTGACAATTAGTAAGTTACATTGTAACCATTACACTGTAAAAATATAATAAAATCTCTTTGATGGGCTTTATTACTACCAGCGGTTTGACTGGGTGGGCATTTGTCCATGGTGACATTTGATAATGTCTGGAGGCAATGTTGATTGCCACTACCAGAAGGGCACATGTGGCACTGGCACACAGTGAGTCACAGAGGCCAGAGAGGTTGGTAAACAACTCCCATGCATCAGGACAGTTCCTATAGCAAAGAATACTGTGATCCAAGCATTCATAATGCCACTTTTCAGAAACAAATTGTACTTTGGTCTATTTTGTTGATTGGTTTTATAGATATTTGAGATTTTGTCTGGCTTAAAGGGAAAATGCTTCTCTCTCTCTCTCTCTCTCTCTCTTTTTTTTTTTTTTTTTGCTTTTGTGCGTATAAGTCAAAAAAAGAACAAATAACACCTGCATCTCTTATAGGACGTGAAGAGTCTCAGCCACACTTGTTCTAGCTGCTCTGCGCTGAGACCTCCCTCCACAGGAGGCATTATCCACGATGATGTAGACAGTTACAGATTTCACTTTCATTTATCTTATTCTGTTAGAATCTTCAGGAAAAGTTTGTAGAGATTAACATAATACTTTATAACTGTATTTTTTATGATTGGTAAAACATTTTTAAGCATACACTGAATCTTGTTTAAAGGAAGTCGGGGAAGCGTGCAAGGGCTGGGAAGAAGTCATTATGTACATTAAGCTGGTGAACTGAGAAAGCTTGCCCTTTGACTAGGTTTATAAACAGTATTAATTGTTCCAGGAATGAAACCTCAGATTCTTCATTCCATTTCATCAGCAATGCTAGCAGTATTTTGGTAAATATACCAATTTTATATACTGACAAGAAATGCATAGACAATGTAAACCATAAAATGTAGAAATGATCATATAAAGTCAATCTTACAGTTTATACATTGCTCCTATCAGAATTTCACTGTCTAAATTAAATTGAACTGAAGAGTGCTCTGATAAAAAAATTCACTATTTGTTGACACCTGATTTATGTTTAATCCCAATGTTGAGAAATATAATTGTCAAGATTATTTTATCCCTTTTAGACGATCATGCATATTAAAAATAAAACTTCAGCAAGTTACTAAATATATGTTCAATATAACTTGAGTATTACCATGAAGTAAATTTTTAAGCATTTTATTAGATTATCAAATATTTTTCAAACAATATGGTGATACTGTAATCTGTGAAACAGTATACTTTGAGTAATTCTGAAGATCAAGGTTTCCCCCACATATTTACTCTTAATACAACAATTTTGTTCCAAAAGCTGTCTTTATTTGTTTTTTTTTTTTTTTTTTTTTTTTTTTTTTTTTTTTTTGACAGGCAGAGTGGACAGTGAGAGAGAGAGACAGAGAGAAAGGTCTTCCTTTGCCGTTGGTTCACCCTCCAATGGCCGCCGCGGCCGGCGCGCTGCGGCCGGCGCACCGCACCGATCCGATGGCAGGAGCCAGGAGCCAGGTGCTTTTCCTGGTCTCCCATGGGGTGCAGGGCCCAAGCACTTGGGCCATCCTCCACTGCACTCCCGGGCCACAGCAGAGGGCTGGCCTGGAAGAGGGGCAACCGGGACAGAATCCGGCGCCCCGACCGGGACTAGAACCCGGTGTGCCGGCGCCGCTAGGCGGAGGATTAGCCTAGTGAGCCGCGGCGCCGGCCCAAAAGCTGTCTTTAAAAAACACTGTTTCTGTGAACTTCAGTGCACCATAAATGTAATATCTAATGATTGAAAATCATTAGCTCATATCCTATTTTTGTTGAAGTCAATGTATTAGTTTTACTGTAAGAGTCAGGAAAAAGTATTTTATCAACCTGTTAAGAAACCTTTGAAAACACTAATATTAATCTTAATAGTTCATTGTATCTGTGTGTGTGTGCATGTGCAGAGGTGAAAGAGATGGGGTGGAGGGATGTTGTACCTAGAAACTTTTTTTTTGACAGGCAGAGTTAGAAAGTGAGAGACAGAGACAGAGAGGAAGGTCTTCCTTCCGTTGATTCACCCCCCCAACTGGCCGCTAAAGCCAGCGCACTGTGCCGATCCAAAGCCAGGAGCCAGGTGCTTCCTCCTGGTCTCCCATGTGGGTGCAGGGGCCCAAGCATTTGGGCCATCCTCCACCACCCTCCCGGGCCACAGCAGAGAGCTGGACTATAAGAGGAGCAACCGGGACTAGAACCCAGCGCCCATATGGGATGCCAGCGTCCCAGGCAGAGGATTAACCAAGTGAGCCATGGCACCCGCCCCTAGAAACTTTGCCTTAAGTAAATTCAGGCTCCTACCATCAAACAAACTGGCAAGCAGATTAAAGGGCTATGAACATCTCCTATGCAAATGTTTCTCTGTTATCATTTCAAACATCCTCAACTTTGCATTTCACTGCATCTCTTGGATTTGTTTTTCACTTCAACTGTCACTGCAGTAACCAACCCTACAGAAATGTTGATTGATTTCACACAGGCACAAGCTGATAGTAGCTTGTCTCATGACTACATCATTGTCTACTCTTTTTCCACCTACTTTGAGCCTATTTCCAGGCTACCCTTGTGTCTCTGGTATTCATGGTACTGGAGGGACGACTGGACATTCAGGGTTGTGCATCCTGGACTATAGGGAAGCTAATATGCTTTGCTCCAACCACAAGGAAAGGCAACCTCTATTTTTCTCTACCCAAACTCTGTAAGATAAAAAAAAGATAGTATAACCACTCAAAAGGTTGTCCTGGGATGTAAAGAATTTAATTCCAAAATCTAATATCTTTTGAGTCTTTTTTTCCTGCTTCCCTCACATTTTTGCTTGTCTCACACTTTGCTCCAACCACAATGTGAGAGCGGAGCAAAGAAAAAAAAAAAAAGAAAAAAAACTCCAGAAAAAAAGTGCCATGATGAATGATGGAAGGATGGTAAAACTTGAAAAAGCTGAGAGGAATGAAACAAATATGTTGGTGCCAATTTCATTTCTTTTCAAAAGAGGGTAAGAACTTTTATTCTTTTTAAATTTTTCTTCCAGAAAAGAGCAACACTATGAGAGAAGGAGAGAGACTCACCTTCATGTCATCTCCAATGAGATATGTGTTCTAAACTCTGTAAGCTTTGTTTTTAATATACTCCCTCATTCAGTAGCTCTATGCATGATAGAGCATTCTGCCATTCCAAAAGCAGTTATTATGTAGACTCTGTTTTATCATAGTTCCACTGTTGGCCTTTCATGGTGCTGTCCGTGGTCCTAGATATATGGGGAATTTTTGAAGGCTGAAGTGTATCAACCTCTTATCACAGAAGTTTTACTCTCAATTTATTTTAAAATATGTTGAACCATAAAGTGTGTACTCTAAAGTGTGTATAATTTAAAGAATACTTTTAAATTAAGAACATATTCTTCACTAGCCAGCCTTAGGAATGGTATGTTATTGGTGCTTGCAAGTCAGCTCTGCTGTTTGTTTTTCTGTGTCCCCAAAGAGATTGTAACATTTATCTGAAATAGTGCATTGATAATTTTTATTGATCATTTCCTAATTTATCCATATATCTATATCTTCAAATAATATGTTATTCATTTTTACATTTTGATCACTTTCTATAACAAATGTTAGACATTAAATATTCTTTTGTACCTTTTTAAGATTTTGTTGTATAGGAAAAATTGAAAGACATTTAGCTTTAAATATTGAAAAGTTGTATATGTAATATCATGTTGAATGAGGATCCCAATTCATTTTCATGTTAGTGAAATTTACTTTCTATGTCAAACACAACTGTTTGAGCATCCCTATGAACTGCATATAGTTATAAATTTTCTCTGGATAAGCATCTAAGAGTGGAATGGCTGGATTTTACCTAACTTACATTCCCACCATTAATATATGAAAGTTTTTATTTCATATCCTTATTATTATGGTTGGGGCATGCATATTTCCTCTCTCTCTCTGTCTCTCTGTTTTGCTCTATTTCTTTCTTCAATATGGTTTATTTATGTTGAAATTTTTTATTTATCTTGAAACTTTATTTTTATTATCTTGAAATGTTTCTGCCATGTAAAATATTTATCAATATTTATTTTCTTTTTCTATTTTTTTAAACATGAGTGCCATTTTCCTAGCAACCCCTTTACCATAGTCTCTTTGCTTTCTAATCTTCTCTAATGTTCAATGGCATGCTGAGTTTATTTGTACACACAGATCTCTTTTTCTTTAACTTTTATTTAATGAATATAAATTTCCAATGTACAGCTTATGGAGTACAATTAAGTACATTAAGGACAGAGATCCTACATGAGGAGTAAGCG
Organism: Oryctolagus cuniculus; assembly: GCF_051225735.1. NCBI lineage: Eukaryota > Metazoa > Chordata > Mammalia > Lagomorpha > Leporidae > Oryctolagus > Oryctolagus cuniculus. The sequence goes on from NC_142874.1 coordinate 134,634,591, forward strand.
CACAATGACTCCTGTTGTTGACTTAACAAAATGGCACTCTTGTTTATGGCATCAGTAATCACCCGAGGCTCTTGTCATGAGCTGCCAAGGCTATGGAAGCCTTTTGAGTTCACCGACTCTGATCATATTTAGGCAAGGTCGTAGTCAGAATGGAAGTTCTCTCCTCCCTTCAGAGAAAGGTACCTCCTTCTTTGATGACCTGTTCTTTCCACTGAGATCTCACTCGCGGAGATCTTTCATTTAGGTCATTTTTTTTTTTTTTTTTTTTTTTTTTTTTTTTTTGCCAGAGGTACACAGATCTCTTTATGAGTTGATAGTCTTTTTGTGTTTCCAGATAAAACCCACACTATAGTAAACATTGCAGCCATAAATATAAATGCTTTCAAACTTGATAAGAAATGGCTTGAGACATAATAGTGTGTTTATTTCATTCATTTATCATTTTATTCACCACAATTTATGTCTCTGACTCTATTATTTATTATACATTTTTGAGTAGGGTTAACTGTTTTCATGAGAAGCTTACATTTGAAGAAGATTTGCATTGACTAATTAATGTAAAAAGACTTTAAATTTATCTCTGTATTTATACATATCTTATGCCCATACATTTGTGTTGAGATTCATTAATATTTTTCAATAAATTCTACATAAAATATTGTTCCATTTTTGTCAGGTATATTCCCTGTGCGATTGTGTTGTTTCCATTTCCACACTTATTTAATTAAAATCTTGTAGTGGTTATTGCTGGTATACTGTTATTAGATGTTTATACAAAATGATTTTTGTTGAATTGTGCTAATTTCCTTAAAATTTCGAATAACTAAAGTGTAGAATATTTGCGATTTCCTATAAGGTTAATTATAAGAATACTCTTGATATTCAATCATTTTTCCAGTAAAGGCAAATTGTATTCTTCATGCTAATATATAGAAAATTGTATTATTTGACTTTGACACTAACTGATATATTTCTTAATCTCTATATCTTTATATTATAAATTTTTCATCATCCATTCAGGAAAAAATATTTGAACTTTCTTTTCCAGCCTTAATATTCTCTCTTCTGGTGTGGATAATATGCTAAATAACCTTCCAATTTAGTTTTAGCATTTAATATTTTCCTTTCTGAGTCTATGCTTTTACATATTCTTGGTGACTTATTAAATGTTCTTATTTATTTCTTATTTTCAATAATCCCTTTTATAATTTGAAACATAAGATTTAATTCTCTATTATTGCTGAAGCTAAGGTCAAATTTTTAAGTGTTCATTTTTCCCACTCTGCTGGCTTTCATTTGTGCTAATTTGATTCTATGTATTTTTCTATAATCATTATTTACATTGAGTCCATATTACATTGGGTTTTATTTAAAGATTAAATCTAGACTTTTCTGAGGCAAATTATGTTTTTATCTACCTGTTGCCCAAGATTTTTTCTAATAAAATACAGTAATAATTTCATTATTTCCACAAGCACTGTCAACATAAGTAGCATGACTTCAACTGCTAAATTATGTAATAGCAGACTTTTCAAATTATTATTTTTACAGATGATACTTTTCACTCCTTTAGTACCATTGTCAAGACATGAAAGTCTCTCTTTGCCCTTTTTTAGCATGTTTATGTGAATAAAATGTTATTCATTTAGTGATGTTTTGTATTTGGGAAAAGTCTTCTGACAACTTAAATAGTTGTTGCATTTAGTTAATTGTTTTATTCCAGAATCTTATACAACTTTACAAAAAAACACACATGGAGTCTTCACATTCTGGCAGATACTATGAGGGAAAGGTATTCTTTTAAGTTTTCTAAAAGTCTTCCAACTTTCATTTGATTTGGCCTCTTAGTCTACTTTCTTCCCAATTACATAATTTTTCCCAGAACACTTAAGATAGTTCATTAGTCAAGCACTAGTACAGGAATCATGCTCTTATACTATCTTGCTATTCTGTTCATGATCACGCATCAGGCTCATGCAGTTTCCTGAAATCATTGTGTGCTTTAAACGTTTAGATCTTAGTCTTATTTATTGCTAGTCTTACCTTTAGGCAGTTTATTAAACTTGATGTCTAATAACCACCTCATAACTGAAGTCACTATATCAGAACTGATGTGGTTATATCTGCTTCTGGTGAAAATCAGTAGCACAGTGACTGACAGTTCACAATGAATTTGGGGATAGTCAATAACTTCATTTGGGATTTCTTTTTGCTTTACAATGTTGAAAAAGCTGTATGTGTTCATTAGAAATCATATCTTGAATTTTGAACTTTTATCTTTGCCCATGAAGATAACACAATATGATAGGACACTGTCTTACAAAGCTGGGCAGGGGTGAGTTGACTGAAGCTCCGATAAGACTGAACGGTGACATTTGTTAGGGAGGTGTAGTAAATGCATTTTCTATTTAAGAGATTTCCAAATTTCTGATAGGTTTGTTGGAACTACCTCATTGTTAAGTTGAGGAGAATCTGTATATATTATGTTTAAAATAAGTATTGTGTATCTAAAAGTAATTTAAAATTGACATTGTAATTGCTGAGTGTAATAATTAAAGCAGAAGAAATTAATTTGGAGTATAGATGTCAAGACATGGTATTTAAAATAATGAACTTGACATAAAATAGTCCCCAAACTAGCTGACAGAGTCACTGTGGACTCCTTGTGCATTTCCCACTTCCCTGATAAGCAGAAAACCAATCGTTGACACTGGGCTGGTGGAGAAAATGAGGTGTTTATTGGACAGTGCGTGGCAAGGAGCTGGGCATCTTTCTGAATTCTTGGGCTCCCTGAGAGGTTAGAGTAAAGGATCTTTTGACTGACGTTGCGGCTCCAGGGTGGGTGTTCAGTTCTGTCCAAGTTCATGTCTGTCTGCAGAGCTCGTGGCCCTCCTCTCATTGGTGAGAGATACCACGTTGTGTAGGGAATGCTGATGATGGCAAATTGGGCTGCAGGCAGCCTGAGGGCTGCAAGCAGGTGGAAGTTACTTTTTGCTTGGCTGGTGTTCCTGGAAGAGAAATCCCTCAAGACAAGACCAAGCATCACGGAGAAATAAAAGACCTCATGAGCCTGCTGTTTGTAGAGCTGGCTACAGCACTCCTTCAGCTGAGCGAGATAATTTTAGTAAGAAGTTAATTTGCAATCATAAAAGCAGGACAAGGAAATTTCCAGCTAAGGGAGGAAGGGTGAGGGATTGTCCGGGACTAAAAGGCACTGTATAAAGACTTGACTTCAGGCTTAGGTGAAATATCATTCTCTAACAGGAAAAAGTGGAAGTCTGGTTCCTGTTGCACAATCCCACTGCACATACTTAGAAGCTGGGAAGCAGGAGGCTTCATGATCGCAATCCGCAGACCTGGAGGCAATAGAATTACTGTGGAGAGAAGTAACACAGAACATTCCATGACTCAACATCAGTTGTCAAAGTGGGCATCACAGTACTATGCCTCAGACGCTTTCAGAATTTAGGGAGACTGAAAAACTAGGTCAAGTGGCCTTCAGATGATTCACATGATGATTGAGATTAACTTGCTATTTTTATGTTTCTGCAAGTTACAAATACAAATGCTCTCATGATTCCTTACAATGGCATTAATGAACTGTGATTATTTTGACAGAAATCATATTTATGTGACTAATAAAACCATTTTCTCATGTGCTGATATGAGCTTAATTAAGTATGTTTCTCAACTGTCAGTTGATTAAAGCAAAAGACATCAAGGGGACTGGGTTTCATGCTGCTTCGTTAACTCAGTGGGTAGAAAGCCTGAGAGAGCAGCCATCACTTAACTTTTCTGCGTCCCATTTGGCTCATTGGCGTAATGAATATAAAATGTTCTTAACCTCAAATAGGTGTGGAAGTAACTGATTCATTCACTATCTCATAAAAAGGAGTGGTCAAAAAATTGAACAATGAAAATCTAGACAGCAGTATTTGAGTAGTAATAACTTTTGGTTTGGATATATTTATAGAAACCCAAGTTATGTTGTTAACTTAAGAAAGACCTAATAAATTACCATAAAGTCTAACATATATATACAGGCAAATGATGGGAGTGAAGGGGGTAAGGAAAGGCCAGGCTGCTTTTAATACTGAATATTCATGTAAACCGACTGATTATACAGAGTTGTTTATTTACAGAATTTGTGAAGACTCACTTTATTGCATGGAACTTGATACTGTGATTTCTGGACTCCTCCATGTGCTGTTTCTGAAGGTTGACTTAGCAGCTCTCTGGCATTTCAGCAATATTATTCCAAAGAACTTGTATTTTGCACAAGTCACTGCTTGTTCAATGTACCATATCTTTTCACTCTGATTTAGACTTCACAAGTCAATCTTCTTGCTGCCTATGAATTGCTTGGATTTTTTCATACAATGAAACTGGAAATTTAATATTCTTAGTAATGGAAAAAAGGAGAATATTTAGATTGTTGATCCTCTTTAATTCTTGGTTATTTTCCTGAGATAACTATGATGGCCATATATGAATGTCACAGAAGAAGGGAACTATCCAGGAGGTATTTAAATCCTTATTCTCAACATTATATAGTCAATTCAGTGTCATAAGCATTGAAGTTCTTTATGGTATGTATTTTATTTTATTTTCAGTTGGGAAGTCCCCTCCCCCGACCATGGGCTGAAGTAAAAGGATTCATTAAGCAAGACAGCAAACATCATTGATGTGACTTGTAGACAGCTTAAAGAATGATGCCCATGTTGACATATTTAATTAGCTAATACAGAAAAGAATGTAAGTTTTAATTGTATTTTAATATAAATAGGAGAGTAATAGGTTCCTCTTTCCCTTAATTTTATATGTAGTTGCTCTTATTCATATCCTGGTATACGTACATATTTTCTTTTACTATAGAAAGATTATATTAACATGTAGTCTTTATTTGTATTCTAAAAGCTTGTAATGTTTTATGTATTTGACATACTAATATTGAATTAATGTTGCTGGCAATTTTTGCTATTTCCATTTTTCCCATATTTTAAGTGACATGACAATAAATACAGGTTTTGATCCACTTGTTTGATTATCCCTTTGCATAAAATCCTAGAAAGGTAACTATTAAATAAAGAAACACTAACTTTTTAATTGTATTAATAGATTGATTTATGTTGAATAGTTTTATTGAAGTAAAATTCATATCTACACAATTCACCTATTTAAAATATAAGGTTCAATTTTTAATATATTGCATCAATTTTTAAAATCCTGGTAAATATATATCATATAAAATTTGTTACTTTAATCAACTTAAGTGTATAATTTAGTAGCCATTGTATTTACAATGCTGTGAAACCTTCAGCGCTATTTTGAAAAAGTGTTTATCACTCCAAATAGAAATTCTGGACAATAAAATCCCCATTCCACCCTCTCTAGTCCCTCAGATTACTCCTTTTTAAAAAAAGATTTATTCATTTATTTGAAAGATGGAATTACAGGAAGGAAGATGCAGAGGCAGAGAGAGAGAAGTCTTCCATCTGCTGGTTCACTTCCCAGATGGCGCAACAGCCAGGACGGGGCCAGACTGAAGCCAGGTGCCAGGAGCTTCATCTGGGTCTTCCACGTGGGGGCAGGAGTCCAAATACTTGGGCCACAGGCTGCTGCTTTCCCTAGAGCACTAGCAGGGAGCTGGATTGGAAGTGGGACAACCGGAAATACAACCGGCACCATATGGGTTGTCAGTGCTTCAGGCAGCAACTTAACCTGTCATGCCACAGCACCGACCCCTCTCAGTTTACTTCTAATCTGCTTTTGTTCTCTACAGATTCGCTTATTTATATATCCCATGTAAGTAGAGTCATAAAATATTTGTCTTCTTTGTCTGACTTATTTCACTTATCTTTCAAGGTTTCTGAAACATACACATACTTATCCATATTACATAGATACTACATTTTACTTACTCATTAATCTTGTGTTGGACACTTGAGTTCCTTCTTCCTTTTGGCTACTGTGAGTAACCTGCAATCATCATTAATGTAAAAATATTTGTTTGAATTTCCACTGTGATGAGCTCAATCCTGTTCCTCCAAAATTCATATATTCAAGTCCTTACCTCCAGTCACCTCAGAATATGGATGTGTTTGGAGGTAGAGTCTCTAAAAAGGAATTAACCTTAAATGAGGTCACCAAGTGAACTTTTATCCATTGTGACCAGTGCCCTTATAAAAAGAGATGACTAGGACAGGTGACTCTTGGGAAACCTGTGTTCCATGTGAATTTCAGTCCTGGGTGTGCTTCTGATTCCGGCTAGCTGCTAATGAATACCCGATAATGCAACAATTGATAGCTCGAGTAGGTGAGTGTTGGCACTGAGGATTGTATCCATATAAGAATTCAACAGAGAAACGGCAGGAAGACCCTTACTACTGTCCAAGGAATCGCTGATGATTACGATAAAAAGAAACTAGTGAAGGCGTTTAAGAAGAAGTTTGCCTGCAATGGTACTGTGATTGAGCACCCGGAATATGGAGAAGTGATTCAGCTGCAGGGTGACCAGCGCAAGAACATATGCCGGTTCCTGGTCGAGACTGGACTGGCTAAGGAAGACCAGCTGAATGTTCATGGTTTTAAGTGCTTGTGGCTGGCAGAAGCTTAAGTGAGGGTTTCCTTGCAATGAGTAGAATTGCCCTTCTGTCCCTTGTCACAAGTTTAAAAACCTCACCGCTTGTATGATGTAACCATGTGGGGTCCGCTTTTAACTTGGACTAGTGTAACTCCTTCATGCAATAAACTGAAAAGAGCCAAAAAAAAAAAGGTCCAAGCTCCTGCCTTGCAGCTGTTCTAACCTCAGCGCTGCATTCATTAGGGGAATAAACAAGATGAGGGGAGACTTCTCTCTCTATTTCTCTCTCTCTCTGACTCTGCCTTTCAAATATTTAGAAAAATAAAGCCAAGTGAATACAATATAATTTTTTCAAAGTGCTTTCTCTACAAGATGACAGTATTATGAAACAAAGATCTAGGCGCAGGGATAGAGACGTTCAAAAGATTTGAAGTTTAATTCACACCTTAATAAGATGGGATAAATTCACTTCTTTATGTTTCACATTTATAAGTGAAAATGACAATATATCCTTGGAATAATATATTTGGGAAGCACCGCATAAAAAGTCACAAATTCCCTTTATTTTTAACTACTCTCCTATAAGGTGAAGATGCATATCTTCCCATCCATATGTGGAATCTATTTCTCTTTATCTTGATCATGTGACTTTCTTTTGTCATTGCAACTTTAAACAAAATGATGCAATGCATCTTGAGGAATGTACAGTGAGATACACCATTTTTGTGGACTTGGATCTTTAAGGTCATCGTATGAGATAATTAAGTTGATGGAAAATGAGAGCACTCTGGAGACTTGAGGCAGCCCATAAGAGGCTGAGCCACCTGCCAATATTTGCTGAGGCTGCACAGATCATCCAGCCACCAGCCAATCTGAGAGCTGCCAAACACAGAAGCATGCCAGGGCTCTGAGAGATTACCCACACCAGTTCAGGGCACAAGAACTGCTCAGTTGATCCACTGAATCATGAAATAAACAAAACGATTTTTGTTTTCAGATGTTGGAGTGTTCGGCATCAAAAGTGAATATTCAGAGTACTTACTATTTTGAGCACATTACATATATAGTTTTATTTATTTCAGCATTTTAAATGTTCTTTTCTCCTCTATCAACACCTTAATTTTCCCTAAGAATATATATATATGTTATTTGTATAGAATTTTTTTTCATGGCATAGGCTGTTTTCCTGTCTTCTTATTTCTAGTGCATTGCATGAACTAACAAACATGAACTAAATGTTTGTCAAGTGAATTAATGATGCTCAGTAGATCTTAACATTTTGTTATCTATAGTTTAATTTCAAATAATTACCCAATAATTTAGCTAATTTTGATAACTTTCTAATATATAACACTTTAGTATTTCTGCACTGCTTGGTATCAATATTCTTTATTAGGTATATACTTCTGCTGATCTAAACTGAGAAGTATGTCTTGTGACCAGGGAATTCTATAGGATTGATAAATCACAGTGCTCACACCCTTTTCTTCTGTGGTCTCAGGAACCACTGTCCTTGTGCAGCCTGAAGTTCATTGTCAGATACATTTTGCCTCGTTTAAGGCAGCAGGAACAGCTAGTTCTTATTTCCCCATCAATTTGGAAAGAGGAACCCCAGGATTATGAATATATAATAAATCTGATGTTACCATTAGTCAAAAGTGATCAGAAACAGGACTGCTATAAAAGATGAAGAGAAATATTTCATGGTGATAGAAAAACCATTTCACCCAGAGGACTAAACCAGCCTAAATATATATGATAATAATCATACCTCCAAGCTGGCACCACGGCTCATTAGGCTAATCCTCCACCTAGCGGCGCCAGCACACGGGGTTCTAGTCCCGGTCGGGGCGCTGGATTCTGTCCCAGTTGCCCCTCTTCCAGGTCAGCTCTCTGCTATGGCCCGGGAGTGCTGTGGAGAATGGCCCAAGTGCTTGGGCCCTGCACCCCATGGGAGACCAGGAGAAGTACCTGGCTCCTGCCTTCGGAGTGCCCCCCAAAATCTGTAGCTATATGGAAGAATTGAAAGAAGAAATAAGTGTTTATGTCTATCATAAAATAACTCTGAAACAAATATCTTTTTTTTAAAGATTCATTTATTTATTTCAAAGTTAGAGTTGCACAGAGAGAGGAGAGGCAGAGAAAGAGAGAAAGAGAGAGAGAGGTCCTCCATCTGATGGTTCACTCCCCAATTGGTTGCAACAGCCGGAGCTGCACGGATCTAAATCCAGGAACCAGGAGCCAGGAGCTTCTTCCGGGTCTCCCATGTGGGTGCAGGGACCCAAGCACTTGGGCCATCCTCTACTGCTTTCCCAGGCCACAGCAGAGAGCTGGATCAGAAGTGGAGCAGCCTGGGGTTTCGAACCTGTGACCACATGGGATGCCGGTGCTTCAGGCCAGGGCGTTAACCCGCTGCACTGCAGCACCTGCCACAAACATCTTAAAGTGTGTAATTTTATGAAACATTTACCATGATATAATCTATAATGGAAAGTATAACAAATCTCCAAATATTGGAATTTTTGAAATCATAGAGTATATTCCTTCATCCATGCTTCTTCGATTAGAAAACATTTTATACTTAAAATAGCTAAAAATTATAGTCTACTTGGAAAATAAATACACGACTGTGCATTATGTAATAATCCCATTTAAAACTTTTATTTTGCATTTTCTTTTCTTGTGAAAAATCTATATGTTGAACAAACATATAAGTCTTTGCACAGAACAAAACTTACAATGTTTTTTTTTTATTTCATTTTCTGTATTTTATGCCTAGTTTATCTAAATTGTTGCCATTTTCCTTTGGTTTTAGTGTAATCCTATCTTTGTAGCTCCTATTGAGAATGTTTAGATAATTTATTTTTCATCTTTTTAATTATGACTATGCTGTTTTTCTTTATTTTTTAAATTTTTTTTTTATTTATTTGAAAGTCAGAGTTACACAGAGAGAGGAGAGGCAGAGAGAGAGGTCTTCCATCCGATGGTTAACTCCCCATCTGCTGCAATGGCGAATGCTGTACTGCTCTGAAGCCAGGGGCCAGGAGCTTCTTCCGGGTCTCCCACGTGGGTGCAGGGGCCCAAGGACTTGGGCCATCTTCCACTGCTTTCCCAGGTCATAGCAGAGAGCTGGATTGGAAGAGGAGCAGCAGGGATGCCAGCTCTTCAGGCCGGGGCATTAACCTGCTGTGCCACAGTGCCGGCCCCTATGCTGTTTTTCTTTAAGCATTTGCCTGATTGCATCCCCCAGGTGTTGAAATATTGTAGTATCGTTTTCATTCAGTTTGAAATGTTTTCTAAATTCCTGTGGGTTTTTCTTTGATACATGCATTTTATAGAAGTATAAAAAAATGTTCTCTGGCAAACACACCCAATATTATATAGGGATGATGGGACACGTTGTCTATATCTTATTTTAGGAGAAAAAATAATAACACAATTGTATTATAATATTACCATTGGTGATTTACAGTATGTAATTATTGGGACTATTATGACAACTTTTCTGTAAGTCTGAAATTATGTCAAAATGAAAGTTTGCAATAAATAACTCTTTCCTTCTATTACAAAATAAATCTTTCAAAAACACAAAGATGGCCTAATGTCAAAATCTATAAGTGCATTTCACTATGTTAAAAGTTCAAGAATGGGGCCTGGATTGTGGCACAGCAGATTAAGCTGCCTTGTTGCAATGCTGGCATCCCATGTAGGCACCAGTACAAATTGCGGCTGCTCTGCTTCCAACCTAACTCCCTGCTAATGTACCTGGAAAGCCACGGAAGGTGGCTCAAATACTTGGGCCACCTCTATCCACTTGGGAGCCCCAGACAGAGTTCCAGTCTCCAGGCTTCAGCCTGGTTTATCTCTAGATATTGTGAATATCTGTGGACTGATATAATGGATGGAAAAACTCCTTGTTTCTGCATTTCTCTCTAACTCTACCTTTCAAGTAAATAAAAAATAAACCTGTAAAAGGGGGAAACATAAAGGAGGAGAACTATTTGATAACTTCTACAGGTTTTTAAATAAGTTAATGTTAGTATCATTTGACGTATTTTAAAAAATGCTCTTAATACTAACTCTCTTAAACCAAATATGGAAGAAAGAATCCTTTTTTGATAGAATTGTCAAAAACATCCAGTATGCCATAGTTATAGAACTACTGCATAACACAAATTTTGAGATAATTTACAATAAAATAGGAACAATGAAACTATGAAACTCTAAGATGAATGAAGTATTTAATGTGTAAAGCATATTAAACAGGAAGGATCAAGATTCTCCCCTCTTGCAGGAGTCATCATGGTCAATCTAATTTAATAGGAGCTAATTAGATAGTATAAAAGATGACTTTGTTATAAGGTCAGCACACATCTCTACATCTCTATCTTTCAAAAAAAGTCAAAATAAAAAAATGAGAAAAAACAAATTTTGAAGAATTATTTTTAATGCATGGCAAAGCTTAATATTTAAATACTTCAGTTATTAGTGGTCTGTGCTATCAACTTAAAGTAATAACAGCCAGTTCCCTTGAGGGTATATTTTTCAACCTAACAATTTCTAAAATGTATCTGGAACACTATTGTTTGCTGCAAAGAACTTCTGGAAGAATATAATGTTTTGCCAAGATAAGAATTGCTATCTGTATTTACCAAGCATCTTATATTTATTTAAACATACGATAACCAAGTTAATTCAAACCAAAATATTTATTCTGGAGTAAAAAAATTAAGTAATGGGAGAATGAGAAGAATTATATGTATTATAATTCATTTTTGTCAAATTCAGTCTTTAAATCAATGCATTGATATTACTATACTATTTATAACATTTACATGTGAATTATTCATTATGGCAAGATACTTTTTTATTATTAAAATGTTTGTTTATTATTTTTAAATTTTAAATACCATTATGCATATTAATATGATACTATGTGACGACTCTACATCCAGTCAAGGTAATTATATCTGTGTCCTCAAACATTTGTCATTTCATAATGATGATAACATTAAAAATTCTTTGACATAGAATTTTTTATACAGTATGTTATTATTGTTTATAGTCACATTACCATGCAATAGAGGGACAGAATTTCTTTCTGCTATCAAACTGAAATTTAGTACTTCCTTCTCCTACTTCTTAATCTCTGCAACCTCCAATAACCACCATTCTACTATCAACTTTGTGAGATTAATTGTTGTAGATTCCACCTATGAGTGAGATTATGCAATATTTGTATTTCTCTCCCTGACTTATTCACTTACCCTAATGACTTTCAGTTCCATCCGCGTTCGTTATAAGGTTGCAAATGACAAGTTCATCAGTTTTTATGGTTGAATGGTATGTCATTGTGCATATGTACCACATTTTCTTCCTACATCTAGTGACCAGAGATTTAAAGGTTTGTATTTATGTCTCCCATAATATGATCACAGATCTCTCATCATTATTTGCTTTTTTTCTTTGAATCACTTCATATTATATACATTTTCTGGTAGTGAAAACATTGCTTTCCTGAAGTAATCACTTGTTGATTTCTATTTTTGCTGTTTTCTGCTATTAAATTTCTGCACTTGCACTTTAAGGTGAGATCAATACAGTGTTTTTGTGCATGTACAAGTGGGAGTACACAATGCATATCCATATGCACTATGAAGTGTGCCTAAGCATACTCAGGATGGCTTATTTTAATGTTGATGCCAGTTCCACCAAAATAATTTGTAGGTTTTCCATTTTGCTTGTTTTGGATCATTTATATATTGAAGGAACTCTAAATCCAGGGACTTTATTATAGGAAATGCTTCATAAAATTATCATTTTAACTTATTCACTTGTTTTAGTATGAACTTATTCTGGAAACATTTTTGATGATTTATGACTACATAATTTAATAAGAGACTTGAAAATAGCATTACATTTTTGGTTTATATTCAACATTTGGTCAATTCTATTTCTATGCTGATTTTTTTCCAAACAAGTCTTTCATATCCTGTTCATATGATTATACTTCTAATGTAGCTGCATAGTTTAATAAAATATCCTCATAACATAGCAGATACCTAAATGCCTTAATGTGATTCATATCATTAAATTATTTAAAGATCAAATAAAGAAATTAAAAATGCAATTAATTTATGATCAAATAGATTTCTCCTCACCAAGATAGCAAGTGAGTGATGTGAAGTGTAAACCAACCATCTGCTGTCTTTCATGTTTTTGTAATACACTTGTTTCCTTCATCATAATGTAGCAAAAATTGTGTGTGCAGTCATCAGATGAATTTCTGGGCATAGTTTCCTTCCAGATGTATTTTTATGACCATCCAGTTTTTTGTTTCTTTTGCAATTTACTCATTTAGTATGAATTGAGTGAATATCTTCTATGTACGTTGATTTGTACTGAAATTGGTGATTTGCAAAGAAATTCAATACATGTCCTTTAGACTCTGTGGTCATTCGTTGTGCATGGACATAAAGCTAATGCATAAAAGAGGAAATTGTAAGTTTAAAATTACATACCGCATGAAATGTAAAAATGTGTGACTCAGGAAAGAAATGCCATCGCTAACAGCATAATTCTCCAGTGACAAAATTAGAAACATGAGAATTTGATCTTAACTGAACAGTAAATGATAGGTGAATTTTTAAAGTCAAGGGGAATAGAAAGGTAAACGGAAAATTAGATTTCTGACACAGACATCTTTTTTTAAGAATCATTCTTATTTTTCCATTCCAATGAAAGTTTGGTATCTTTGAAAATTGAAAGAATACTAAGAGACTGCCAGACACTAATTAAGTAGGTATGAAGAGTTCTCAAAATGTTCATTGAAAAGTTGCATTACCTTTAAATTGCAATTTTCACGAACTTTTTGAAGCCCTATTATATTACAGAGCCTTATGATTTTATAAATGCAGAAACTGCAGTTTTAGTCTATAATTATCCAGGAAAAATACAGGATTTTTATCTTTAGATTCATTGATGAATCACTGATTCTCCTCAGTGGTATACATGGAGTATATACTTTTATATCAGGTACATGTGCAGAAGATTGAGCAAAGCTGTGAACAATAAAATTTTTCCTACTCTCCCAACACACATACTGTATAAACAAGAATTATAATTTAATACATTAACCAAATACTGTATGTTTTATGACAGCAGATACTAATTGTGTTGATGGCCCATGAAAGGTTACCAGGATTTGAGTGCGGCCTCCAAACATTCATGATAGAAATGCACTCAGGGCCCAGCTCTGCGGTGCAGCGGGTTAAAGCCCTGGCCTGAAACACCAGCATCCCATATAGGCACCAGTTCTAGTCCTGGATACTCCTCTTCTGATCCAGCTCTCTGCTGGCGTGGGAAAGCAGTGGAGGAAAACCAAAGTCCTTAGGCCCCTGCACCCACGTTGGAGACCCGAAGGAAGCTCCTAGCTTCTGGCTTTGGATCTGTGCAGCTCCAGCTTTTGTGGCCATCTGGGAAGTGAACCAGTGGATGAAGACCTCTTTCTGTGTCTCTGCCTCTCTCTGTAACTCTTTCAAATAAAATAAATAAATAAATAGAAAGAAAGAAAGAAATGCACTCAGAACTTCAATAAGAGCAAGAATTGGAAAGAACAATTCTGGCCGGCGCCGTGGCTCAATAGGCTAATCCTCCACCTTGCGGCGCCGGCACACCGGGTTCTAGTCCCGGTTGGGGCGCCGGATTCTGTCCCGGTTGCCCCTCTTCCAGGCCAGCTCTCTGCTATGGCCAGGGAGTGCAGTGGAGGATGGCCCAGGTGCTTGGGCCCTGCACCCCATGGGAGACCAGGAAAAGCACCTGGCTCCTGGCTCCTGCCAGGATCAGCGGGGTGCGCCGGCTGCAGCGGCGGCCATTGGAGGGTGAACCAACGGCAAAGGAAGACCTTTCTCTCTCTGTCTCTCTCTCTCACTGTCCACTCTGCCTGTCAAAAAAAAAAAAAAAAAAAAAGAACAATTCTGAATTTGAAGAAATTTGTAAAATGTTTTGCTGAACTTTCTTTAATTTTTCTTTTTATTTGACCGGCAGAGTTAGACAGTGAGAGAGAGAGAGAGAGGGAAAGGTCTTCCTTCTTTTGGTTCACCCTCCAAATGGCCGCTACGGCTGGTGCTGCGCCGATCTGAAGCCAGGAGCTAGGTGCTTCCTCCTGGTCTCCCATGCAGGTGCAGGTGCCCAAACACTTGGGCCATCCTCCACTGCCTTCCCGGGCCACAGCAGAGAGCTGTGCTGAAAGAGGAGCAGCCAGGACCAGACCCCAGCACACATATGTGATGCCAGCACCATAGGCAGACGATTAACCAAGTGAGCCACGGTGCCAGCCCCTCACTGAACTTTCAATAGTAAGGATGATTATTGAAATAAAACGTTAATAGTGGTATTAGAAAGCATGTGCAGATGAGGATAAGGATTTGAGGGTCACATTCTCTGGACAATTGTTTGTTGTTGAGCAAGACAAGTAAAAAGATATAAATGATGATTTCAAGGAATGCGCTTTAGAATCCATTGCTTGATGTAGGGGCTGCCGATTAAAACTACTTTGATTGCCAGCTGGACAAACTCCTTTGTCAAGCTAAGACAGGAAATGAAAAACCATGGTGTACAAGCCAAAGTCACCTTGACACCAGCTTTTGCAAATCACATTTAATAGCAAAACATCTTTTTTCCATGTTGAATTTTTGTACCTGAGCATATCTTCCAGGATGCCAAAATTATTTACAGTATAACCCTTTACCTAAATGTTTGTTGACCTTAGGTGAAACTGAACATTGAAATCTACTGACAATCATTAGGCTTTAGGTATTCAGGTAGAATAATATTAGGATTCTCCCTCTCTGTCTCCCAGGTTTTCTTTCTTGCGGGCTCAGTGACCTGCTGTTCTATGAACCAGCAAGATTATCCAACCCATTAGAAGCAGAGTCCACATCTTTCTCAACGATTTTATTGAAATTCCTGTAATTCATTTTTCCATCCAAGTCTGGATCTCATGCCAATTATGTTGTCAGTGCAAAATAAGATCCAGTCCTCACCTGGACAATGAGTATTTGGGGTCCCCAATGAAAAATCATGAGGGCATTAAAACCTAGAGAAGAAAATATAGTTAGCAGATGTCTAGTTCATTGGGATCACAAGAGATGGATAAGATTTTAAGTATTCAATTTAGTCACAATGAAATAAAGATACAATGATTTTAAAAAAAGGACACTCATAAAGACACTTGACATATGGAGAACTTAACTATATTGTCTCATCGCTCACAATGCTTCTGTGAAATAGATATTATTGTCCTGTTTTTACAGATTAAATGATAAAAACAAATTGGAAATAGCCAGAAAAAATGGCAATCACCCCACACTATTTAATTAGTATTTGCTAGATGCTTTGCTAATCAAATCATATTGTTTGTTATAATTACCTTTCTTGACTACACATAATGAATGAAAAGTCATTGTAGAAAAGTCAGCTAGGAATCCTCTTTTAGTGTAGCAAAGTATGATTCAAAGCATCAACAAAGAATGACATAATGCCATCCTTTTATATAAAAGTTATATGTTTAGCTCCACTTTCTCTATGTGAATTGATCTAAGGATAAATATCAATAGAAATTTCTGGTTTTTGAGAAAAAATAGTGAAACATATACCTTCAATTGCTCTAAGATATTCCCTCTGACCATAAAATGAAAATTGGTACTTTGTTTTATTATTTATTATTATTTTTATTATTGTTTATTGTTTATTATTTATTGTTTCAGAAAAAGCAAGGCTTTGAGGTGTTTGCTTTAATAAATAGAAATCACTTAATTTTCTAGGGTAGATAAGGGGATGATCATGACTATGGTTTTGGATTATTGACTGTCTGCGAAATGTCCCAGAGGTATTAGTTAGTGATCTTTATAAAACCAGCATTGCTCCGAGCCTCTTTATCAGCATATGGATCTGAATGGTTGTCTCTTTCCTAATTCATCATAGGTCATAAAGGGAGAATTGAAACTCAGGGGGTATGGCTCACATAGGTTTCTTCTCGTTTCGCCATGTTGCTTCAGAGAACCTCACTGTTCATGTGGAGCTGATGGTTCTCCTTCGTCACAGTGTTGAGAATCACACCTTTGCAGTTGACTTGCAGACAAAAAAAGGGGGAATTGCAAGGTATTCCCTGGGATTAACAGATATGATCAAGTGTCTACAAACACTGCACACAGCTGCAATTATAAGATATCTTTGTATTCACCAATTTCTGAATACCATAGTACAAAATGTGAATTCAGGCAATGACTGGCCTTGATTCCAACCTGGATAAATTGCACTGGCGACTCCAGAAGGGGACATAAGACCAGAGCTTTGACAGCTGGATGCACAGTTTCTATGATCCTCTTTGACTGTAAACAGATAATTCAACACATTGATAAATAGTTCATTATTTGGAAAATCATTATGGAGAACATCTATGAAAGAGACAAAGGTCAAGTTGGTTAATGTCTGTGCTTGTGAGGACAGAGCTTCCATCACAGCTCTCCACAGTTATGGAAATCACAGGCACACCAATAAGAATGTGTTAAATGTTACAATAAAGTGAAATGTAGGAATACAATAGCAATGTTTCAGTAATAAAGAGGTATAGCAAAGTACTATAAGTTATATGTTTCAGTGAATGGGAACCTAATGTTTTTGTTCCAAAGTTTTTAAAAACATGTTCATTAATCTAGATGAACCAATTAGGTTTTCTGTAGATGAAAATAAATTTATTTTATAATGATTTAACAAGGTAAACATTTTCAGATTTTTGCAAATTTGTATATTATTTCCTATCTGAAACTCAAAGTTCATTATATTGTCAAATTAGTTTTTCTAATTAGATAATTATATGACTTAGGTCACCCTAGTAATATGCAGAATGCATGCATGTCAAGTTTAGTGGAATTCTAAGATATATTCTCAGAAAACATTATTAAATAAAAAGATAGTTAACAATACCAGTAACAGTAATTATGTGGACCATGGATCACAATATTCTTAAAATGACAAAGGCTTAGGCACGATGATTTTTTCTTTTAGGTTGAAGCCTGAACGTACCGGTAATTACTTCAATTTTGTATTTCTTTTTCCTAAAGTGGGCTCTTAAGACCTTCACGACACATTGCAATTAAGTGGACAGAGAGGTAAAATAAAACTCTCTGAAGCACTTTGCTTAACAGGCTCACTGCAGTTCTCATTTGTAAATTTGTTCAGGCAATGTTATATGTATGTGCTCTAAACAAAATCAAACATTGTTTTATTTTCTGTCTTAACAAAAATCAACCTTAATTCTATTTGAGGTGTTGTTATCAGTATCAGTGTCTCGAAAAGCTGGTAATATTCAGATATTCATAGTGATATAGGGTATATAGGCAAATATATGAGTAGCGGTGTAAGTATACATGTTTGTAGATACAATATACATACAGATATCATATTCTCCATACAGGTTTCAGTCCATGGCACCTGAAGTGCAAAGATAGGATTGTGCTACCCAAGTTAATAACAAACAGTAATAATCCTAGCTCACTTAAGTAAATGTATAGAAGCATGGCATTGTATTATGCCACAGGTAATAAATTATAGCTATGCTGGTGAATGGATTTGTTAATTAAGATAAATAAAATAGTATTTGACAGGTAAGTACCATTTAACATTCAAATGTTCTATTCTTATTAACTACATTTACTGTTGTTTGTCCTCAGATTTGACTTCTTACTTTGGGGAACTGCCAATTTGACAGAGGTTAACACAAAGATCATCTTCCTGAGAATCATTTTTCTAGGAAGTCGATGGACAGATGTGATGGGATTCGCTTTGTGGAGTGCTTGTACGAAGGAATATGCAAAGTCTCCAGGTGTGCTGTTCACACAGAGCATCTCAAGGTAATCCTGTGCTTAGTGGCCATGTTGAATTCTCAAATCCTTATATAATTGGAGTTTCTTTCCCTGGACCCTAATAGATATTCATGGTAAATGTTTGAAAAGATCATCTACATAGAAGACTCTTCTATTGCTTGTGCGTTTTTGCTCTTCAAAATAAGGAGAAAAGCTGTCGTTTTATTTTTATGATGCAGTATTTTGTGTGTATGCAAATGTTAAAATAATGTCATCATCACCTCCATTAGAGGTCCCTATGCTTATTTCAAAGAGCAAGATTTTATCTGATTGTGAATTATCATCACTCTACATGAAAATTTTGGAATTTCCTTATAATTCCCCTCATATAGAATTGTATTAATGTCTATGAAACAGCAGGACACAAATTATTCTTTAAAAATTGAGAAGGTTAAAAATCTGTATTGCTCAAGTAGAGCAGAGCCTTGATACTCTCAGATATGGATGAATTAATCATCGATGACTAATATATATCTTGTGTGGCTTGAATTTTATGAATTTGCATAATGAAGGAAACTTTAGCCTGTTGTAATCCTTCGGAAATCAATCATCACGCACAGTATGTACTTCCCAGCTTTGGAACTATAGTGCCTGGAAATGATGAAGTAGTTCCCAGAATTTCAGTGTTAATTACAGGGTAGTACATCACTGGAGCCCTTGTTTGGGAAAAAAAAAAAAAATCTTTCAGATATTTGTGTTACATAGTCAGCCACTTCTAATACAGCAAAATTATATAAGAATCCCTAAATTTTTGTCCATTTTGTTAATTTTAAGTACCTTCCTACATAGCATGTCAAAGATATTCATTTGATACTTTTTGCAAGCATGTTTTTGATAAAGCATGTTTTCGAACCTAATAAATGTCTTGTAGCTGTCTTGGATCCAGTGAATTTTAAGTGACTTTGTGAAACCCTGTCCAGATGTCGTCTTAAGAGTCTCCAAGGATTTGTCTCAACAGGTTCTAGGAATTTCATGGCTGAGACCATTTGCAGCTCTGTCACTGACCTGGGAATTGTCTTCAACTGTAGGGTACTAGACAAGTTAAGGTTGCATCCCTTGCCTGAATACAGCCTGAGGCCTGCTGATTTTGATGGTGGATACCACAGGAAAGCTCCCACAGTTCTACTTGGAACAATACTTAAGACCTATCCCAATGCCAGGGCTCCTCATGGAATCCTCTATTATTGCCATATTATTAGCTAGCTTCTTTCTATCTAACCATTTGTTTCTCATTTTGCTGCAGTATATCTCAAGGGCACTCTACAACAAAGCTCTGCCTGCAATTTCCCACCTGATGGTCTTTCCAGGAAACCCATGAACCCAGTGATGCCTAGAATGGTCTTTGATAGCTGACTCTACAATGCAAATTTAGAGCCGGTTCTGTTACTGATGTATTAAATATTCATAAGAGCATATGATAAATTTGTCTACCATAAACATGCCTTTCAAGAAACTCTCAAAGTTGCCTTGTAGGACATCATTTTACAAGGAGTATCTATGAATATTTCATATCAGTTATTCAGTCCTCTGAATATCACACTCCAGATGAATCTTTCATTCTGTTTATATATAAGTGCAATTGTTTATCGTTGGATTCAATAATTTATATTTTCAATCTTTCTACAGTAGGAAATATCAACACAAACACAAATCCTTTGACAGAAATCATCTTGTGTCATTTTGTTCTTACATGTAGGAAGTATTAATCAACAAAAGTAATAAAAAAAGAAGCTATCATTTCTTAATGTCTCATGTTTTCTGTGAATGTTAGATAAATTATCTTGTGCAATGTTCAACTGAGTTTTGTAAGGAAATTTTTATTATTGAGTTAGTTTCTATTGATGTAATCTCAGAATATTACAGATGAATTTTTTAAAAATAAAAGATAGCTCTGAAGAAAGGTTAAGCAAGTGAAAAATGGTACAAAGATAACCAATGTTGCTAAGAATATGGAACCTGGATAAGTGACTTCATGTCTCAAGAACATCCTACATGCAACAGTTTATTTGTGACAAAAGAAACTAATAGGCTGGATTTGATATATTGGAAAAGAAACTACAACTAGACAAATTAGAAAAAGTATGAAAAGAGGAAGAGGAGAAGGAAGAAGAAGAGGAGGAGGAGGAATTAGAGAGAGGGAACAATCAGAGATTAACATTTTTTTAGGAGAGCTCAGTTGTACACTCTCCACACACACACACACACACACACACGTAAACCTAATCGAGGCTCTAAATTTCATGAACAATACAAGTGAATCCCCATCTCTACAAAATAGAGGACAATATCAAGGCAATCGAATTTTTGAAAATAAAAAAAGAAATAGTTCTGTGGGTATTTTTTCATGAACACAAATATATGGAATAAAAATCATTGAGCCCAGATATTTGTGTTTATACTCGCTATCTCTTCTTCTCACACTCTTCTCTTCATCAGATTTGCTCTTGCTCTCTCACTGTTAGTTCCCCTTTATAATGTTGGTGAAGTGAAACCAACAAAAGTGAGTATAAGAACATTCTCCGCCTCAATATATTTTGTTCTTACTTCTTAACCCTGCATTATAAACAGTCCTGTTAATAATTTGTGGTCTAAAGCACAAATAATTTACCATGTTCATGCAACTGCATTTTGAGCAGGCTCCAGTATAATGGCTTTTCTGAATGTTGAACAGGTCAGCTCAGGAAGTTCACTGGGCCTGGATTTTTCATTTCCAAGGTGATTCATACACACATGTTCAAGGAGGCTGCTACCTGTCATCTTACCCATATCTGCATTTCAGGAGTCTGATTTCTTCCCTATATGGGAAACTCTACAGAATGGTGTTTTTGTTTGTTTGTCCTCATGGCTTAGTGGTTAGGTCCTGGAAGCAGGTATACAATCCCTTGGATCTTAAAGAAGATGCTGTGGCCGGCGTCGTGGCTCACTAGGCTAATCCTCCACCTTGTGGCGCCAGCGAACCTGGTTCTAGTCCCGGTCGGCGCGCCGGATTCTGTCCTGGTTGCCCCTCTTCCAGGCCAGCCCTCTGATGATGCCCGGGAGTGCAGTGGAGGATCGCCCAAGTGCTTGGGCCCTGCACCCCATGGGAGACCAGGAGAAGTACCTGTCTCCTGCCATCGGATCAGCGCAGTGCGCTGGCCGCAGCGCACCGGCTGTGGCAGCCATTGGAGGGTGAACCAATGGCAAAGGAAGACCTTTCTCTCTGTCTCTCTCACTGTCCACTGTCCACTCTGCCTGTCAAAAAAAAAAAAAAAAAAAAAAGAAGAAGAAGATGATGCTGTGGAATTCTTGTCAACTGAGTTGTGTCATAGAAATGGACTGTCTAATAAAA
This sequence comes from Oryctolagus cuniculus, assembly GCF_051225735.1. Classification (NCBI taxonomy): domain Eukaryota; kingdom Metazoa; phylum Chordata; class Mammalia; order Lagomorpha; family Leporidae; genus Oryctolagus; species Oryctolagus cuniculus. The sequence continues at coordinate 134,656,426 of NC_142874.1, forward strand.
GTTGAGAAGGTAAAGAGAGAGAGAGAGTGAGAGAGTAGAAGAAGAAGCAGCAGCAGCCAGTCTCTTACGACCTGAACCTGAATTTGGCACAACATAACTTCTACCTATTTCATTGCTCAAAACAGTCTCCAGGACTGCCTTTATGTAAGAGGTGAAGTTTATTGATGTGAGGAGGTCAAATAAAATGTAGCTATCATTATCCACTACAACCTTCGAGTAACTATGAATTTTTTCTGGCAGACATATTTAAAGGTATTCTAAAAATTAAAAACATTATGCTTATTTTGTTGCAAAACAAGTTTGGAATGTACATATAGTTTTTTTTTCATCATACATTTTTTCCAAAATTTTATGAAGACTATTCATATATAATAGGATCTTATAAAAACTTAAGGAAACAAATATTTTCTATCTCTGTTCTTTCTCTGTGTCTTTGTCTCACTTTCTCTCCAACAGCCCCACATCTTCCCTCATCAGTTGACTTGGTAGCAAGACTTTTAGATCCAACCATACAGGTCTAGGGCAAAGACATTGAATAGAGTATTTTCACTATATCTAAACAGAAACACAAAAAATAAGACTTCACATTCCCACCCAATTTAGCAAGTTCTCAATTATAAAACTCTATGTAAAGAAAGGGTGTGACTGCTCTCTGCTGTGGCCCGGGAGTGCAGTGGAGGATGGCCCAAGTCCTTGGGCCCTGCACCCCATGGGAGACCAGGAGAAGCACCTGCCTCCTGGCTTCGGATCAGCGCGGTGCCCTGGCTGCAGCACACCAGCCGCAGCGGCCATTGGAGGGTGAACCAACGGCAAAGGAAGACCTTTCTCTCTGTCTCTCTCTCTCACTGTCCACTCTGCCTGTCAAAAAATAAATAAATAAATAATAATAATAATAAAAGAACGGGTGTGACTGAAAAGATATTGAAGATGGAGGCTGGAAGTAGGGCGGGAGGGAGGGCAGTGTGAGAAGTATCACTATGCTCCTAAATGTGAACATATGAAATGCACAAAATTTATTCACCTTATATGAATAAAAAATAATTAAAAAAAGAAACAAAGAATAGGTTTTAACCCCCTGGTGTAAATAGAGAAAAAAATTAAAGCAGACATATGAAAATTATTTGAGTGGCACAGTATTAATTGATTTTAATATTAATGGAACACACTTTTTATTTAATATCTCCATAGAGTGGGTGTTCCCTGGTTTGCTGTAGTTTCTGAGTGTTGTGCACCTGATGCTTGCTCAACTCATTGACCTCTGTACTATCACTGCTCAACTCTGCCAATCAGATGAGCTATCTATCCTTAGGACTTAAAAAACTTGAAATGTGTGGTCATAGTAGGAAGTAAAATTCAGATATTTTGGTCCTACAATCTTTTTTCTTCAAGACAGTCACAGCAAATTTTCATCTATAAAGCCAACTTTGGTATCCTGTCTATTAGGACACTTCTATCACTGCATGTGTGTAACCTAAATTATGAATATATAGCCAGCTGCAAAAATGGATTCAAGTCAAGATCGACCATCTTTGGTGGCAATGTGTAGAAATTTTCTAAATGAATCTAGAAATCTACATGTAACTACGTTAATAAAACCAGATATTTTCAGGAAGAAGTGGGCCACAAACTAACTACTCAAATAATTTCATCTAGGTGAGGAACTATCGGTCCAGGTAAATTAAGCCACTTGTCAAATAATGTAATTTATGGTAGGGGAAAGATTAAGGTAGCTATTTTATTACTATTGCAGGCATATTAGAATACAGTTTAATATTTAGATAAACTGTCATGAAAACATCAAACAAATGAAATATCAATGTCAATCTAGCTTTATCATACATGGTTGCACAACTAATCTCACTTTAAAAAGAAATGTATATTAGGATACTATACCTTTATTTGTATATTTATTGTCATTTGAAACAGAATTTATTATTCCAAAGACTATACATTTTGTTGAGGATCTTAACATTTCCCAGAACTGAAGTAAATTTCAAAGGTGTGAGAGTGTGTGTCTTCTCTCTACTTTAGTATTCTCACATTTTCATGTAATCTGAAAAAAACCTTCATGGAATAATCTATTTTCTCATTACTTTCATTGTGATCAGAGATAAACAAATGATATCTCCCCTTGTATGAACAATACTAAAATCTCACATACAGACTGAAAAAACAGAGGGTTGGCTTGAAGCCCCAGTGACCTCCCTGCTGTTTAGAAATCCTACCTGTCATGGTCATTTGGGGATTAGAGGTAGCACCTCAACATTACCCAGAATTCAAGCATCCAAAACAGCATAACAGCCTTTTACCATTGATCCTAAGACAAGTTAAGTTTTCTAAGCAGTTTTTGTAGACAATATGATATTTAAAGACAGAATACATACTGACATGAAGGCACATTAATAAACAGAATTGCAGATGATTAAACAGGCTCATCTGCCTAGAATAGCCAGTACCACATCCTAATGTGACATTCATGATGTGCTGTGAGGGGACAAACTGGTTCTTAAAGTGTGATAGCTCCAGAAAGTATTGATATCTGCATCACTCAGTGAGGTCCTTCTGAAACAGATACAAGTCCCAACCGATTTGCCAATTCTGAGCCATTAATCCTTCAGTGCTTTTAAGCCTTGTAATGCTGAGGTTTGTCAAGCAATGATCACTGTCAGGTGAAAGTTCCATGAAAAAGCAGGTTTCCAATTATGATTTTATAAGGAAATTGTTCATTTTATTAATTTTTATCAGGAAAGAATATATTAATTTTACATATGCTTTTCAAATAAGGGGTTGTCTGTCTTTTGACTTGATTAGAGCAAATCAGTGAAGTTATGTTAACTAAATTTTGTCAACCACAGCAATGCTTAACTCTTTAAGTGAAAAAGTTTCAAGTAAGAAAAAAATATTCAAAGAACTAAGATATTCTTTTATAAACACTGTTAGTCTAATTGTGACCAATGTATTCTTCTCCAATGGCACTTGGAGATATCAAAACTTTATTTCAATAAAATTGGAAAGATATTCATCCCATCAGCAGATGGATTAAGATACAAGCTCAACTTTGTAAATGACAAGACAGAGAGTAAGTATAGAAATAACTTAAATTTATGAAAATGAGTTTAAAGTATTCAGTATTTCTTCATCTTATTTTTTTAACAAGAGTAATGATTAATTCAAAGTTTTCAACTCTGAAAGCTCTTATGTCAACATTTCCTCATGCTTAGCGGTTTCTTACTAAATCAAAGAACTTTGGAGTGGAAGTAAAGATATTTGAGACACCATAATTCGCTTTTAGATGTAAGAAAGGCACATGTTGGCAAAGATCTTCTGCTAAACACTGAATTCTATCATCGTACTCCAGGGTACCTTCTTGAGTTTGTATACCAGTATAAATTTTAAGACTGATTTTTTCCATCTAACACATTTTCCAAATGTTCTCTATAATTATTACTTTTATAAGACTAAGAGTTCTTAAAGCAGGAACTGTATGATGCTATTTTAATATTTAGCTTCAAGTACATATTAGACTGAATGTTCTTATTCATTCAAAATGGAACTCAGATTTCTACCAGTCTCTTAGTTCTGGTTCCAACCTATCTTGGATTGGGTCCCACATCCATTGTACTCTAGATACCTTAGTTTATTTAAATGCACAACAGAAAGAATAATAGCACCTGTAACCAAAGGTTAGGAGAATATTTAAATGGTTGATACATGTAAATGTCTTAACAAGAACAGGGGACATTCTCCAGATAATAAATGAAAGTTAGATAATAGAACATAGTTGTTACGACCAAGAATTCTAAACCTGCTGCCTGGATCTGAAACCTGATTCAACCATGTGGCTATCTATGCAATTTTGTGTTATTAAACCTGTGTATGACTTAGCATTCAATATATATCAAAGGAAGATACTAACATTCCTACTGCTCAGAAAAAATATGTGCATATATAATTTTATGGATTAGCTATATACCTCAGGGGTTATTCCAGACAACTTTTTGTTGTTAAAAATGAGTGTTTTAGCCGGCGCTGCGGCTCAACAGGCTAATCCTCTGCCTTGTGGCGCCAGCACACCGGGTTCTAGTCCCGGTCAGGGCGCCGGATTCTGTCCCGGTTGCCCCTCTTCCAGGCCAGCTATCTGCTGTGGCCAGGGAAGGCAGTGGAGGATGGCCCAAGTGCTTGGGCCCTGCACCCCATGGGAGACCAGGATAAGTACCTGGCTCCTGCCATCGGATCAGCGCGGTGTGCCGGCCACAGCGCGCTGGCCGCAGCAGCCATTGGAGGGTGAACCAACGGCAAAGGAAGACCTTTCTCTATGTCTCTCTCTCACTGTCCACTCTGCCTGTCAAAAAAAAAAAAATGATTGTTTTTTTCCTTCAAACTCCTATATAATTTTCTATTGCAATACACTGTGATAGAATCTACATGAGCTTTGAAGAATTCTACCTGAAAAAAAAAAAAACTTTCTTCTTTGCATTCTTTGCATGTTGTTCCCCAAATATTTTAAAAACAGGGATACTTCCTCCATTGCAAGAACAGATGCACTAAGAAGTCACTGCCAAAGTGAAGACTTTGAAAGTACTTGAGTTTCTACCACCCATGTGGGAGCTCTGCATTGAGTTCTGGCTCCTAACTGGGTCTGCCCCAGCTCCTGTTGCTGATATTCACCAAGTGAAACAATGGCTGGAAAGTCTGTCTGTTTCTGTTTCTGTCCTTCAAGTAAATCTCTCCTTCTCTCTGTTAAAAAAAAAGAAAAGAAAAGAAAAGAAAAGAAAAGAAAAGAAAAGAAAAGAAAAGAAAAAAAGAGAGAGGAAAACATGAGTTTAAAAAGTGTTTAGAAATTAATACTTATGGTGATTCCCTTTCTTCAAGTAAACAATCCATCCATAATGCCTCCTGATCACTTTATTCCATGGACTTGTAGGTGTATTTTGTTTCCTAGGCATTTTCCCTCAGACTACAGTGGGAAAGACTCTCTAGCAGTGCAAGTGCACTGTCCTAAAAAAGTTACAGAGGCCACGCAAATCTCCCAGCCAACCAGGCATGTATTTGTTTCAATACACAGGGAGAACTTCTGAATGGGAAGGATAGACCAGCAAAAGATGCAAGTCCTGGGAAGAAAGTGTCACAAAGCTAGCATCTGGCTCCAAACTAAGGGAATCTCCATCATATTCTCCTCTTGTCCAACACCTGAAAACCTGACCCAAATACCCCTATTTTTTCTGCTTTGTTTTTAGAATGATGCCAAATCAGAATTTCTTTCTACAAAAAATGATTCCATTGATATCCTGACTGGGTTGGCCTGTAGTAATTCTCTGATTTTGACAGAATTAGAGTCTAATTTTGCCTGAAAATTTAGACTAGTGCTTCCTCTCTAATGCAACTGTTTTCTTTTTATGAATCTTTAGGTAGAGATATAATTTTTCTTAAAGAATATTTATGTATATATTTAAAAGGCAGGGTGATCTAAAGAAAAGGGCGCACATACACACAGAGACAGAAAAGTGGAGAGAGAGCGAGAGGGAGGTTAGGGGTACTCCAGCCTCTGATTCACTCTGCAAATGCCTGCAACCTCCAGGGCTGGGTAAGGCTGAAGCCAGATGCCTGGAATTCCACCTGAGTGTCCCGTGTGTATGGCAGGGACCCAAGTACTTGAACCTCACGTGTTTGCATCCTGTATATCACTGTAGAGTAGCCAGCATATGAACCAGGCATTCCTATATAGGATGCAAGTGTCCCAAGCTGCAGTATAACCTGCTGCACCACAATACCTGCCCTGGAGTTGGTTCAGAAGTGAATGGCACCTTATTCATGGGAGTACAACCATAACAAGCCAATCTATTGTTTAATAAATGAATTCCTTTCCAAATGCACTCATAAACACACCAGTGGTGTGATGATTCCATAGTGAAAGAGATTGGCAGAGCAAATCAATCAATAATGCCTGGTTGAAAAGCAGGGATGGATTAAAAATGTGTCCTTTAATTACAAAGCAAGGATGAGGTGTTTTTTTCCTTTTTTATTTATATAAAGGGAACAAATTTCATGTATTTCATATATGCAGTCTTAAAAGTATAATGATGCTTCCCATACTACCCTCTCTCCCTCCTTCGTTCTTCTTTTCTTATTTTTCTTCTAATTTTTACAATTTCATAGGTTCAATTTATAATCATAAGTAACCCCTCACTAAATAAACAACACAAAGAATTCAACAAATAGTAAGACATGTCTGACTCAATTGTAACTCTGAACCTAACCTGAAACTTGAAATTCTGAATCATCCCTAAGTATCATACCCTATTTTAGTTTTAACACATGGCATAGTCTTGGCAAATGCTGGAGCCCCATTCCATTCATATGCCCCACTACATCTGGGAGGTACTGCAAGCAGTTGTTGCTACCAAGAGATCACATTGAAAGCACCAACAATATCTTTTTTTGATTATAATCAAATGTCCACAAACAAAGTCAGTGACACTGAAATTGCCACATCCAAGTGCTAAATGGCTGCTAAACATCACCTACCTAGTTGTACATTAAAAGCTTATCACTGTTTATCATTAGTGGGATTGCTGGCTCATTTCTGTTTGATTTTCTTTTCACTTTTTTCTATTTGTTTTTAACAAAGTTTTCATTCTTGTTTCCTGTTACGGTGTCTATTGAGCTCAAATGATAAAAATCTAATTTCAATGCAGTTTATATCAAGCAAAATTAAACTGAAAGGTCAAGTGAACACTTTCAATCATTTAGACAACTTTCTTGCATATGAAATATAAGAATATTAGGGTAAATTAATCCTCAAGTGGAATCATCAGTGGACAAACACCTGAACTCTTCAGCATTGGACTGAAATCACTCAATTATTTCATACAGTTTAGAAACCCATTACTAGGGCATTTCCTGAATCTTTTTTCTTTTCTTTCTTGCTTTTATTTTTGCAGTTGATAGAGGAACTTAATGATCCTTACTAATGTGAATCATTGCCATATAGAATTGCATAACCAGCCTCCAGCTGATTTCTCAGTCACTATAATGCTGATCATTTTACTTTGTTTGCTGTCTCCTTTACAGTACATGTGAATAGTTCTCTTATTCCTGTACCATTTCTTGTCTCTTTACTTTTCTAACAAAGTCCAATGAGTAGTACATGAAATAGTGTGTTGAATATTAGCAACATTTTTCATTCATCACTTGTAGAATAGTCGAGGAAAATATCTAACTGACAGCTGACAAAGCTATTCTTGACTTCAGTCCCATGGCACAATGCTAACTGTTGCCGCTTTCCCAGATGTATGTGGATGCTGACTGTGCTAGTTGACATGCTGTTCTTAGCAAAATGGAATGTGTTCAATCAAGCTGGTAAAGCCTGAGTCCATAAATTTATCATGCAAATGTTAGTGGTGAGAAAGGCTTCCCAAAAGAAGCTTATGCAGAGCCAGTCACATTCCGTTCCTATTTACATCCCTACAGTTCATTCAGTAGCACGTTGACCTCAATAGCACTGTGATCAAGTTTCTCACAAACACTGGGAAAATCTCATGCAAAAATGGAAGTAGAATGGAAGACTCTTCCTTTATAAAATGAACTCCTATGCCAATAGAAGCTTTCAGATATAACATGTACTGCCACATTGCTAAAATCATTACTTATGATTTTACTTAATGCCTTTCTGTATTTGGGGGGGTTGGATTTTGTGGAATATATGTTAGGATGTTAGAACACCACTGAATCATAGCAAGAAAAAATTGAATTTCTTAAAAATTTCTATTTGTTAAGAAAAAAGTTGACTGTGATGTTTTCTAACATGGAAATATCTAATATTTGTTTATTTGTAAAACTTCACATAGAGATATAGCAGAGTTGTAGAATATAAAGTCTCATTTTCTATCAATACTGAGAGGCCACCACAAAACACACCAAACGCCTGGGTTAAAGGGAAGGTTTTTTTTTTTTGTCGGGTGAGGGAAACCTGATAGGCTGGAGAGAGAGGGTGAGAGAGGGCAGAAAGGGGAAGAGTGGTCGAGAGAGGTCAAGAGAGCACAGGTGTGGGAAGCAGGTCCTGTCATACTTTTGCAGGAGGTAGGGCTTGGGAGCAGGGAATCTGGTTAGGGTAGGGGTGGAGCTGACGCCTGTAGTTGGGCCATTTGGTCACCTGACTTCTAGCAAGCCAGGCTGGGCTTAGGACTGAAGCTTACTGGGCAAGATGGTGATGGGGTCCAGAACCCAAGATGGCACCTGGGGCTTAATATGGCACCACAGATAAGACCAAACCATTTTACTAACAAATGCTAACCTAGAGAATTCAGTAATGATGAACTACAGAATACCCTGTTTGTCTGAAACCAAATCAAAATAAATGAAATATATAATCTCTGAGCACCACATGTATGATGTCCTGCAAAGTTCTTTTGATTCTTTGAATTAATGAGAAATGGAAAAGTCATTGTCTTTTATGTCTTTTTTTAAAGATTTTATTTATTTATTCAAAAGTCAGAGTTACACAGAGAAGAGAGGCAGAGAGAAAAAGAGAGAAAGAGAGAGAGAGAGAAAGGTAGGTCTTCCACCTGTTGGTTCACTCCCCAGATATCCACAATGGCAGGAGCTGCACCAACCCAAAGCCAAGAGCCAGGAACTTCTTCCAGGTCTCCCACATGGGTGCAGGGGCCTAAGAACTTGGGCCATCTACTCCTGCTTTCCCAAGCCGAAGCGGAGAGCTGGGTCAGAAGAGGAGCAGCCTAGACTAGAACCAGCACCCATATGGGATGCCAGTGCTTCAGGCCAGGGCATTAACCCTCTGTGCCACAGTGCCGGTCCCAAGAGTTTTCATGTCTTTTGTTAATATTCAGATCCTGTACTTATTATGTTTCCAATAGAAGTTAATATTTTTTGAGATCATTCCATTTATCAGATACTATAGCTCTCAAATGCTGTCTTTTCTGCCCTTTGTTAGAATTCTCTGATGTAAGTAATTGCATTCCCATATTTTCTTCTTTCCTAACCATATGACATGATCCTATTCCTGATATTTATCTGAGAAAAATGACAATGTATGTTTAAATGGAAGTCTGTCCTTTATTCTTCATGGAGTTTCTTTAAGATTACAATATTGATGACTATAAATCATATTGTATCAATCTGTTATGGCATTATCCAAATGACAATTCCATCAGTTTTAGTTAAAATTACTAGGTTTATGGAGGAGAAGGGAGATATAATTTTATAGGGGTAACATGAGAAATGTTTTTTGCAGTACTGAAACTGTTTTGTATACTTATTATACAAACTGGTTACATGAATCTATGAATGTGTTATAATTCATACAAATGTTCATCAATCAATAAGTTTTAAAACATTAGTAAAGAAATAAAGATTGAAGGCATAATAAATGCCATAAGTTTCACAGTGACTGGAAATATTTTCCTCAAAATGAGAAGAATTTAGCGAAAATTATAGCCACCTTCAATATTCTGAGGATTTCTTATGACTTGTACACAATTTTCCAAATTAAAAATCTTAGCATACTTATAACCATGACTTGTTCTATAATATCATAGAACAACTCATCTTGGTGTTGCACACCCATTTGTAATTATCCTATTCTTTTCATCCTGATCTATAATCTAATTTTATTAATTTAAAATTCAACCATCTAGGCCAACCACTGTAATCAATACTACACTAATTTTAGTTTATTAAAAGGATCCTTGGTATTGTCGGCCTTTAGCGAGGTCACACAGCAGAGGAAGGAAAGTGGCTCAGTTACTTTTCTCCCTACCCTTGTCTTATAAAACTGCTTCCAGCTACGTTTATTTAGTGAGTGAGAGCTGCCAACACCTTTCAGTTTGGAAATTGGAGATGCTGAATGCTTGGGCACATGGCTCAACATTAGCATTTTAAACTTGGCATACACCTCAGTTTCAGGAAGAAACAGCTGTTTTGCTAAGCATTGGGGAAGAATGATCATTAAAAAAGTTTAAAATAAATGGAAAATGTCATTCTGCCTGATTATTAGAAAGTTTTGTGAAATGTTGGGAGCTTAGGCAAAACCAACCCCTACCTCATTAGAAAATATGTTGAATATATATGAACAGAAAAAAAGTGAGCACGCATATTCTATTGAATATTATATTAAAACAGGTAATTATAATATAAGTGCTAATATTTTCAGTACGATTCCTTTCTGCATTTTAATTCAAACGTGGCAGTCCACTCTGGAGGGTGTGCTGAAAAAGAAACCTGTATCCTGCTATCTGATATACTACTGTGCACCAGTGCTAGTGCCCTCACACTTAGTAATTGCCATCCTAGGGCACCGACTTTAAAATGTTTATTCCCCTTAATGAAATTTCCACATGTAGCAATTATGAAAGAAAAACATCATTGTTCAGTACAATAATAATGATGAAGTATGGAGATAAAGAAATACTATTCTGTTTTACGTCTTTGTTTCTCTCCTCTCTCCTAACTGCTCTCCTTTTCCATTTCTTTCCTTCATTCCTTTATTTCTTTTATGTTTTTAATTTTACTTTACTATAGAGTGGCATGAAAACTTCTGTCCTACAACAATACAAAGAAAAAAGACATAGGAGGAATTAAAAAGTTAAAATGACTGAAAACATCATAAAGATAAGAAATAAAAATGGTGCTGCAAATGTTTCATTTTACTGGGAGTTTGTGGGATGAGAACATACAGGAAACCTTATTTGTAAGTAAGTCAGGGCCAAGCTAACTAAAACCATTCAATTGGTTCCCTTAAGGAAAATGTCTGATGGATTAATGTCTAGTCAGCTCACTGATTATCCCAGTAATGAGCCAGGTAACTGAAAGTTGATCTCCATATCTCCTACAATTTGGGCATAATTTCCTTTTTTTTCAAAGATTTATTTTATTTATTTGAAAGTCAGAGTTACACAGGGAGAGGAGAGGCAGAGTGAGAGAGAGAGTGGTAGGTCTCTCACCTGTTGGTTCACTCCCCAGATGTCTGCAATGGCCGGAGCTGTGCCAATCTGAAGCCAGGAGCCAGGAACTTCTTCCAGGTCTCCCATGTGGGTACAGTGGCCCAAGGACTTGGGCCATCTTCCACTGCTATCCCAGGCCATGGTAGAGAGCTAGATTGGAAGAGGAAAAGACGCCATCAGAACCGACACCCATATGGGATGCTGGCGCTTCAGGCCAGGGCTTTAACCTGCTCTGCCACAGCGCTGGCCCCAAGTTTGAGCATAATTTTCAATGAGTTTTGTATATTGTATGGATTTCTCTATAATTTCCTATTTTGAGTTCTACCAATGAGAAACCCAATTTCTACATCCTTTCATGATAAAAACCTTAAACATATTGAGGATAGAATGCACATTCCTCAAAAAAATCAAGGCAATATATGACAAATATATTTTGTCATATGTTGCCAGTACCTTACTGAATGGAGAAGAGTTGGAAGCATTTCCACTAAGATCTGGAACCAGACAAGATGCCCACTTTTGCCATTGCTATTCAATATACTCTTTTAGATAGAGCCATTAGGCAAGAAAAAGAAATCAAAAGTATATGAATTGAAAAGGAAGAAATAAAATTATCCCTGGGGAACCAAAAGACTACACTGAAAGACTATTGGAATTCATGAAAGAGTTGGGTAAACTTTCAGGATATAAAAATAACAGACAAAAATCAATAGCCTTTGTATACATAGACAATGCCATGACTGAAAAAGAACTTGTAAGAACAGTCTCATTCACAATAGCTACAAAAAATTTAAAAACCTTAGAATAAGTTTAACCGAGGAGGTGAGAGACCTCTGATTAAAATTTTGAGATATTAAAAAAAGAAATAGAAGAAGATTAAAAATGGAAAAGTCTTCCATGTCCATGGATTAGAAAAATTAATATCAAAAAATGTCCATACTACTAAAAGCAATTTACAGATTCAGTGTGAATCCATTCAAAATACCAATGGCAATCTTCTCAGACCTAGAAAAAAAGATGCTAAAATTTGTATAGATAAACAAAAAAAGTGAAAAGATAAAGCAATCTAAGCAATAAGAACAAGCATTGAGGTATCACAATACCAGATTTTAAGACATACTATCAAGTAGTTATAATCAAGACAGCCTGGTACTGGCACAAAAATACACATGCAGACAAATGGAACAGAATAGGATATCCATAAATCAATCAGTCCACACATTTCTTTTATTTTTTGACAGGCAGAGTGGACAGTGAAAGAGAGAGACAGAGAGAAAGGTCTTCCTTTGCCGTTGGTTCACCCTCCAATGGCCGCCATGGCCAGCGCACTGCGGCCGGAGCACCGCTCTGATCCGATGGCAGGAGCCAGATGCTTCTCCTGGTCTCCCATGGGGCACAGGGCCCAAGCACTTGGGCTATCCTCCACTGCACTCCGTGGCCACAGCAGAGAGCTGGCCTGGAAGAGGGGCAACCAGGACAGAATCCAGTGCCCAGACCAGGACTAGAACCCCGTGTGCTGGTGCCGCAAGGTAGACGATTAGCCTAGTGAGCCATGGTGCCTCAATCCACACATTTACAACTAACTAATCTTTGACAAAGGAACTAAAATCATTGCTTGGAGAAATGACAGTCTCCTCAAGTAATGATGCTGGGAAAATTGGATCTCTGTGTGCAGAACTATGAAACAAGACCTCTATCTTACATCTTAATCAAAAAGATTAATGCAAAATGGATCAAGGATCTAAATCTATGACCTGATACTATCAAAAGACCAGAGGAGAACATTGAGGGAACTGTAAAAGGCGTTGGCATAGGCAAAGACTTCTTGGAAAAGACCCAGGAATTATAGGCAATTGAAGCCAAAATTGAAAATGGGATTACGTCAAGCTGAGAAGCTTCTGCATTGCAAAGGAAGCACTCAGCAAAGTGAAGTGCCAACTAACAGAATAGGAGAAAATATTTGCAAACTATGCAACTTATAAAGGATTAATACCTAGAATCTACAAAGAGCTCAAAAATTCAACAACAAAAAACAAAAAACTCCAGTTAAGAAATGGGCAAAGAACTTGAACAGGCATTTTTAAATGAGGAAATTCAAATTGCCAACAATCACATGAAAAAATGCTCAGCATCACTAGCCGTCAGGGAATACAAATCAGAACCACAATGATTTTTCACCTCACCCCAGTTAGAATGGCTCTCATACAAAATTCAACAAACACTAAATGCTGGTGGGGATGTGGGAAAAAGGTACCCTGATTCACTGTTTTTGGTTATATAAACTAGTACAGCCATTGTGGAAGCAGTATAGAGATTCTGCAGATATCTGAAAAATGTCTGCCATATGACCCAGCCATCTAACTCCTGGGAATTTACCCTAACAAAGTGAAACCATCATATGAAAATGTTATCTATAATCACATGTTTCTTGTAGCAAAATTCACAATAGCTAGATATGAAATCAATTCTGATATCCATCAACTGATGACTGAATAAAGAAATTGTACATCTGTGAGTGTGTGTGTGTGTTTATATAGATAGGTAGAATGAAATATTGCTCAGCCATAGAACCAATGAAAACCTGTCTTTTGCAATAAAATGGATGCACCTGGAGACTTAGAGAAATTAGCCAGTTCCAAACAGTCAAATATCTTATTTTTCCTGATCTGTGGTGACTAAGAGCACCAATGTAATGTATATGAGTAAAACTGATATTTTGAGTTGTGATTGTTTATTGCTCTTGTCTCCACTATTGAGGAACAGTGTTTTTTTCTTATTATTATTTGTCTATCTTTACTTTGTGTAGGGTTAATATTATAAGTATAAAATAAAGTGAAAGATGATCATGGTAAAAATTTTGAAAAAATAAGAAATGAAGGAAGAGGAAAGTTGTGAGCATATGTGGGAAATATAATTCATTATGCTCTTATATCTGTATATCTGAACTGCATGAAGTTTGTTCACCTTAAAATAATTTTGAAAATATAAAAATTTAAAATTCTGTTTTAGATGGAAATACCTAATTATTTTCATCAGTGAATCTGACCCTGTTCTAGCTTACCTTGTACACTTATCCCTTCACCAGCTTTATTTTATTTATATTCTTTTGAGATCTTCAAACATTATTGAGATCTTACATTAAAACTAAGAGAACAAAATTTTAATTCTTTTTCAGAAATCAGTACATTTTTACTCTCAGAAAGAATGAATGAGTGTCAGTTCAGTAGGCCAAGTTTAATTAACCGGCATGTTTATCGTAAGTAACCTAATTTCCCACAAAATGAATGGACATATATTTGAAATATCAGCTCAGAATATACTCAGTTTCAAGTATTTTTAGTACTTTTTGTTTTAGTTTTATTTTCATAAACGATAGAACACTAGTGTTTACATATCAGATAGATTGTCAATATCCCTCAAATTTACTCAATAATTTGGAAAATTTATCATAGCCCTAGATAATTATTTTTAAGAAAAATGAATGCTCCTTAATATCACATCAAATGAGAGCATTCTAAGGATAAAATATACATATCGGCAACAGATTCACTGGCAAAAAATATTCCACTGCAAAGACTTCAGTAGAAAATATAATTTTATATATGTCTTTCTTGGATATTCTGTTACAATAAAACAGTTATATTTTCATCACATAAGATTGTGTTATTCTAAAAACAATAAAAATCTAGTATACATTTGATTTTTTTCTTTTTATTCTATTTGGTAAAATGTTAACATAAGGAGTGAATCTTCTTCTTCATTCCTTTTTAGGTAAAAAATCCAATCAGTGTACCTGCCATAGACAACTCATCAAATCTTACCTTATATCTTCGATATAAATTATTTCACCAAAAATATAAATGCGAAAAACAAGAGGCAAGGATTTCTAAAAACAATGTTTGTCAGGATTTCTGTTGAAAGGAAGTTACTCTAGTTTTTCCCCTTGTATATACAAACTCAATACATAGCAGTAGTTATTGTATTCGTATAATTTTTCATAAAGAACATCTCTGACTCCCTAATGGGAACACGATCTCCTTTTCCCTCACCTCCTGGTATTTGTGTAAACTCTGACCTCTTGTTTTGTTCTTTGAGAAACCACTTGAGTGTTAATACATGTTTAAAGTCAGAATTTTCAGTTTTAATTTCATCTGTATTGCCAATATGTTCCAATTAAGAGAATAATTTTATGATTTAGTAGTTGTTCAGTTTCTTTATTTTCTGTGGTAGATTAAAAATAATTATGAACTATAATATTTCCATGAATTCCAATGTTTTACATTATAAACATTCATATTAGTGAAAACACTAAAACTGGTTAATTTCACACGGCCACTTACTAGGATAGGATCAGGCTGAGCACAATTCAATCAGTCATCAATGTGAAGGATTTGTAGACTATTCAGTTAGTTCCACCTGCTGATATGATCAGCAAAACTTCCAAGTATGAGCAAGTTCTTTCAAGAAAATTATCTCCAGTGTACTTAAGACCACTTATTCACTTACGCTGCTAAAGCTTTAGACTTCAAGTCTGTAAGAGAAAAAGCATACCTTGTTATTATTACTATTACACGTATGAACATATATACATATAATCCTTCTCTCTCTCTCTCCCTCTCTCTCTCACACTGTCTCTCTCTCACCCCCGACTCTATTTCTATCTCTATTTTTCTCTCCATATATACACTTTCCAAGCCATTTCCTTAAAATGTGTTACGGTATCTCTTGGGAATAAGATTTTTGATTTTTTTATTCAGTTCAGAATAAAAATCCTGAAGTGGTAGTTACACAAATTTATCAACAGTTAATGATATTTCCAACATTTCAAGGTTGTCTTTCCATTATGAACTTTCCTTAATATAGGTGTAATGACATAAAATTCTGACCTTGGTCTTTATCATTAAACAAAAGAAGTATTCCATGATAGTATGATATAATAAACCCAAATATGTTTATTACAATTAGAAAAATAAAGGCTATGCATTCACACAGTATCTCACACTACATGTTATACAAAGAATAAAATGCACATATTTTAACTGAATGTGTTTCAAAAAGTGTTCCATAAATTTGACTATCTCATTTTCATCTATTTCTACTACAAATTTATGCTATTTAAATAATTTCTGCAAATCCATATAATGTTACAAACTTTGCTGTAAAATTGGCATGGATGAGTGCCATCGAAACTGTATTATGATTTCAGATTTAATATTTGTAGCAACATGTAAAATAAATGAATTTTATTGTATAAAACAATTAATTTCTCTTCACGGATATTTATGTATGAAATTAAATATTTCATACATTCATTAATTTTATAAATTTAGAAACCAGCCACTCTGAGATGCACTAATCAGCTTTTCCATTTGCTTGAAAGCTAATTCTTTAATGGACAGTAATAATTTTCTCTGCCTAATGAGTCACCATGCATGCCATGCATATTGAGTACATAAGATGGTCTTTTTTATTTTTCATCATCACTAGCAATATTGGATTGCATCTTTCAGTAAGAAATTTGTTCCTTTGATTTATACATTTCATTTCACTCCTTCCCTTTTTTAACTAGGTTATCAAGCATTAACGTAATTTCACCTTTTGTAAGGACAGCCATCTCTTCATGCATTCCCGTTCTTCTGAAAGAGCCTTAGTTTATTATTTATCAATTCTCATTATAAGACTGCAAAAGTCATAGAAATGGAACTACTTTCTTGAGACAGAAGATCATGATGACACTTACTGTTAATGGCTTTTGTAGATGGATGCAATAAAGCAAAGTTAAGTCACTGCAAATATTAAGACTAGTGCATTTGGGGCTGGCATGTGGCAGAACATGTAAAGCTACCACCTGCAGCGCCGGTATCCCATATGGGTGCTAGTTAGAGTCTCAGTTGCTTCACTTCCTATCTAGCTCTGCTATGGCCTGGGAAAGCAGTGGAGGATGGCCTAAGTCCTTGGGCCCCTGCACCCACGTGGGAGACCCGGAAGAAGCTCCTGGTTCCTGGCTTCAGATCTGCGCAGCCCTTGCCTTTTGGGGAGTGAAGCAGCAGATGGAAGACCTCTCTCTCTCTCTGCCTCTCTGTAACTCTGCTTTTTTAAATGTATTAAATAAATAGAAAAGAGTATTGCATGTACTTTTTGGTGTGCCAGTACATTCAATAGTTTTACAAGTGAGAATTGAAGCCATTGCAATTTTATTGGGAAAACAATGAGACCAGAAAATATGAAAGTAACTATATTTTTAAATTGTAATGTGTTCCTATATTCAGTCTTTCTATAGGAAACACTGAAGAAGTATATTCTCAAGAGAAAACCAAAAACGTTATCACTTAGGGAAAATTTCATTCCTAAGGACCACATGTAAAGCATTCCAATACAAAATTAATATGAGTATATTATAAAAACTACACTTGTGCACAAATACAAGCTTTTCACTGCATATTGAAAGGTTTAAATGTATCATCTAATCATAATTTAATATGATTATTTAGTTGATGTTAATTACATCCATATCACCATCTTCCCTGAGGTTAAGCATTAGGGAGGAAACAAAAGGGAAGGGGATCATTTTTTTTTTTTTTTTCAAAACAATGCAAGTCTTTAAAAGCAGCAAGTAGATTTGTTATTTCCGGGGCATGTTGCAAGTCAATGAAAAATTTGAGTTGAGAGTTACAGGAAGCTGAAACAGATTATTTGCCAATATCTAAAAACAATTTGTCACTCCAGAAGTTGTAGTAATTAACCATTTTCAGCCTTTGTTTGGTCTCAAAATGGACATAGTTGTCAAAAAATTCTATTTCCTACTACTTTAGTTATTTTTTTAATCTGGGCCACTACATAAAGTCATTGCATTTTAAGGAATCGTTACAGCTATTATGTGTAATTTTGTATATTATAGCAAATTCTCTCTTAAAAATAACTGCAGATTGAGGAACTGCTGTTGTGATATTAGGGATGAAGGCATAGCTTGTGATAGCTGCATTTATTTCAGAGTCCTAGTTCAAGTCTTGAATTAACTTCCTGCAAATGTGCCTGGGAAGGCAGTAGAAAATGACCCAAGTACCTGGACTCTGGCCATCAGTGTGGGAAACCTGAATGGATTTCCTGGCTCCTGACAACCTGTTCTACAACTGGCCTTTGCGGTTATTAGGGGAGTGGACCAATGGATTAAAGATACGTCTCTCACTCTGTCTCTCCCTCTATCTCTGTCATTCTGCTTTTCAAATCAATCAATAAAAAATCATATTGAAACAGTTACCAACTTGGGAAACAATTTATCGCTTTGTAGCCAATATATAAGGTGTATCACATAATCTCGTTAGAGCCTTGTTGATAATCAATACTTGGCTTTTTGACACTAATTTATTCTGAATCATTGACAAAAGAGTAATTACTCTATTCACAGCATTAATATTTGACTTTTTAGAAGAACATCACCCCTTTCTTGAATTTCAGTAACGCTATAAGGTCCAGGAAATTTTTGGTTCGTCATGAATTATTCTCACTATATATATGCACGTCATTCCATAGATGTCTGTGTGATTAGAAGGACTGCTAACTTTGAATTTGCCACAAAAATATTTTTATTTGTTCCTCGTAACACCTTCATACACTACACACTAAAATCTTTCTCTCAATGGTATTGCAATTTCCCCACAAAACATATTCATTAATAAATTAACACTGACTAAGACCTTTTCCATAACAATTTCATATCCTCTAGCTTTCAACTTCCTATCTCCCACAGAACAATTTTGTGTGTAGGAGTTGGGGAAGGAAGTGATAATGTCAGCCTTTAAATACACAATTTTGTGTTTCAATTTCTGTAGTTCCTGACATATGTCTATTACTTGAAAGGAAAATTTTCCTCAATATGCCTCTGTCTTTCCTAATTGGACATTTTTAATCCAGCTCCAATAGTTGTGTTTTTCCATAAAGAAACACTTCCCACTTTAGCACTTACCACAATTTTAGCTGTGCTTCTACACATTCTTAGCCTTTTGAAAAATAGTTTTGAAAAACTTAGAATACACTTGTTTTAAATGATGAACAAGAAAAAAAATTCTACCACAATGTGAGTCTAAACATTAATATGAATCAGAAATTAGTCCTTTTAAGACATGCTGTATAGAAAATGAATTTAACAATATATAAATTAATTTAAAATTGTAATTATAGCTTTCCAATATGTGTTTGTTGATATTTCATGAAACATTCTTCTCATTTAATGTGTTCACAGAGATAAATACAATTGTAACACATGTTTGAAATTATTAACCCTTGTTCCTTAGTTCCACAGTATTCATAAACTAAGACCAGACTTCAGTCAACTGCTTGTCTTCGCAAATCCAGTTTCATTGGAACAATGCCTCACCTTTCCTTTACCTATTGTTGGTGCGTGCTTTTTCAGATACAAGAGTGGACACCACATGGTCTCCAAAATCTAAAATAGTTACTGTATGGTTCCTGAAGAAAAAGTTTACTAGGATTAACAAAATAAAAATCTTTCTTGATGGCATTTTCTGTAATAATTTATATTATTATATGGGTTGATTTTCTAAGCCTTGCACATTAGAACTAATTTCTGCTAATGTGATTCTAGGAGAATCTCTAAGGGTTTCAATTTGACCAGTGCCCCCTCTTTAGGAACTCTCATTGTCCAAACACTGATATCTTCCCCTTGAGATTCTAGTAATAATCATCCTGCAAACTGCACAACGTGACACTAACTGTGTGCAGCCAGAAGAGCAAAAGCAGTTTCTCAAGTAGGTCAATGGGATATGCGACTTGTTTACTATCTATGAGTGCTTGGCCGTAAAGTGATGCATACTTGAAGGATTTGGCCCTCAAGTCAAGGCTACAATATTAAACCACATATGACAGTGAACAAATGGAAAGAAAATTTGCAGATTTAATTTTTTTTAACTTATTTGACAGGCAGAGTTAGACAGTGAGAGAGACAGAGAGAAAGGTCTTCCTTTCATTGGTTCACCCCCTCCCCCAAATGGCCGCTATGGCCAGCGCTGTGCCAATCTGAAGCCAGGAGCCAAGTGCTTCCTCCTGGTCTTCCATGCAGGTGCAGGTGCCCAAGCACTTTGGCCATCCTCCACTGCCTTCCCGGGCCACAGCAGAGAGCTGTACTGGAAGAGGAGCAGCCGGGACTAGAACCCGGCGCCCATATGGGATGCTGGCACCACAGGCGGAGGATTAACCAAGTGAGACACAGCACCAGGTCCTGCAGATTTAATTTTTAAAAAGGTACAAATGAAAAGAACCTACAGAAGCAGACAAAAGAGATGCTAGAACAAAAGAAAGATTTGGCCTTTATTCTGAAAAATTAGTTTCAAATTCTCATGGCACCAATCTATTATATTCAAAAGCAGTTGGAAATACAACTATTACAATATAAGGGATGTGACTAAAAATAAAAGAATTAGGTAAAAAGAACAGTTTTGATATATTATGGAAAAAAATGTGAAGTAAATAATCTTAAGAAATTTAGGGAGAGGGGACGGCTCTGTGGCATAGAGGGTAAAGCCTCAACCTGCAGTGCCGGCATCCCATATGGGCACCAGTTCAAGTCCCAGTTGCTCCACTTCTGATCCAACTCTCTGCTATGGCCTGGAAAAGCAGTAGAAGATGGCCCAAGTCCTTGGACCCTGCACCTGCATGGGAGACCTGGAAGAAGCTCCTGGCGCTTGGCATCAGATAGCCTGGTTCCAGTTATTGCAACCATCTGGGGAGTGAATCAAAAGATGGGAGACTCTCTTTCTCTCTCTCTCTCTCTCTCTCTCTCTGTGTGTATATATGTTTTTCAAATAAATAAATGCAAATCTTAAAAAAAAAAAACAAAGAAACTTAGGGAGATAAAGCCAAGATGATACAAGAAAAATGAGAGATAAATTTTCAAAAATTTATGCCATTGGGGCTACAAGTTGGCTTGATAGGGAAAAGACATGCTGATTTTGTCCATGGGAAGATAACAAAAGAAAAGTGGGGTCCGGGACTGTGGCATAAGGGGGTAAAGCCAACACCTTCAGTGCCAGCATTTCATTTGGGTGCCGGTTCTAGTTCCGGCTGCTCCACTTCCAATCCAGCTCTCTGCTGTGGCCTGGGAAAGCAGAGGAAGATGGCCCAAGTGCTTGGGCCCCTACACCCGTGTGGGCAACCAGGAGGAAACTCCTGGCTCCTGGTTCCTGGCTTCGGATAATTTACCTCACCCATTACAGCCATTTGGGGAGTGAACCAGTGGATGGAGGACCTCTCTCTCTTTCTCTCTCTCTCTGCCTCTCTAATAAATAAATAAATCTTAAAAACAGAAAAGACAAAAAAAACAGGTGAAGAAAGTGTACACCCAGGGGAGAATTAGAACAAAGTTGGCAGTGAATTCTACAGAAGGAAGAGCTACACCACAGAACAGTGTGGATGGTAAAAATCATGCAGCAGTGAGCAGGGGCACCACCAGGTTTTTCTGCAGCTGAGTACTGGAGGAGACGGCATCTGCTTGGAGAGAGGTGGGAAGAAACTATGGCAGCTCATATCACTAGTGACACTGTGTGAGGGAGAACCTTGCAGAGCACACTGATTTTGAGACTTGTCTGGAGTGCAAGCTGGGGAGGAGGGCAGGGTGCCCACCCAACCCCATGAAGGGATAGCATCTTTCTTCTCCCCACCCCACAATGTCACCTAGTGACCAGCAAGGAGCAAGTGTCATCTTAACTCTAGTAGAGGCTGTAGTAGCTAAGGGATTTTATTACAGGAATAATTCCATGGTCCCCATTGACTTTTAGCTTGGCCTAAGAGAAGACAGGGGGCTGGGCACTACTTGGGACTCTGAAGTGCTCCCCTCCACCCACTCTATCACAAGCACCCAGACTCAAACTTCCAAGGCAGAGCATCACACACAGCTGGCTCCAGGAACACCTCTGCTCTCTCCATGGATGAGGCTGGCTTGCAGGCCTGAGAGTGGACCCCTTGCTTCTTGTGGCTGTGGGAATCTTGTACACTATGACTCTGGGAATTCCGTGACTGTGTGATAGGGCACAGAGTGTAACCGAGTCTCTGGGAAACCACTGTGTCTGTCTTTAGAGGCTCAGAACTCCCTGAGTGCTGGGTTGGCCATTGCAGAGGGTTCCATGCTCACACTAAGGACTGCACAAATGCATTGAGTGGCTCACGAACCTGCATGGGTGAGGTGGGCAGCCACTGTGGGCTAACCCTGGATACTGATCACCTTGGAAGAGACGAGGCAAAGCTGTGATCATATACTTCATCCCTGTTGACAATAGAAGAGATATACCACTCTCAAATTTAGTGTCACCCTGAGCTCTTGCCCCACACTTGAGCACTGACCAGAGCGCCCTAGCCCCACCTTGCTCAAACCTTTGAATATTCACTGAAGGAGCAGATACTCTACTAAGTCGCAGAGACATGTTTCAAAGACAAAAGTCTTCAGAGGAGACAATCAGCAAGTGTTTCCACAAATGCTTAAAAATAAATGCAGAAATACAAGAAATGTGAACCAGGAAGACAATATGATTCCCCAAAAGGAGCATAACACCACTTCAATATCAGAATGTCAAGACAAGGATGTGATGAACTGTCTGAAAAGAAATTCAAAATGATGATCATAAGATTACTCAAAAACAGTGAGAAACATATGTACGAGGTAAAATAATCCATTCAGGACATGGATGAGAAATTGTTCTTGGATATAGAGATATTGAAGAGAAATCAACCTGAAATATTAGAATTGAATAATTCAATATGTTTATTAGAAAACTGCAATGGAGGGGCTGGCGCTGTGGTACAGCAGGTTAAAGCCCTGGCCTGAATCTTAAAAAAAAATGTAATGGAAAGCCATAACATGAGACGTAGTGAGGCATAAGAAAGAATTTCTAAGCTAGAATAGAAGACAAACCCTTGGAAATATCTTAGACAAAAAATAGTAAAATAAGAAAAAACTCAAAACAGTGTTTAAGACTTCTAGGATACCCTAATGAACAAACATGCACATCTTAGAAGTTCCTGAAAGTGTAGAAAGACATAATTGATTAGAAGATCTATTTGGTGAAATAACAGAAAACTTCCCAAATTTGGAGAAAGATGGGGACATTCAAGTACAGGAAACACATAGAACTTCTAATAGAAGATAAGAAAATATCTTCATAATAACATATTGTAATTAAACTTGCAAAAGTAAAGCATGAAGAAAAGGTTCTAAATAGCGCACAAGAGAAACACCCAATTACCTTCATAGAATCCCCAATTAGACTAATAACTGATTTGTTGTCAGAAACCCTACATATCAAGAGAGAATGGAGATACATAGCTCAAGTCCTAAAAGAAAAAAAAAAATCCTGCCAACAGAAAATACTGTACCCAGGGAAGTTCTCATTTATAAATAAATTGAAATAATTACCCTCTGAAACAAACAGAAATTGAATTGAATTTTTCACCATTCATCCAACCTTCCAAAGGATATTTACGGGAGATAAACACAGAAACAGAGAATGATAGTCATCATTATGAAAAAATGTGAAGGCAGAAAATCTCCCAATGAAAGTATAAAAGAAATCCAAAAGAAGCAATAAAAATATTTATGGAAAAATGGCAGGGCCAAGCATTACTAATCAACAGTAACCTTGAATTTAGTAACCTAAATCTGAAAATTAATAGATACATGTTGACTGAATGAGTTGAAAAACAAAACCCATCTATTTGTTGCTACAAGAAACACACTTCACCAACAAAGATACACATAGATTGAAAGTGAAAGGATTGGGAAAAAGTTATTCCATGCTAACGGAGAGCAAAAATAAACAAGTGTCCTATTATAGGACAAACTAGACTTTAACACAAAAATTGTTAAAGAGACAAGGTTCTTAGGTAATGATTAAGGGGTCAATTCAACAGGAAGATGTGTCGATAGTAACTGTACATACACCAAATGCCAGGCCACCTGCGTATAACAAACAAATGTTAGTTGATCAAAAGGGAGACAGAGGCTCCAACACAATAATAACTGGGGACTTCAACACTCCACTTTCCTCAAGGGACAGATTGACTAGACAAAAATCAGCAACTAAGCAACAGACTAATTGACACTATGGACACAATGGACCTAACTGATAGCTACAGAACATTTCATCCCACAGCTACAGAACACACATGCTTTTCATCAGCACATGGAACTTTCTTTATGTTAGATCATATACTAGGCCATAACACAAGTCTCAGCAAATTCAAAAATATTTGAAACCATATCATTTATTTTTTCTGACCACAATGGAATGAAGCTGGAAATTAAAAAAATAAGAATCTCCAGGGGCCGGTGCTGTGGTGCAGTGGTTAAAAGCCCTGGCCTGAAGCGCCAGCATCCCATGTGGGTGCCAGTTCTAGTCCCAACTGCTCTTCTTCTGATCCAGATCTCTGCTATGGCCTAGGAAAGCAGCAGATGATCGCCCAAGCTTTGGCCCTTGCACCCACATGGGAGACCGGAAGAAGCTACTGGCTCCTGGCTTTGGATCGGCGCAGTTCCAGCCATTGTGGCCATCTGGGAAGTGAACCAGCAGATGGAAGACTTCCCTCTCTGACTCTACCTCTCTGTAACTCTGCCTTTCAGGTAATAAATAAAATAAATCTTTTGAAAAAAAAAAAAAAGAATCTCTAGAACATATGCTAACACATGGAGGCTAAGCAACACTCTACTGAAAGAGCAGTGGATCATAGAAGATATCAAAAGGGAAATAAAAAAAAATCCTAAAAATTAATGAGATGACAACAAACTTGTCAAAAATTATGGGATATAGCCAAAACAGTATCAAGAGGGAAGTAAATAACAATTATTACCTACATCAAGGAATTGTATCAAGTAAAGGCATTAACTAAATGATGTAGGGATGCATCTCTAGGACTGAGAAAAACAAGAAAAACATGAAAAACCAAACCAAAAATTATGGGAGGAAAAATAAAGTTACAGAAGAAATTAAAAAATTAAAACAAAAATATACAAAATATCAATGAAATTAAGAGTTGATTTTTGAAAAAATCAACTAAATCAACATCATTAGCCCAACCATCCAGAAAAAAAATGAGAGAAGACCCAAATCAATAAAATCAGACATGAAAAAAGAGATCTTAGAACGAATACCACAGAAATAAAAAATAATCATCAGGAATTTATTCAAATAGCTATATGGCAACGGATTAGAAAGTCCAGAAAAAATGGATAGATTTCTGGACACAAAAAATCTATTGAAATTAAGTTATTTTTATTTTTTTAAAGATTTATTTATTTATTTATTTATTTGAAAGTCTGAGAGAAAGTTACACAGAGAGAGGAAAAGCAGAGAAAGAGAGAGAGGGTCTTCCATCCTCCGGTTCACTCCCCAAATGGCCACAATGGCCAGAGCTGCACTGATCTGAAGCCAGGGACCAGGAGCTTCTTCCAGTTCTCTTACATGGGTGCAGGGGCCCATGTGCTTTGGCGATCATCTACTGCTTTCCCAGGCCACAGTAGAGAACTGGATTGGAAGTGAGGCAACAGGGACTCAAATTGGCACCCATACGGAATGCTAGCACTGCAGGTAGTGGCTTTACCTGCTATACCACAGAACCAGCCCTGAAATTAAGTTAGTTATGAAAATAGAAAACCTAATAGAACAATAACCAAGATGGAGATTGAATCAGCAATAAAGACCCTCCCAATGCATCCACTGCTGAATTCTACCAGATTTTTAAAGAAGAATTAATTACAATACTTCCCAAACAATCCCTGATGAACATAGCTGCAAAAACCCTTTATAAAATACTAGCTAATAGAATTCAACAACATGGCCAGCGCCATGGCTCAATAGGCTAATCCTCCACCTGCGGCACCAGCACTCCAGGTTCTAGTCCCAGTTGGGGTGCCGGAATCTGTTCTAGTTGCCCCTCTTCCAGGCCAGCTCTCTGCTATGACCCAGGAGTGCAGTGGAGGATGGCCCAAGTCCTTGGGCCCTGCACCCGCATGGGAGACCAGGAGTAGTACCTGGCTCCTGGCTTCAGATCAGTGCGATGTGCCGGCTGCATTGTGCTGGCTGTGGCGGCCATTGGATGGTGAACCAACGGCAAAAGGAAGACCTTTCTCTCTGTCTCTCTCACTGTCCACTCTACCTGTCAAAAAAAAAAAAAAAGAATTCAACAACACATCAGAAGGATCATTCACCAGGACCAAGCAGGATTTACCCCTGGAATGCAGGGATGGTTCAACATATGCAAATCAATAAATATGATACGTCACATTAAAAATTGAAGAACAGAAACCACTTGATTTTCTTAATAGATGCAGAAAAAGCATTTGATAAAATGAAACATCTTTTCATGATAAACACCTTAGGTTATTTATGATTTTATTTGGTAAACTTATCAGGTGAAGTATTAAGCCTTTTCACTGCAATGTAAGTTTAAAAATATGTTATCTCAAAAACTAAAAAAAATAGAAAGTAAAAATATGGAAAGAAGGAAGATAGGAATGAGGAAGGAAGGGAATCTCACTATATTCTTAAACCTGTGTGTACAAATCCTATTTTATCTATCAAAATTAATAAAAATAAAAATGAATTTAAAAGAGAAATTAATGCTGGATTTTCAGAGTTAGCACAATTTTAATTAAAATATTCTATGAGAAAAAAGCATACACAAGTCAGGTATAAAAGGAACGTTTTTCGGGGCTGGTGCTATGCCATTCTAGGTTAAGCCTCCACCTGCAGTACCAAAATCCCATATGGCTTTGAGTACCAGCAGCTCGACTTCTGATCCATCTTTCTGCTGATGCACTGGGAAAATAACAGAAGATGGCCCAGGTGCTTGGGCTCCAGGACCCACATGGGAGACCCAGAGGAAGCTCCTGCCTCCTGACTTCAGCTTTTCAGGCCATTTGACAAGTGAACCAGCAGGATAGAAACACTCTCTCTGTCTCTCTCTGTCTCTTTCTCTGTCCCTCTGTCTCTCACACACATTCTCTCTTTCATTTTTTCTCTCTCATTCTCTCTCTAATAAATAAATGAATAAATCCTCAGAAAAGAAGGAGCATTCCTAAACAAACTCAAGGCAATATATGACAACCACAGCCAGCATCATATTGAATATGGAAAGACAGGAAGCATTTCCACTAAGATCTAGAAATAGACAAGGATGCCCACTTTCACCATTGCTATTCAATATAGTCTTGGAAATATAGCCAGAGCCATTAGGCAAGACAAAGAAATCAACAGGATTCAAATTGGAAATAAGGAAGTCAAATTATCCCTGTTTGCAGAAGATGTGATGCCCCTTTCAGAGGAAACAGGAGACTCCTGGAACTAATAAGAGAGTTTGGTAGTGTTGAAGAATATAAAATCAACACACAAAAATAAATGCCTTTATATACACAAACATTGACAAAGATGACAAAGAACTTGAAAGATTAGTGCCATTCACAAAAGCTACAAAAAATTTAAATATCTGGAAGAAATTTAACCAAGAATGTGAAAGTTATGTACAATGAAGATCATGAAACATTTAAAAAGTAATGGAAGAAGACACACAAAAGGAATGGAAAAGTCTTCCATATTCATGGATGGGAGGAGTTAATATCATCAAACTGTCCATAACACCGAAAGTGATTTGTAGATTCAATGCAATCCCAATCAAAATTCCAAGGACATTCTTTCAGCTCTAGAAAACTTGTGCTAACATTAATACAGAAACACAAGAGACCCTGTAAAGCTAAAGAAATCTTAAGCAATTAAAAAAAAAAAAACTGGAGGCATCACAATACCAGATTTCAATATATAGCCGAAATAACCTGGTACTGGGACTAAAATATGCATGTGGGATAGAATAGAATATTCCAGAAATATGAAGTGGGATAGAATAGAAACTCTAGAAATTAATCCACATACCAATAACTGACTAATCTTTGACATACAAGTTAGATTCAATCCCTGGAGAAAGGACTATCTCTTCAACAAATGGTTCTGGGAAAAATGGATCTTTGCATACAGAAGTATGAAACAAGACCTCTACTTTACATCTCATACAAAAAAAAAAAATGGATCAAGGATCTAAATCCATGACCTGGTACCATCAAATTACAAAATGAAAACACTGGGGAAATTGCAAGATGTTGGCAAAAATTTCTTGGAAAATACCCCAGAGGCATAAGCAATAAAAGCAAAAATAGACAAATGGGATTACATCAAGCTAAGAAGCTTGTACACTACTCAGCAAAATGATGAGGCAACACACAGAATGAAAACAAATATTTGCAAACATACAACTGATAAAGGATTGATATCTAGAAGCCATAAAGTGCTCAAGAAACGCAAAAGCAACAAAACAAACAATCTAGGGAAGAAGTGGGCAAAGGACGTGAATAGCATTTTTCAAAGGATGAAATTCAAATGGCCAACGAACACATGAAAAAAGGTTCAGGACCACTAGCCATCAGAAAATGCAAAAAAAAAACAAAAACACAATAATGTTTCATCACACCTCAATTACAATGGCTATCATGCAAAAAAAAAAAAGGAAGAAAAACAACAAATGCTCAAAGATGTGGAGGAAAAGTTATAAACACACTGTTGGTAGGAATGTAACCTAGTACAGCTATAGTGTAAGACTTACGAGATTCCTCAGAGATCTGAAAGTAGACCTACCATAGGTCCCAGCCACACTTGAACATTACCCAAATGAAATGCAATCCACATATGACATAGTTATGTGTAGTCCCATGTTTATTTCTGCTCAATTTATAATAGCTAAGATATGAAATAAACCCAGATCTCATCAATCCAGATGACTAGATAAAGAAAATATGGTATACAAACACTGTGGAATACTACTTATCCATAACAAACAATGAAAGCCTGTCTTTTGCAACTAAATGCATTCAATTAGAAACTAATAAACTTAGTGAAATAAGACAGTCTCAAAAGATAGATATCACATGTTTTCTCTGATATGTGGCAGTCAATATGGTATGCAAAATTGTATGGGAATGGAATGGAAAATTTGTAATTTGATTGTCATTGTTTATACTCCTGTAGTACTGTGCTCTTCCTACTTTTTAATTATTGAATAGTATGTTTAGTGATTAACTAAGGCTGTGATTTTAGAGTGGATTAAGATAATGTCTTGGCAAAAAATAATTAAAAGAAAGGATGGAGACAAGAATGAAAGGAAGATTGAGTGAGGGAAAAGGGGAGGGAAAGAAGTATTGTTACTTTTTGAGATCTGTATCTATGACATATATTAAATCTATTTCTTCATATTAATAAAAATAAACAAAAACAAATAAATAAAAAGTATGTTCTCATCAATGTACAATAAACATAATATTTATTTAGCATACTGGAAATGTGTTATAGCTGAGAGGGGTAATGGATGAAGGAAATGGGGTCAGAGTGTGGAACCAACCAAGGCAAAAATTGATTCGGAATCCTAGGATTTTTGATATTTGTTTTTAAAACAGCAACAGACTATTACATTTGAGCATGAGAATGCAGGACTGCATGAAGGAAAACACTAGTTTTCAAAAAAAAAAAATCATGGAAAATGCATCCTACCCAAAAAAGCTATGCATAGAATTAAAATCATTGTTTTGTATCATAATAAAATTGTCATTCAATTCCATCTTTCAAGAATTTGAGGTGCTCTTGCATATATTATAAGAGAATTCATCAGAATACTTAGTGTTGAAGGGTTTGAAAAAAGAAAGAAATTAAGGGGGCATATAAACATATGGTTAACTATTGATAAGATGCCAATGAAATGCCTGTTTCCCATGTCAGGTACCTAAGTTTGTTACCTGAATATGCCTCTAGATTACAACATTCTGCTAATGCAGTTAGCAAGTAAAGCCACCTCTGGGGTGCCAGCATCCCATATGGGAACTGGTTTGAATCAAGAAGCAACTGGTGATGGTTCAAGAGACTGGTTTCCTGTCACCAACATGAGAGTCCTGGTTTGAGTTCCTGAGTCCCTGCTTCAGTCTGGCCTCATCATGCCTTTTGTAGACATTTGTGGGAGTGAATCAGAGAATGGGAAAACTGTCTCTTTGTCTCTGTCGCCCTCTCTCTCTCAAAAAATAGATAAATAAATAAAACTTTTTTGGGCGCTAGTACTGTGGCATAGCAGGGTCGAGCCCAGCTGCTCCACTTCCGATCCAGATCTCTGCTACAGCATGGGAAAGCAGTGGGAGATGGCCCAAGTGATTGGATCTCTGCACCCACATAAGAGACTCAGAGGAAGCTCCTGCCTCCTGGCTTTGGATCTGCCCAGGTCTGGCAGTTGCAGCCATCTGGGGAATGAACAAGCAGAAAGAAGATCTCTCTCTCTGTCTGCCTCTGCCTCTATGTAATTCTACCTTTCAAATAAATAAGTAAATCTTTAAAAAAATGAAACTTTAAAAAACACACAATTATTCTTAGGTATTTAAACTTAACTGAAAAGTGATCCCTGTTAAATATAAGAGTGGGAATAAGAGAGGGAAGAGATGTACAGTTCGGCACATGCTCAACTGGAATTGCCACAAACAGAAGAGTTAGAAATGTGCCAGGGGAATCCAATTCAATCCCATCAAAGTGGCATGTACCAATGCCATCTCACTAGTCAAAATGATCAGTTTCAGTTCATAATTGATCATAATGATAGGATTAAGAGTCAAAGGGATCACATAAACAAGAATAGTGTCTGCTAATACTAACTGATAGAATTAAAAAGGGAGAGAATGATCCAATATGGGAAGTGGGATACACAGCAGACTCATAGAATGGCAGATGTCCTAAACAGCACTCTGGCCTCAGAATCAGCCCTTAAGGCATGCAGATCTGGCTGAAGAGCCCATGAGAGTATTTCAGGCATGGAAAGCCAAGACACTCTGGAAAAAAAAAAAAAAAAAAAACACCTAAATGAAAGATCTCCACGAGTGAGATCCTGGTGGAAAGAATGGGTCATCAAAGAAGGGGGTACCTTTCTCTGAAGGGAGGAGAGAACTTCCACTTTGACTATGACCTTTTCTAAATAAGATCAGAGTTGACGAACTCAAAAGGCTTCCATAGCCTTGACAACTCATGACAAGAGCCTCGGGTGATTACTTACACCATAAACAAGAGTGTCAATTCGTTAAATCAACAGGAATCACTGTGCACTTACTCCCCATGTAGGATCTCTGTCCTTAATGTGTGTTGTACTATGTGAATTAATGGTGTAACTAGTACTCAAACAGTACTTACACTTTGTGTTTCTGTGTGGTTGCAAACTGCTGAAATATTTACTTAGTATATACTAAATTGATCTTCTGTATATAAAGAGAATTGAAAATGAATCTTGATGTGAATGGGATGGGAGAGCGAGTGGAGAATGGGAGGGTTGTGGGTGAGAGGGAAGTTATGGGGGGGTAAAAGCCACTGTAATCCATAAGCTGTACTTTGGAAATTTATATTTATTAAATAAAAGTTTAAAAAAAAAGGAAAATTAAAAACTACTTGGCTGCTTGAAAGAGGGACCATTGGAAGATAAAGGAAGGGGGAAAGCAGTCAGGAACTGTGGGCAAAGGGTTTGCTATGTGAGTGTGTCTGAAGCAGATAGCTTCCAAGGCTGAAATAAAGGTCTCAGGATTCGGAGAAGAGCATAATTCACTGAGCCTTCACTGAGCACATAGAAGAAAGTATAAGCAATAACTTAAAATTATTCTAATGAGGGCATGTATGGAATTTTGACTGCATGCCGGCAGCTGAGCAGAGAATGTTCCTGGTGATTATCTCGGGAATCCTCACCACGACACTAAGACATGGATGCTACTGTTGTTTTCATTTGATCAGTAAAGAAACTGTGGTTATGTATCTAGTAAAAACAAGCTTCAGTTCTGGAATGCCAAAAAAAAAAAAAAACTTAAAAAAATTAAATAATAATTCAGGTAAATAATGAAAGAAAGGGCAAAACCAACACAAAATTCCATGAAAGGTAGTTATCTAAGAAATAAAATATGACTGGCGCCGTGGCTCACTAGGCTAATCCTCCGCCTGTGGCACTGGTACCCCAGGTTCAAAGTCTCGGCTGGGGAGCCGATTCTGTCCCAGTTGCTCCTCTTCCAGTCCAGCTCTCTGCTGTGGCGTGGGAAGGCAGTGGAGGATGGCCCAAGTGCTTAGGCCCTGCACCCGCATGGGAGACTAGGAGGAAGCACTTGGCTCCTGGCTTCGGATCGGCACAGCACACCGGCTGTGGTGGCCATTTTGGGGGGTGAACCAAGGGAAGGAAGACCTTTCTCTCTCTCTCTCTCTCTCTCTCTCTCTCTAACTCTGTCAAAAAAAAAAAAAAAAAGAAATGAAATATAGTCATTACAAATAATTTTAGCATTTATATAATAAATGTGATTTTTATTTTAAAATCAAAGGAAGGGGCTGGCGTTAGTGTAATGGCTCAAGTCACTGCCTGAGGCACGGGTATCCCATATAGGCTCCAGTTCAAGTCCCTGCTGCTCCACTTCTGATCCAGTTCCTTGCTAATGTTCCTGGAAAGTAGTGAACAATGGCCAAGTCCTTGAGCTTCTGCTCCCACATGGGTGATCTGGAAGAATCTTCTGGCTCCTGGCTTCAGCCTGGCCCAGCCCTGACTGTTTGGTCTATTTGGGGAGTAAAACAATGGATAGCTCGCTCGCTCTCTCTCTCTCTCTCTCTCTGGGCTGATCAGAAGCCAGGAGCCAGGAGCTTCTTCCAGGTCTCCCTGGGTGGGTTCAGGGGCTCAAACACTCAGACCATCTTCCACTGCTTTCCCAGGCACATTCAGCAGAGAGCTGGATCGAAAGTGGAGCAGCTGGGACTCGAATCCGCACCCATATGTGTCGCTCCCCGTCTGCGTGGAGGAACGACACAGGACCCTGCGCTGTTCTTTCGTCTGCTCGGCCCTCCCCGGGTTTGCTGCCGTCCCTTCCACCTCCGTGGAAGGGCGGTTCCCCCTGCCACATTCCCCACTTCCGCGGGGGAGCGGCACACCGCCGGCCGGCTCTCTCGGGGGCTGCACAGGTGTTCCTTCAGATAGATGTTCCCCTTAGATGTTCCTGGTGCATGTTGTCTCTCTCCTCCTTTATAGTCCTCCTCCACCAATCCCAACTCTGCTACCCACATGCTGAGCGCGCTGCTCTCCTGCAATCAGGAGCAGGTCCTACAGTTTCTTGGTTGAACTGGAGGCAGCTGTGTAGAAGCTGTTTCTCCCTTCTCAGCGCCATATT
Source organism: Oryctolagus cuniculus (assembly GCF_051225735.1). Lineage (NCBI taxonomy): Eukaryota > Metazoa > Chordata > Mammalia > Lagomorpha > Leporidae > Oryctolagus > Oryctolagus cuniculus. Next base: position 134,689,636 of record NC_142874.1, read on the forward strand.
GTGGGAGAGCAGATGCATAGAATAAGTCTTAATTCCAGTAACTCAGTCTAGTCCGGGTTGCTCCCCACACATATGGGATGCTAGCACCAGAGAGGCTGCTACTTTATAGTGCCAGCCCCTAAATAGGACCATTCAAAGGAAGCTGTCAGTAGATTACAGCTAAAGTAGCATAGGAAATATTCAACAGAAACCCATTAATTTTATATATAAATATATCAAAGATTAGAATAGCATTGACTTTTTAGTGATCCTGTGTCTCATCTCCCACCACTTTGCCTCTGGGTCATCTTTCCTTCTCTGGTGACCCTCTAAATGAAACAAGTTTGATGCTGGAAACTTTCTGTTACCTTTCTATAAAAGTCTGTTTCAGCAATCACATCAATCATCATGCTTTATATACCATATGTAAGCTGATGAGTCAAAAAGTGCATTTTCCTCTGGTGTATACTCTTTTGTATACAGATGTTGAAATGTTGCGCTCTTCTGGAGCAAATGCATCCCCTGTTTAGCCTTCTTTCCAGGGTCATCCATTTGAAGCTCATCTTTCAGGCATGACATTCCTTTTGTCACCATGTTTAATGAGGTGTCTCATGCCACCCCCATCTTCACAGCATTTGATCTCTTGAAACTGACCTTGATAAAGTTTTATATTTGCTTTTATAATCTATATCCACTGCCATCACTCAACTCTAAGTTTTGTCAACAATAAGGCTATATACCAATTTTCATTCATCTCTGTGTTCCACACTTCTCATAGAGCTTGACACTCGGTATGCCATCAGTGAGCATTATTTTAGTCATCCTGCACTCACAGAAAAATTGTGACCTATTATAGAATAAAAATCAGGAACTGCTAAATCATCTTTGACAAAGAAATGTAAATAAGTAATTTCAGCTTAATCAATTTAATATGTTTAAAAAGATACCCAAAACACAGTACCTTCTGAATTGTGGTCGTTTTTTTTTTGTTTTATCCTCTACAGTGTGAATAATGGTAGACAGACAGCTTAGTTTGTGATTTTGTAATGACAGTTTTTCAGTAGTGAATATCAATAAACAGGTAAAACATTTCATTATTCATTTCTGTCTAATGTATTTTTAAATGATTTACAAACAGTGACCTTATTTATCATTCTTGGAGAAACATAATTTCCTGTTACTTTATGTTGTGTTTATGTATTTTCCCTAATAGAGAAAATAATCTGTAATACTAAAATGGTGATGATCTTGCACATGACAGAAGGGTAGTATCACTGCCAATTTGTGTAATCTGTTTCATGGGAAAATCAATTTATTAGCCTGTGTCTGTTATTAATATAGGTGTTTATTTGTAAATATCAACACCACTTTATAACAAACATATGCAGTTACACAAAATTGAATTAGTACTGAAAAGCAGAAATTATTCATGGAATGTGGTCTGCAGTAATTAATGGGATGGCTTGGTGATAAGAATACAATGAGGGCAGCTGTTTGGTACAACAGTTAGGTTGAAAAAAAAAAAGAAATTTGAGACACTTGAGTTTCATATCAAAATGCCTGGGTTTCAGGCCTGAATCCATTTTTTTGAAGATTAGTTTATTCATTTGAAAGTCAAGGCTACAGAGGGAGAGGGAGAGGGAGAGGGAGAGGGAGAGGGAGAGGGAGAGGGAGAGGGAGAGGGAGAGGGAGAGGCAGAGAGAGAGAGAGAGAGAGAACCTTCGAGCTGCTAGTCCACTCCCTAAATAACCACAATGGCTAGGGCTGGGCCAGGCCAGAGTCAGGAGCAAGGAGCCAGGGGCTTCCTCCCGGTCTCCCACATGAGTGCAAGGGCCCAAGTACAAGAGCCATCTCCTGCTGCTTTCCCAGGGACACTATCATGGAGCCGGTTTGGAAGTGGAGCAGCCAGTACTTGAACAGATTACATGGATGCCAACATTGCTGGTGACAGCTTTACTCGCTGTACCACAGTGTCGGCCCCCCGACTCCATTTCTGATCCTTTCCCCTGCAGATGCATGTCCCAGTAGCCAGTAGATGAATCCACAAATACCTGGCCCCTGTTAACCTCATGGGGGACCTATAATGAGTTCTAAGCTCCTGGCTTTGTCCTGGCCCTGGCTGTTGCAGGCACTGTGGGAGGGAAGCATCATGTAGAGGATCAGTTTCTGTATGTAGAAACACAGTAAAATAGTACATTGTCGAGAACAGGAAATCAACTGCATCAACTGAAATATAGCAGCAGGTGATCACAGATAATTTACAGAAAGACAAAGAATTTTATTAAGCTGACAGGGAGATGTCTCTCTGTTGGAGCATCTCGGAATATTTCAGAGACCTGGCATTTAGCCTGGGTTTTAACTGAATTGGAGTATTCTAGAGAAGTCAAGATGGATGAAAATTCTATGAAGAAGAGAAAGCAAGTGCTTAGAGAATGGTTAAAGAAAAAGGGAACTTCAGACATTTTAATCCTGAATCAGGAAAGGACATTTATCTCCTTTATAGGATGATATCTCTGAATTTAAAAAAATGGAGCAGGAGGAATGCCTAGGGAAAGGGGGAAACTGAGGCAAGAGACAGCTATAGCAAGAGTCCAAATAAAAGTGACTTTAGTCTGACCCAGGCAGTAACCCACTTAATTTTGGGGCATCTGTTTAGAAAGTAAAATGGATAGTAATACTTGCAGACATTGTTCCTGTGGAAGTCAAAGTTAGCCTATCAAATCTGCCTTCTTCCCTCAACTTCCTATGACCCCCTGAAAGCAATGACAACATAAACATGTCTTAAGTAAGATAGCAAAACAGTTTCCAAGGACATTTCTTATTACATAAAATAATTTTGCAAATCAGTGCTGTATTTTATTGTCCAACATTTATGTTATTGAAATAAGACATTAGTAAATATCTAAGAATACACAAAAAGATAAAATAAACTTGTAAATAAACTTGACAGCAAATTTTATGCATTTAAAAATAATGAATGAACATCGTGTTAATTGTGAATTTATAAAAGATAGAAACTGGGTGCTAGCACTGTGGCACACTGGGTTAATGCCCTGGCCTGAGGCACCAGCATCCCATATGGGCGCCGGTTCTGGTCTCAGCTGCTTCACTTCTGATCCAGCTCTCTGCTGTGGCCTGAGAAAGTTGTGGAGGATGGTCTGAGTCCTTTGGTCCCTGCACCTGTGTGGAAGACCTGGAGGAAGCTTCTGGCTCCTGGCTTCAGATTGGCGCGACTGCGGCCTTTGCAGCCAACTGGGAAATGAGCCGGCGGATGGAAGATCTCCCTCTCTCTCTCTCTCTCTCTCTCTCTCTCTCTCTGCCTCTCCTCTCTCTGTGTAACTCTATAAAATAAATGAATAAGTCTTTAAAAAAAGATATAAACAGAAAAGCTATTGTATTAATATGTCCTCTTTTCTTTGCAGGGAGACCCATATTATTCTCTACATCTGGCAAAATATTAAATATTTTCCACACAAATTATGCAAAAAAACTGCCCATCTCCTCAATCTACTCTATGCATGCTAAAGGACCATTTTTATGTCTTACTGATTATATTAAATGATTACAAGTAGTCTATATAAAATACATGTTGCTTACGGAACAGTATATGCATCATATATTATATATGCTTTGTATTTTTATACTATATAATTATTAATATTTATATGATTTCACAGTGTTATCATTTTGGTGGTATTTTTTTTTCTTTCTCAATATTATATAAACGTACGCATTATCAAGTAAAATTAAGTAAGTTTTGCCCTTCCTTATGGCCCACCACCTCCCAGGTTGTGGTTTTAAACAGTCAAGTACTTCCTCAAAATAACAAAAACAAATGCTTTTCTTTAACATTAACTTTTCCAAGCTGGCTGTCTACTGTGAAATCACTGCAGCCAGGCTCAAATGGTGTATGAAATGAAAATTTCCTGCCCAGCCAGTGCTCATAGGAAACATCACGACAATGTCTTGCAATCAACGCTGTGCTAGGTTATTTTTTGTAATACTGAGGTCATGGAGTAAAACAAACTTAGTGGAGAAGAAAAAAGGGCAACGGAAAGACTCTTGTTCCAGTATCATTTTGATTTTTCTCCTTTTCTATGTTTAATTATAGACCGTGGATCAGCCTGGAATTGAGCATCGCTTTAAACTGAGCAAATATTGGATATGAACCAGCAAATTGTACCTGCATATAAATTGTTCTTAATTGGTGAGGACTAGGCACAGAAAATATGCTGAAATTAAGACCTGTCTAACCCTGGAGAAAGCTCTTCCCTAGCATAGCGCCTGTGTATTCTCAGCAGCATCTTTGGAAACCAGGCACCTTCCTACATATCTCCAGCACGGTTCACGCGAAATGCCGCTGCCAGAATGTGGGTACGAGCGCCTTGGCTCATTATGGGCCATGAGAACAGCTATAGGCTCGAAACACAGAACATAAACTCCCACATAAAAGTGTCTCTATTTCCTTTTGCAGTACTCATTTTATTTTCCTTTCATCCATTGATATATAGCGGAAGAGATATGATATCCCATTTTTAAAATGTCCCTTTCAAGTAAAACAGACATACTATAGATTCACTCTCATGTTTGCTCTTTTTCTTTTGAAAGCTATTTGCTTCAATTCCAACGCTTTTAAGGCGAGTTTGTTCTCCCGCATCTGTGCCAGGATAAGTGCAGGTGCAGGGTGAGAGAATAGAGCATTTGCTCATAAGGATGATGTTCGCTGAAAGCTTCGTCTGTGTTAGTCACTGTTTTGTGTATCACCAGAAGCTACAGAGGTAGGTTTTTTTGTTTGTTTGTTTGTTTTTTGTTTTTGTTTTTTTGTTTTGACAGGCAGAGTGGACAGAGAGAGAGAGACAGAGAGAAAGGTCTTCCTTTGGCCGTTGGTTCACCCTCCAATGGCCGCCGCGGCCAGCGCACCGCGCTGATCCGATGACAGGAGCCAGGAGCCAGGTGCTTCTCCTGGTCTCCCATGGAGTGCAGGGCCCAAGCACCTGGGCCATCCTCCACTGCACTCCCTGGCCATAGCAGAGAGCTGGCCTGGAAGAGGGGCAACCGGGACAGAATCCGGCGCCCCGACCGGGACTAGAACCCAGTGTGCCGGCGCCGTTTCATTAATATTATTTATTTTTTCACTTTGCATTTGAAAAGGAATAGTCAGGAATGATGAGCATCAATCTGCTTTCTCATGAGTTGTTTTACTTTTATGCTGTTTGTTTTTACCTTATATTTTTGCTCTGTGAACCTACAATCGAGGACCAGGACATGGATAATGCAGGCTAATACAGACTTACCAAATGTATTTTATTTATTATTATTTGTTATAAAAAAATTTTAGTTATTTATTTGAGAGACAGCAGCTGAAAGTTAAAGTAACAGAGAGAGAGCCGGCGCCGTGGCTCAATAGGCTAATCCTCCACCTTGCGGCGCCGGCAAACCGGGTTCTAGTCCCGGTCGGGGCGCCGGGTTCTGTCCCGGTTGCCCCTCTTCCAGGCCAGCTCTCTGCTATGGCCAGGGAGTGCAGTGGAGGATGGTCCAGGTGCTTGGGCCCTGCACCCCATGGGAGACCAGGAAAAGCACCTGGCTCCTGGCTCCTGCCATCGATCAGCGCGGTGCGCCGGCTGCAGCGGTGGCCATTGGAGGGTGAACCAACGGCAAAGGAAGACCTTTCTCTCTGTCTCTCTCTCTCACTGTCCACTCTGCCTGTCAAAAATAAAAAATAAAATAAAATAAAATAAAATGAAAAAAAAATAAAGTAACAGAGAGAGAGAGAGAGAGAGAGAGAGGAGAGTACTCCCATCAGCTGGTTCACTCCCCAAATGCCTGCAACTGTTAGAAGTAGTCTTAGCCAAAGCCAGGAGCCAATAACTCAGTCTGTCTCCCATATGGTTGGCAGAGATCCAGTTACTTTTTGCATCCACAGAGCCATCTTAGCAGGAGGCTGAAGTCAGGTGTCAGAACCAGGAATCAAACCCAGGCACTCTGATGCTGGATGTGTGCATCTCAACCAACATCTTACCTGTTAAGTTAAATGCCCGCTTTCCAATTTTATTTAAAACAGGAAATTTGTAGCACCATAGTGCAGAATTCAGAAGAGAACTGATTGTGTATATCAAGGATGAATTCTCAGACAAAACCACAAATGCCTATTTTGTGATCTCCTTCATGTTGTTGGTTTGGAGTACTGGGCATGACATCATACTAAAGAGACTCAAATTTCCGGCTTTCTACTCACTGCGAGATTCTGCATGACTCAGTTGCTCTTTGTAGGCTGGACTTTCCTGCCCATGAGGATCAAACACAGTAACGTTCTGTAGACTGAGAGCTGTATACGTCATATTACTTTCTTAAGCTGGCTGTGAAAGAGCACACAAACTGAGTGGGTAAAAATAATAGCAATGCCTTGTCTTACAGTTCTGGAAGCTGCAAGTACATGATCAAGTTGTCAACAGAACCTTAACCTTCTGAGCTATGCCAGGGAATCGGTGCTGTCTCTTCCTAGCTCTGGGTAGTTTACTGGCAGCCTTTGGCCCTCCCTGGCTGGTAGGTACATTGCTCCAATTCTCCTTGTGTCTCTCTATCTTCACATGCCATCTCTCTGCAATACACACATCTTGTTGTGTTAGGGACCCTCCCCTACTTCAACATGACCTCCTCTTACCTTATTAAATCATAATGACCCATTTGTCCTAAAGGTCACATTCTAAGGGGAAAGGATTCCAGCATAATTTTTGGAGGGATACAGTTCAACCAATAACATAAATATTTCAATGTTATGCTGATTATTAATGTGCAAATTCCATTAACTAATGAGTCAAATGGACTTTTGTCTGTAGGGAAGAAAACTAACACTTATAACTACACATAAACATATTCAGGAGGGCGGAGCCAAGATGGCGGAATAGTGAGGGCGCGCACCGATAGTCCGGGAAAATTTAGTTTAATAAAAGGGGAGTTACGGTAGCCTCAGAAAAAAGAACCAGGAAAATATTGCAGACAAAACTCTTCTGGATCCAGTGGGCGTGAATCGGAGGACCTACTGGGAGAACAAGGTCGCCCACCGCAGGCGAAAGCCGAACCGCAGGACCGAGCCGCGGGACTGAGCCGCGGAAGCCAAGCCGAGGGACGGAGCTGCGCAAGCTGCAGGGTCTGTGCGCAAGTGCTCGAAGGGGAGTGCAACAGCGGGGAGACTTGGGAAGTCCAGGGCTCCGAGTCCACACATCGGCGCTGGAAGGGGAGCAGACCTGCGTGGAGAGCGTGGGAGCCCACAGTTCGGGACATCAGTGGCAGACTCAACACACCAGCGCTGGAACGCGAGGTGAGCCGAACCTCAATAACCCGAGACACCGGCAGGCAAGCGGAGAGAGGAGACTAGAGGGAACGACCCCCAGGGCGGGGGGGACTTCACCAAGCTAACTGGAAGAGAGAGAGAGAGGGAAAAAAAAAAGGTGACTGGTATGGACACGGGTTTCTCTCTCTCCGCTCACCTCTCAAGGGCGAGCAAGACAAAGAGCAGGCGCCATCTTGGACATACGTCATAAGCAGAGCGACCTCAGGTCTGCACCGGCCCTGAGCCTAGCAGTAAAACCTGACTCTGGGTGGGGCGAATTAACAGGAGATTAGGACTTAGTAAATTTATGGTGCTACTGAACTGAGACTGTGAAAAAAGAGACGGGGGGGGGGGGAGAGAACTCACGGAATTCACGTGAGCACTCTCCAGAGACGCTACAATTCCGTAACTTTGGCAACCCAGTGGGAGACTGAAGGAGAATTTGAGCCCACTCTAAGGGCCGAAAAGATTCCCTGTGTGGTCCTTGGGAAAGAGCTTCTGATCTCTGGCTCCTGTGGGTATATCATTTGCCTGCTAACTACCTCCAACTTTGTTCAGCTGTGCAGAATAACTTCCCTGTTGAATCAAAAAAAAAAAGAGAGAGAGAGAGAGAGAGAGAGGTTTACCACGCCTAACCTGGGAGTGTCACCTTTGGCACACCAAACAGAGCTCTCAGGCCACACCCATCTCAAGCCCTAAGGCTCCATCAAAAACAGATAGTCCACTTAATCTAGAGTCATAGTATAACAAGAAAAAGCACCACAGTGAAGAAACCAAATATCTCCAATATGACAAATAACAAACGCAAAAACCAAGGTAATAAAAACAAGGAAGTCACCATGAAGCCCTCAAATGAAAAAGACGCCCCAATTCAAGATTATGAGGATGATGACATAGAAGAAATGCAAGAAGCAGATCTCAAAAAATTGATAAGAACATTAAGAAGTTCTCAAAAACAAATTCTTGAACTACAGAAATCCTTAATGGACAAGATAGAAAATCTCTCTCGTGAAAATGAAATATTAAGGAGGAATCAAAATGAAACGAAACAACTAGTACAACAGGAAACTGGGATAGTGACTGAAGTGAAGAATTCAATAGATCAAATGAAAAACACAATAGAGAGCCTTACAAACAGAATGGGAGAAGCAGAAGAGAGAATTTCGGACTTAGAAGACAGAGAACAGGAAAGGATACAGTCAGACCAAAGAAAAGAAGAGGAAATTAGAAATCTGAAACATATTGTCGGGAATCTTCAGGATACTATTAAAAAACCCAACATTCGGGTTCTAGGAGTTCCTGAAGGCATGGAGAGGGAGAAAGGATTAGAAGGCCTTTTTAGTGAGATATTAGCAGAAAATTTCCCAGGTTTGGAGAAGGACAGAGAAATCCTAGTACAGGAAGCTCACAGAACCCCTAATAAACACGACCAAAAGAGACCCTCACCACGGCACGTTGTAATTAAACTCTCCACAGTGAAACATAAAGAAAAGATCCTAAAATGTGCAAGAGAGAAACGTCAGATTACTCTCAGAGGATCTCCAATCAGACTCACAGCTGACTTCTCATCAGAAACTCTACAAGCTAGGAGGGAATGGCAAGATATAGCCCAGGTACTAAGAGAGAACAACTGCCAGCCCAGAATATTATACCCTGCAAAGCTATCATTTGTGAATGAAGGTGAAATAAAGACTTTTCATAACAAACAGAAATTGAAAGAATTTGTTGCCACTCGTCCAGCCCTACAAAAGATGCTTAAAGATGTGTTACACACAGAAACAAAGAAACACGGTCATCAATATGAAAGAAGGTAAAGGAAGGAAACCAAGGAAGGAAAGCTCACAGCAAAAGATCACAGGGAATTCAAAGCATATATTAGAACTTATCTTTGGCAAATGGCAGGGCAAAGTTACCACTTATCATTAGTCACATTGAACGTGAATGGCCTGAACTGTCCAGTTAAAAGACACCGTTTGGCTGATTGGGTTAAAAAACAAAACCCATCTATTTGCTGCTTACAAGAAACACATCTTTCCAACAAAGATCCATACAGACTGAAAGTGAAAGGCTGGAAAAAGATATACCATGCCAACAGAAATGAAAAAAGAGCAGGCGTAGCCATCTTAATATCAGACACCATAAACTTTACCACAAAAACCATTAAGAGAGACAAAGAGGGACACTACATAATGATTAAGGGATCAATTCAACAGGAAGATATAACAATTATCAATGTATATGCACCTAACTACAGGGCACCGGTTTATCTAAAAGATTTGTTAACGGACTTAAAGGGAGACTTAGACCCCAATACAATAGTACTGGGGGACTTCAATACTCCACTCTCAGAAATAGACAGATCAATAGGACAGAAGATCAACAAGGATACAGTAGATTTAAACGACACTATAGCCCAAATGGATCTAACAGATATATACAGAACTTTCAATCCTACAGCTAAAGATTATACATTCTTCTCAGCAGTACATGGAACCTTCTCTAGGATTGACCACATACTAGGCCATAAAGCAAGTCTCAGCAAATTCAAAAGAATTAGAATCATACCATGCAGCTTCTCAGACCATAAAGGAATGAAGTTGGAAATGAACAACTCAGGAATCCCTAGAGCATACGCAAACACATGGAGATTGAACAACATGCTCCTGAATGAACAATGGGTCATAGAAGAAATCAAAAGAGAAATCAAAAACTTTCTGGAAGTAAATGAGGATAACAGCACAACATACCAAAACTTATGGGACGCAGCAAAAGCAGTGTTAAGAGGAAAGTTTATATCAATAGGTGCCTACATCAAGAAATTGGAAAGGCACCAAATAGATGAGCTTTCTATTCACCTCAAGGATCTAGAAAACCTACAGCAAACCAGACCCAAATCTAGTAGGAGAAGAGAAATAATTAAAATCAGAGAAGAAATCAACAGGATTGAATCAAGAAAAACATTGCAAAAAATCAGCCAAACGAGGAGCTGGTTTTTTGAAAAAATAAACAAAATTGACACCCCATTGGCCCAACTAACTAAAAAAAGAAGAGAAAAGACCCAAATCAATAAAATCAGAGATGAAAAAGGAAATGTAACAACAGACACCACAGAAATAAAAAGAATCATCAGAAATTACTACAAGGACTTGTATGCCAGCAAACAGGGAAACCTACCAGAAATGGATAGATTCCTGGACACATGCAACCTACCTAAATTGAACCAGGAAGACATCGAAAACCTAAACAGACCCATAACTGAGACAGAAATTGAAACAGTAATAAAGGCCCTCCCAACAAAGAAAAGCCCAGGACCAGATGGATTCACTGCTGAATTCTACCAGACATTTAAAGAAGAACTAACTCCAATTCTTCTCAAACTATTCAGAACAATTGAAGAAGAGGGAATCCTCCCAAATTCTTTCTATGAAGCCAGCATCACCTTAATTCCTAAGCCGGGAAAAGATGCAGCACTGAAAGAGAATTACAGACCAATATCCCTGATGAACATAGATGCAAAAATCCTCAATAAAATTCTCGCCAATAGAATGCAACAACACATCAGAAAGATCATCCACCCAGACCAAGTGGGATTTATCCCTGGTATGCAGGGATGGTTTAATGTGCGCAAGACAATCAATGTGATACACCACATTAACAGACTGCAGAAGAAAAACCATATGATTCTCTCAATAGATGCCGAGAAAGCATTTGATAAAATACAACACCCGTTCATGATGAAAACTCTAAGCAAACTGGGTTTGGAAGGAACATTCCTCAATACAATCAAAGCAATCTATGAAAAACCCACAGCCAACATCCTATTGAATGGGGAAAAGTTGGAAGCATTTCCACTGAGATCTGGGACCAGACAGGGATGTCCACTCTCACCACTGCTATTCAATATAGTTCTGGAGGTTCTAGCCAGAGCTATTAGGCAAGAAAAAGAAATTAAAGGGATACAAATTGGGAAGGAAGAACTCAAACTATCCCTCTTTGCAGATGACATGATTCTTTATTTAGGGGATCCAAAGAACTCTACCAAGAGACTATTGGAACTCATAGAAGAGTTTGGCAAAGTAGCAGGGTATAAAATCAATGCACAAAAATCAACAGCCTTTGTATACACAGACAATGCCATGGCTGAGGAAGAAATTCTAAGATCAATCCCATTCACAATAGCTACAAAAACAATCAAATACCTTGGAATAAACTTAACCAAGGACGTTAAAGATCTCTACGATGAAAATTACAAAACCTTAAAGAAAGAAATAGAAGAGGATACCAAGAAATGGAAAAATCTGCCATGCTCATGGATTGGAAGAATCAATATCATCAAAATGTCCATTCTCCCAAAAGCAATTTATAGATTCAATGCAATACCAATCAAGATACCAAAGACCTTCTTCTCAGATCTGGAAAAATTGGTGCTGAAATTTATATGGAGGCACAAGAGACCTCGAATAGCTAAAGCAATCTTGTACAACAAAAACAAAGCCGGAGGCATCACAATACCAGATTTCAGGACATACTACAGGGCAGTTGTAATCAAAACAGCATGGTACTGGTACAGAAACAGAAGGATAGACCAATGGAACAGAATTGAAATACCAGAAATCAACCCAAACATCTACAGCCAACTTATATTTGATCAAGGATCTAAAACTAATTCCTTGAGCAAGGACAGTCTATTCAATAAATGGTGCTGGGAAAATTGGATTTCCACGTGCAGAATCATGAAGCAAGACCCCTACCTTACACCTTACACAAAAATCCACTCAACATGGATTAAAGACCTAAATCTACGACCTGACACCATCAAGTTACTAGAGAACATTGGAGAAACCCTTCAAGATATTGGCACAGGCAAAGAGTTTCTGGAAAAGACCCGGGAGGCACAGGCAGTCAAAGCCAAAATTAACTATTGGGATTGCATCAAATTGAGAAGTTTCTGTACTGCAAAAGAAACAGTCAGGAGAGTGAAGAGACAACCGTCAGAATGGGAAAAAATATTTGCAAACTATGCAACAGATAAAGGGTTAATAACCAGAATCTACAAAGAGATCAAGAAACTCCACAAAAACAAAACCAACAACCCAATTAAGAGATGGGCCAAGGACCTCAATAGACATTTTTCAAAAGAGGAAATCCAAATGGGCAACAGGCACATGAAAAAATGTTCAAGGTCATTAGCAATCAGAGAAATGCAAATCAAAACCACAATGAGGTTCCACCTCACCCCGGTTAGAATGGCTCACATTCAGAAATCTACCAACAACAGATGCTGGCGAGGATGTGGGGAAAAAGGGACACTAACCCACTGTTGGTGGGAATGCAAACTGGTTAAGCCACTATGGAAATCAGTCTGGAGATTCCTCAGAAACCTGAAGATAACCCTACCTTTCGACCCAGCCATCCCACTCCTTGGAATTTACCCAAAGGAATTTAAATTGGCAAACAAAAAAGCAGTCTGCAGCCTAATGTTTATTGCAGCACAATTCACAATAGCTAAGACCTGGAACCAACCTAAATGCCCATCAACGGTAGACTGGATAAAGAAATTATGGGATATGTACTCTTTAGAATACTATACTGCAGTAAGAAACAACGAAATCCAGTCATTTGCAACAAAATGGAGGAATCTGGAACACATCATGCTGAGTGAAATAAGCCAGTCCCAAAGGGACAAATACCATATGTTCTCCCTGATCGGTGACAACTGACTGAACACCAAAATGGAAACTTGTTGAAGTGAAAGGGACACTATGGGAAACGGTGACTTGATCAGCATAGCCCTGACTGTTAATGAACAACTTAATACATTATCCCTCTTAGTAGTTTTTTTGTCTGTTCTACTTAATATGACTGATTCAATTCTGTAATTAATACACAGTTATTCTTAAGTGTTGAAATTTAACTGAAATGTGATCCCTGTTAAACATAAGAGTAGGAATAAGAGAGGGAAGAGATGTATAATTTGGGACATGCTCAAGCTGACTTGCCCCAAATGGTAGAGTTAGAAACATACCAGGGGACTCCAATTTAATCCCATCAAGGTGGCATGTACCAATGCCATCTCACTAGTCCAAGTGATCAATTTCAGTTCGCAATTGATCATAATGAAAGGACTAAGAGTCAAAGGGAGCACATAAGCAAGTCTAGTACCTGCTAACACTAACCGATAGAATAAATAAAGGGGAGAGTGATCCAACATGGGAAGTGAGATACTCAGCAGACTCATAGAATGGCAGATGCCCTAAATAGCACTCTGGCCTCAGAATCAGCCCTAAAGGCATTCAGATCTGGCTGAAAAGCCCATGAGAGTATTTCAGGCATGGAAAGCCAAGACACTCTGGCAAAAGATCTCTGTGAGTGAGATCTCAGTGGAAAGAACAGGTCTTCAAAGAAGGAGGTACCTTTCTCTGAAGGGAGGAGAGAACCTCCACTTTGACTATGACCTTGTCTAAACAAGATAAGAGTCGGAGAACTCAAGGGGCTTCCATAGCCTTGGAAACTCATGACTGGAGCATAGGGAGATTACTGATGCCATAGACAGGAGTGTCAATTGGTAAAGTCAACAACAGGAGTCACTGTGCACTTACTCCTCATGTAGGATCTCTGTCCTTAATGTGCTGTGCATTGAGATTTAATGCTATAATGAGTACTCAAATAATATATTTCACTTTGTGTTTCTATGGGGGTGCAAACTGTTGAAATCTTTACTTAATGCATACTAAACTGATCCTCTGTAAAAAAAAAAAAAAAAAAAGAAAAGAAAAGAAAAGAAACTATCAACTCCCAACTTGACTCTCACTGGGATTAAACATGACAATAGGTCTGATCTGATTTCATCATCATTAAAAAAAATCATCTATTATTTTTCACTTTATGTTTCTGTGTGGGAGCAAACTGTTGAAATCCTTACTTAATGTATACTAAGCTGATCTTCTGTACATTAAGATAATCGAAAATGAATCTTGATGTGAATGGAAGGGGAGAGGGAGTGGGGAAGGGGAGGGTTGTGGGTGGGACGGTATGGGGGGGAAGCCATAGTAATCCATTATTCGTACTTTGGAAACATATATTCATTAAATAAAAGTTAAAAAAAAAAAAAACATATTCAGTAGAGTAGGAAGGTACCAACCATTTTTTTTCTTTTATCCATGCCTAATGTCATCATGTGTTCTTTGATGAGCCTGTTGTATCACACACTGCTTTTATAAACAAATACGATTTAAGAAGCTCATCTTTTACAATTTACTTTTCACCTTACATCTCTGGATTCTGACATTAACACTGTGAAGAATTCATAGAACCATTTCCAAATAAATAGACTAAATCTCAGACATGTATTGAGTAATTGGCTCAACATTAAAAAACACAAAAGGTAAAATGGAAACTAGAAACTCTTCAGCTCCAAATGTAATAATATTTCCATAAGAACTCTGGCCTTTTTCCTTCTACTTCCATGAACACTTTGATGTTATCTTTTATGCCCATTGATTTCATTGCTACCCTGACACTCCTGGTGACTTGATTTTTTTTTTGGTGTGTGTGTGTGTGTGTGTGCTTCACATCTATACTTTCAAAGATTCATGAGTAATCATATTAAATTCTCTACAGACATTAAAATGGAACATGTTCAAAATGATTTAGTAATGTCTCTTCCTGCTTCGTTCACCATACTAACAGCATCAGTTCAGAATAAAACTTTAACATCACTGTTGAATTCTAAATCCCCTCTGCCTATTCCTATATGGAAAGAATGGGCTTTGCAACATTTTTCACTTTTCTTCGATTGATGTATGGGATTTCTTTATTTGTCAAGTGACCTAAACAACTGAAAACTGACTTCACTGTTGACAACATTATTTTCTCTCTCAAATATATCGTACAGTTCAGTACCACCTGAGTTATCCAGCTGAAACAAGTTGTGTTCTATTTAATAAAATACTCAAATTCCTTAGCAAAAAGTGAAATACAGTTTTTAATCTAGGTTTTATCAGACTGTTGCCATCTCCCTCGTTATTTCTTTACTCCTTAATCCTTGTCTGCCTAACCCTAGGCTACAGAAGGTGCCACTGAGTTTTATTTCCCTGATGTGTATGTCCTGATTTTGTAATACCTTGAGGTTTACTGTGGTCCAGACACTATTCTTAACACATTAAATGTTCCCATCATTTATTCTTTCTACAACTCCCTGAGGTGGCATGATTAATAAATTTTATAGATTTGGTAACTATATTGGAGGGGTTAATAATTTTCTGATGGGGACACAGCAACAAAATCCTGGATGGAGGGTTTGCAGCTGGTAGGCTGCTTCGGTTGTAGGCAGGTACATAGAATAAAACTGATCAGGTGTGTGAGCTAGAAGACCACACCTTCACACATCCACTGTGTGATCCTATCCCTCTACCTGACCAACCTGTATGCCCAACTGCCAATCAGGCTAATTGACCACTCCCTTTTGGAAGTGGATTAAAGGCCTGGGAGATGGTGGGCCTGGCACTTTTTGCCCTTTTTCACCTTTGTGGACCCTTGCTGCCCCTTGCCTTTGGGGAGCATGGGCTTCGGACCACTGGCCCCATGCTTTGTGGCCTGCGTGCTTCTCCACATGGCTGCTCCCAGTTCTTGGTATGAATCCAGATTTCTCTTTCTTAGATAGAGCCCTCACTCTCCTATGCATTTCTCTCACTGGATAAAAAGCTTAAAATCTTATCATACTGCCTCGATTATTTGTGCTAGTGTTCAGAATTCTTCTCAGAATATGAGTCAAGAGCCCACACAGCTTATTAATGTCGAATTATTAAATAGCAAACTGGTAACACTTCCATAGTCCATCTCTTAAATCACCTTGCTAAGCTTTATTAACTGACATTGTTTTTTTTTTTAAGATTTATTTATTTATTTTAAGGGCAGAGTTACAGAGAAGCAGAGGGAGAGTGAGAGAATTCTTCCATCTGCTGATTCACTCCTCAGTTCACTACAAAGGCCGGAGCCGCACTGCACCAATCCAAAGCCAGCAGTCAGGAACTTCCTCCAGGTCTCCCACATGGGTGCAGGAGTCCAAACATCTGGGCCATCTTCTACTGCTTTCTCAGGCCACAGCAGAGACCTGGGTTGGAAGTAGAGCAGCCAGGACTTGAACCGGCGCCAGCATGGGATGTGGGCACTGCAGGCAGCACCTTTACCCACTACACCACAGAGCCGGCCTCAACCGACACTCTTTAAGAGACTTTTTTTTTTTTTTGCATAGATTTTTAAAAACAATTAATGACCTTTTTTTTCCAGATTCCACAAATTTTATAAAGCTTTTTCTTTTGTATTCTACTTTTCTAAAATGTATTTATTTATTTGAAATGCAGAGTGATTGAGAGAGAGGGAGACAGAGATACATTTAGAGATGAGGGGTGGGAGAGAGAAAGAGAAAGAGAGAGAGTTCTTCCATGTGCTGGTTCACTCCCCATCTGGACTCAATCAGGGCTGGGCCCGGCCAAGGCCAGGAGCTCCATTTGGGTCTCCCACATGGGTGCTAGGGACTCAAGTGCTTATCTCATCCTTTGCTGCTTTCCCAGTTGCATTAACAGGAAGCTGGATCAGAAGCAGAGCAGCCAGGATTTGCAATGCCACTCAGATATGGAAGCCAGTGTTTCACTGTTCCACAAACAGTCCCACATCAATATTCCTTTAGCCCATTTCCTTTATTCTTTTTTTAAAGGACAGAGTTTATTGGGGAAACCCAACAGACAAGGGGAAGGGGCGAAGAAGGGAAAATAGGGAGAAGGAGAGCATAAAAAAGAGATCCAGAGATGGAGAGAGAGACAGAGGTCAGGAGTCAGGAAGAGAGAGAGAGAGACCCACATGTTCAGGAACAGGTCCTTTTAAAACTTTGCTGGGTGGGGGGCAGGCAGGGAAGTAGACGCAGGGAATTCCATTAGGATGGGGGTGGGGCTGACACCGGTGGTTGGGCCATGTGGCCACCTGGCTTCTAGCAATGGCAGTGAGTAGCCCATTTCCTAATTCTCAGTAAGGTCACTTGTCTCTCTGGAAAACTCTTTCTCATTCTCCAAAAGCCATTCCAATTGCATTCCCTTTAAGCTAAGCCTGCTCACACAGAAAATAAATAAAATTCCTCTGTTATCT
The DNA here is from genome assembly GCF_051225735.1 of Oryctolagus cuniculus. Taxonomy (NCBI): domain Eukaryota; kingdom Metazoa; phylum Chordata; class Mammalia; order Lagomorpha; family Leporidae; genus Oryctolagus; species Oryctolagus cuniculus. Next base: position 134,707,085 of record NC_142874.1, read on the forward strand.
CTCAGTATGTGAAAAACATCTATACATCTATGTCCTGTATATTTTTTAGGACAGCAATAGTAGAAATAGTCTGACTATATCTCACATTGTCATCTGAGAACATACAACCATCAGAAATACAGCAAGCATTATGCTGCAGCCTAACTACAGCATACTTGTTGGTCTTGCCTACTGATGAGATTCAGGAGAATAAATGTCCTACTTACATACCGCTCTTCAGAAGGCTCTACACAAGAAAGGCTCTCAGAATTCAGTGACAGATTTGAATTGAATGGCTAACTCCACCGCTCTTGGAAGATAAGGAACTGTTTACTCAGTATGCTGCCCTGGTGAAAGAGGGTAGTCTCACAGAAGTGTCATAACAGAACAATTTTAAGATTGAGTAAAAATATTGATGACAAAAAAGCAAGATGTATATTTCATGTACTTGAGAAAAAATCGCTTTTAAGAAGTTATTGTCCATTTACTCTACTACTCTAATATGTAGCATATTAATATTACAATAACTAAGACAATCTCTCTTCATCCCAAATATTTATTTAATAGTAAAACAGCTCTAAGATATTTGATTTTCCTACCTCACACACAGGGTAGAAGTCAATATGACTAGGCTCGCTATGAAAATAGAACATGACCTTTCTGCATCCAATATGCCAATCTGAGCTAAAATTACTTCAGTTGTTCTGTGATTTGGGGATTTTCTATCTGTGACCTTTGAATTACAAAAAAATCCATTTTTTTCTACAGGTCAAAGTACCTGACAGTGAACTCCAGATAACAATGTTGTAGAATCTTAATCCTTATAGAGAAGGCCAAGATAGATTTCAGAATTTTCTATCATTTTAAAGACAGGGAGATGTGCTCTTTTATTAAATGCACACAATTTCTCAGTTATCCATTGTTGGTATATATCATGGTTTGAAAGCCTCTTTTAAATACTGGATAACTTAGAATTACTATATCAGTTCATTATTCTGTGCTCTACACATTTTTTTTTTTTTAAATTTTTGACAGGCAAGTGGACAGTGAGAGAGAGAGAGAGAGAGAGAGAGAAAGGTCTTCCTTTTGCCATTGGTTCACCCTCCAATGGCCACTGCGGCCGCCGCACCACGCTGATCCGATGGCAGGAGCCAGGTGCTTCTCCTGGTCTCCCATGGGGTGCAGGGCCGAAGCACTTGGGCCATCCTCCACTGCACTCCCTGGCCACAGCAGAGAGCTGGCCTGTGTCGCTCCCCCTCTTCGTGGAGGAACAACACAGGACCCTGTGCTGTTCTTTCGTCTGCTCGGCCCTCCCCGGGTTTGCTGCTGGTTCTTCCCGGGTTGGCTACTGTCCCTTCCACCTCCGTGGAAGGGCGGTTCCCCCTGGCCACTTTCCCCACTTCCGCAGGGGAGCGGCACATCGCCAGCCGGCTCTCTTGGGGGCTGCACAGGTGTTCCCTCAGATGTTCCCCTTAGATGTTCCTGGTGCATGCCGTCTCTCTCCTCCTTTATAGTCCTCCTCCGCCAATCCCAACTCGGCTGCCCACATGCCCAGTACGCTGCTCTCCTCCAATCAGGAGCAAGTCCTACAGTTTATTGGCTGAACTGGAGGCAGCTGTGTAGAAGCTGTTTTCTTCTCTCCCAGCGCCATATTGTGGGAGAGCAGATGCACAGAATAAGTCTTAATTCCAGTAACTTAGTCTAGTCCGAGTTGCTCCCCACAGCCTGGAAGAGGGGCAACCAGGACAGAATCCGGCGCCCTGACCGGGAGTAGAACCGGGTGTGCCGGCACCGCTAGGCGGAGGATTAGCCTATTGAGCCGCGGCGCCGGCCAGTGCTCTACACATTTTGAAGCAGGGAAATTTATCTTGGCCATCACTGCCTTTAAACTTTTTAACTTCATTTTAATACAGACTGTGATAAATAGTATCAGTTTATCATCCTATCACTTCAGAAAATTCAAATACCTTGTGAAATTCTGAATACTACAAATTTAGAAGAGGAATAGTTATATGTGGAAGAGAAGATGTTCTTCTTTCAATATATATTATATAAGAACCTACCCAGTTTCTCACCATGTATCAAAAACTCTTCTCTACATGATATTTTCATGCTGTCCTTCAGCATGTTTGTCGTCATGTGATTTGGTTATAGATAATGGAATCAGGAAGGATTTAATATGCACCAGTTATAGATCTGATCCAAAAATCCTTTTGTTCCTCTTTTTGTTCTCTTTTCCCTTTTTAGGTAGAAAGGTGACTTGAACATCAAGTACAAATGAACCCAGAACTACCAACAGGCTAAATTTCCATGAGAAAGATGTCCAATGGATTCATATCCAATTATTCTTCCTGCTGTGGATACCCCTGATAATAAACCTGACTTTGTATGCTGTATGTTGCTATAACAAAGTACCTCAGTACAGGTAATTTTATAAAAAAGCAAAGGTTTATTGGGCTTGTGGTTCTGGAGGTACAGTGCTGACATTGGAAACATTTTATGAGGGCCCTGTTGCTGTAATATAGCAAAGCTGAGCTGACAAATCTACTAGTTTAGGTCTCTGTTCCTCTTTATAAAACCACTAATGCTATCATGATACTTCACCCTAATTTCCTCAAGTATTACTACTTATTTCTCAAAACCCGATTTCCAGATATAATTTACAATTGATTTCAGGGATTCAGTTTCCAAAATGTGAACTTTAGGTACATTCAATTTATAGCAATACACAAAAGATCATTGCATTATCAGAACTTTGTGTCTTTTCCAATGGGGAAAGAGATTAGAGCTAAGAAATGTATTCAAAAAACACACAGAGAACTCCGCTGACAGTCTAATCACCTTGGGTTTAAATTTTTGTTTGTTTAATGATTTATTTATTTATTTGTTTTGTTTTGTTTTATTTGACAGGTAGAGTCATAGACAGTGAGAGAAAGAGAGACAGAGAGAAAGGTCTTCCTTCCATTGGTTCATTCCCTAACTGGCTGCGCCGGCCCGAAGCCAGGAGCCAGGTGCTTCTTCCTGATCTCCCATGCAGGTGCAGGGGCCCAAGCACTTGGGCTATCCTCCACTGCCCTCCCAGACCACAGCAAAGAGCTGGACTGGAAGAGGAGCAACCGGGACTAGAACCTGGTACCTATATGGGATGCCGGCGCCACAGGTGGAGGATTAGCCAAGTGAGCCACGGCGCTGGCCCTTACTTATTTGAAAGGCAGAATTACTCACAGAGAGAAGGAGAGGCAGAGAGAGAGAGAGGTCTTCCATCCGCTGGTTTACTCCCCAGATGGCCGCAAGGGCCGGAGCTACGCCAACCCAAAGCCAGGGGCCAGGAGCTTCTTCTGGGTCCTCCAAGTGACTTAGGCCATCTTCTACTGCTTTCCCAGGCCAAAGTAGAGAGCTGGATCAGAAGTGGAGCAGCTGGGATTTGAACCAGCGCCCACATGGAATGTTGGCACTGCAACCGGTGGCTTTACCCACAGTGTCATAGCATTGAATCTGGGTTTCAAGTTTTTATCGGAAAGCACAGACTAAGTAATCGCAGTTTTTGTCCATTTCCCTTTAGTGCATGCTGCATTTGTTCCTTCAATATGCACATTATCATATGAGCTGAAGATGTGAATTCCTGTCTTTCCCTTGATTAATAGATGAACTTCACTCCTGTTCTTTAGCTTCTAGAAATGAGGTGTCCTTTGAGGGATTACACCACATGGTGAAGGTCAAAGGCCTTTCAGAAATTCAAACCAGGACCACAAAATCTGATCACTTTCTTGGAAAAAGAATCATCCTAAACTCACCAGTGTGTCCCATTCACATCATGAGACTTTTTATGAGGATAATGTCTATTAAATTTGAATTCCAAATTTTCTGGGTGCAATTCTGAATGCTCCCTCCTTATAAACACAGTTATTTAACCAAGCTGAACTTGACCTTTACTCCACAAACATATTTTAGTACTCAACCCATAGTATCCTATAGGGGCTGGCACTGTGGCATAGCACGTAAAGCCCATAGAGGAGCCAGTTCAAGTCCCAGCTGCTCCACTTCTGATCCAGCTCCCTGCTAATGGCTTGAGAAAGTTGCAGAAAATGGCCCAAGTGCTTGGGCCCCTGCACCCACATTAAGCTCCTGGGTCCTGATGGCTGTGGCCATCTGGGGACTGAACCAGCAGACGATAGATATCTCTCTGTGCCTCTACCTCTCCATCTGTGTAATTCTGATCTTCAAATAATTTTTTTAAATAGTATCCTATAATATATTGCTCCAAGGGGCCTGCACTGTGGCGCAGTGGGTTGACACCCCAGCCTGAAGCATCAGCATGCCATATGGGCGCCGGTTCGAGACCTGGCTGTTCTAATTCCTGTCTAGCTCTCTGCTCTGGTCTGGAAAGCAGTAGAAGATGGCCCACGTCCTTGGGCCCCTGCACTTGTGTGGGAGAGGCTCCTGGCTCCTGGCTTCAGATCGGTGCAGCTCCAGCCATTGCGGCCAACTGGGGAGTGAATCAGCAGATGTAAGACCTCTCTCTCTCTGCCTCTCCTTCTTCTCTCTATGTAACTTTAACTTTCAAATAAATAAATCTTTTAAAATAAAAAACCTTTGGCATACTTTATAATTCTTATCATCCAAATAGGAGAATCCTCCACATGGAAAATTTACAATATAAATTAATATAATTACCTAATACAAACATGTCCAAAAATATAACAATAAGTCAGACATATAGAAAGACAAATTTAATAAGAACATATAAGGGGCTGACATTGTGACATAAGAAGTTTAGCCTCCTCCTGCAGTGCTGGCAACCCATATGAGCACCAGTTCCATTCTTGGCTGCTCCACTTCCAATCCAGCTTCCTGCTGATGTTATCTGGGAAAGCAGCAGATGATGATCCAAATTCTTGGGTCTCTGCATCCGTGGGGGAGACCTGGGAGAAGCTCCTGGTTCCAGCCTGGCCCAACTGCTGTCATTGCAGCCATTTGGAGGGCAAACCAGAGGATGGAAGACCTCTGTCTATATATCTCCCTCTTTCTATAACTCTGCCTTTCAAATTAATAAAAATAAATCTTTAAAATATTCTTCAAATAAAATAATATATAAGAATTTGAAACAGAATGATATGTGTCGCTCCCCGTCTTTGTGGAGGAACGACACAGGACCCTGCGCTGTTCTTTCGTCTGCTCGGCCCTCCCCGGGTTTGCTGCTGGTTCTTCCCGGGTTGGCTACTGTCCCTTCCACCTCCGTGGAAGGGCGGTTCCCCCTGGCCACTTTCCCCACTTCCGCAGGGGAGCGGCACACCGCCGGCCGGCTCTCGCGGGGGCTGCACAGGTGTTCCTTCAGCTAGATGTTCCCCTTAGATGTTCCTGGTGCATGTTGTCTCTCTCCTCCTTTATAGTCTTCTTCCACCAATCCCAACTCTGCTACCCACACGCCAGGTCCTACAGTTTATTGGTTGAACTGGAGGCAGCTGCGTAGAAGCTGCTTCTCCCTTCTCAGCACCATATTGTGGGAGAGCAGATGCATAGAATAAGTCTTAATTCCAGTAACTTAGTCTAGTCCGAGTTGCTCCCAGTTGCTCCCCACAGATATGGAACAAAAATATACATATTTCTTATAACTTCTTCTTTTTTTGTGCTGCTTTCCCAGGTGCATTGGCACAGGGAGCTGGATTGGAAGTGGAGCAGCCAGGACTTAAACCAGTTCCCATATGGGACGAAAGCACTGCAAATGGCGGCTTAACCTGCTGAACCATTGCTGAGAGATAAACCCGTTTGAAATTTCAATGTTTATCACTTAACGATATATTTTCATGCACGTAGAACTTTTAACTATTTTTGCATGTTTAACTCATTCCATACTGGGTTGAATAGCATCCCTCAAAAATCTGTGCCCATTGAACACCCATGAATGTGACCTTATATTGAAATTAGATCTTTGCAGAAAAAAATCGAGTGAATTGAAGATTATACAGGGTTTGCATGTGCTCCAATTCCAATGACAAGGACCCTTATAGGGTAAAAAATTAGACACGAAGATACAAACACACACAGAGGGAAGATATCCATGTGAAGACACAGGCAGAACTTGGAATGTTTAACAATGATCCAAGGAACGTCAAGGACTGCCCAGAACTACCAGAAGCCAGAATAGAGGGATGAAATGCATTCCCTCTCAGAGTCCCAGAAGAAACCAAAGCTTCACTTTGAATTTCTGGCCTCTGAACTACAAGTGAATAAATTTCTGTTGTCTTGAACCACACAGCCTTGGTGATTTTTATGCTAACACTTAAAAGTTACATGCACGCATATAGAGTAGGCCTGTAAAATATGCATATACATTACCATTTTTATAAAACATAGTGCATAACAATTATAACTTTTTTTCTTATGAACATTTCACAGCTGTGTTAGATGTATGCTATCATATGTTATTTATTTCCAGGAGCTTCATCCATGTGTCCTACATGGGTGCAGGGGCCCAAGCACTTGGTCCATCTTCTGCTGCTTTCCCAAGCACATAATCAGGGAGCTGGATCAGAAATGGAGCAGCTGAGAATCAAGCTGGCACCCATATGAGACGCCAGCATCACAGGCTGTGGCTTTACCCACTGGGCCACAACACTGTCTCTAAGAATATTTTTAAAGTATCCATACTTCTGTTAGTGCACATAACAAAATAGCTGGCATTATACATACTAATTCACTCTGAACAATTAGAAAATTAATAACTGTGTAAAAAGAAATCATATTTTTCAGATATTGGAAAACAGCACAAAGCAGTAATATTTGCAGGAGAAAGTTGACAAACCAAGTGAGTTCAAAAGTCACCTCATTCTTCGGACAAGGGTGCTTTCATAATGCACCTTAGGAAAAGTGTACCTAAGATTATGGTGTTCTTTCTGAGAGTTTGAGGTAGTGGATGCAGATGGAACTTTAGGGGTAAAATAGCAGAAAAGAAAAGAAAATGCCAGGCTATTTTCAAAATTTTAAGTAAACATTCACTAATAACCCTAGCTGAATGCCTTCAAATGCCAAGCGGATCGCATCAGTCCAGTTGGCATGGCTTCTCAAGGTCAAGTCTGGAAAAGGCACTTTAAGTACCTACCAGAGTTATGTCATCATATGATGGATAAACCATTCACAAGGTAAAGGCTACTGCACTGTACACCAGCTTTTTCAAAGGCATAGAATCAGCCTTAACACGAAAAAGCTTATCATTCTGTGCCTTTAATAACAGCCCAAAACAGGTCTCAACACTCCTTAAAGAAACATAACAAAGTCTAGGCATACTCCACATACTATCACAATGGGAGACATCCAAACAAAATAGTTAGAGGGACGTATAGGAGGAAAATGTGAACCATAGCAAGTAGTAAATAAAATTCAGGCATAAAAAGGAAAGAGATGAGAGCATTAACAGACGTCCTTAAAAGATTGTTATAAATATATTCATGATGCAAAAGAAAATGCAGACATAATGAGAAAAATTAAATCTATTAAACAAAACAATGGCTATAACATTCTATGAAGGGAAAAATATTTGAAAACAAATTCATCTAATGGTGTTGTATCATGTTATAATCTTCAACAAAATACTGTAAATTTTGAATAAGTGGTAATATGAGGTGCCCAACTGGAATGGTAGAGGTTAAAACACCTAATACATAGAGATCCTAAATTCTTTGAAGCTAAACTGCTTCTTTGATAGAGAGTTCTCACAAAATAGATAGGCGTAGCAAAATAATACTTGATAAAATGGCTTATTTTTTCAAAGTTTAATACAAACTATAAAAACCTATGAATCTTAGAAACTAAGGAAAATGTAAAAAAGGATAAAAACAAAGAAAGCAACACCAAAGATAGAATCATAACTTCAGTAAACAGAATTAATGGAATGTAGATCTTCAAGGTCCCATTGTAGTTTCTATTTATTTATTTATTTATTTATTCGACATGCAGAGTGGACAGTGAGAGAGAGAGACAGAGAGAAAGGTTTTCCTTTTGCTGTTGGTTCACCCTCCAATGGCCGCCACGGCCGGCGCACCACGCTGAACCGATGGCAGGAGCCAGGTGCTTCTCCTGGTCTCCCATAGGGTGCAGGGCCCAAGCACCTGGGCCATCCTCCACTGCACTCCCTGGCCACAGCAGAGAGCTGGCCTGGAAGAGGGGCAACCCGGACAGAATCCGGCGCCCCGACCGGGACTAGAACCCAGTATGCCGGCGCCGCAAGGCGGAGGATTAGCCTGTTGAGCTGCGGCGCTGGCATAAATTACATTTTAACAGCATAAGAAGTTGTAGTGTCTTATTGTGCACATGAAGACTACAAATAATGATATACTCCATGTTATTCTAATAAACAAAAAAGCTACAAAAGGATTTATAATGTTCTTGCCATAAAGATATGACAAATATTTGAAGAGGAAAAGACAAAATACCCTCTGGAAATGCACAGGAATATTACATTTAAGTAAACAAAGTGATCGCAGACTTTTCCAGATGAAAGGGAAAAGTCAAGCCAATGAAATAACACATTTAAAGAGTTAAAAGCAAATAACATCTAAGTATTCATAAGAAGTACAAAATAACAATATTAAAAAGCAAAAGCTGAAGGAAACAATTGCTCAATAATATAGTGTAAGAAAATGTGTACCATGCTTAATTCATTCAAAATATGTTCAAAATCATCATTTAAAATACATTCATCATCATAGGTTTGCCATGAAAAATACAGATAACACAAAATCGAATACCACCCCATGCATACTAAAGTATGACAAAAATTAAAATTGCTGATAATTAAACTCTTGTTAGGAATGTAGAGAAATTTGAACTGATGAAATGTGCAAAGCTTTAATTATTTTAGGAAATAGTTGACTGCTTTTGTAAAGTAAAACACAAAATTAACATGTGACCCAGAAATTACACTCCTATATATTTACCCAAGAGAATAAAACCACATATGCACAAAACTTTTACATAAATACTCAGAGAAACTTTATTCATAACAGCCAAAAATACAGAAACATTTCTGTCTGTGAATGAATAAACAAATAGTGTAATATTTATGCAGTGAACTAATTATAAGCAAAGATATTGATTGGGCTACCAATACACACAATAGGATGAATATATTTCAAAGTCATGATGTGTTCAAAAGAACGCATGCAAAGAGCATATGATATTGGATTCTAATTACGAATGTCTAGAATTAGTAGAAAATAATCCACAGTGACAGGGAGCAGAGTAGAGCCTTAGTGCTAAGGCAGTAAAGGAGACTCTGACTGCAAAGTGACTCAGGTAAAATTCAAGTGATAGAAATGGTCCACTCTTGAGTGATGAAAACATGTGTGTTCAAAGTCAGCATATTGTGTATATGCACCATTGTGTTTGTATCATACATCAATAAAGCTAATTTCTGAAAAAAATTCTGCTAACACACTACTTTTAAGGTCTGTCCTAAAAGAACAATACACAATTTGGATATTCAGGTTTGCATAGACATTCTGTTTTGTTTCCAATCATAATATCAAAAAATAGACTTATTAATATTCTATCATGTGGGATGGCTGCGTATATCAGGGAGAGAAAATATAATGGAATAATTGGAGCTACAAAATTGTATAACATTGTATATACTAGTAATCAATGGTGTTATATGTTTTTATTTACTTTCTAAAAGATTTATTTTAAATGCAGAGTGACAGAAAGAGAGAGACATAAAAAAGAAAGAGATATCTCCAATCCATTGCTTCACTTTCCAAATGCCCACAATAGCCAAGGCTGGGGCAAATTGATGCCAGGAGTCAAAAACTCCATGCAGGTGTCCCACATTGGTGGTGGGGACTCAAGTTCTTGGACCATCATCCACAGCCTCACAGGTGCATTGAAGCTGGATCAGAAATGAGTAGCCAGGATTCAAATGGGCACTGCGATATCAGTTGTGGGACTCCTCAGGGGCGACTTATCTGCTGTGTCACAATAGCCATCTCATATGTCTTTTAAATGATTGACAATTAAAGAGAAGGATAAATTATAATTTTAAAAATGCAACAAATTGATATGTATGTAGAGTAATGTAAAAAACATCAAAAAGTCTAGTTCTCATGTTTGGTTTTTTTGTATCGATTTTTGTATAGATTGTTATCATATTTCACAAAATTCTTTATTCTTCCATTAAACTACTCTAAAAAAGAAATGTGGAAAAGTGCCATGAATTTCCTGGCTTATTGTTACAGATGGTTAATAATGCTTGTATTTCCTAAGCAACATCAAGTTGGTCAACATCTATGATATAAATTCTACTTTATTTTCACTTTTTCAGGTCTATATAGTCTTTTTGACAGAATGGCCAACATAGTGTGAACAATCCCACTGAAGGTAGATAGCAATATTGAGAACACCTTCCATGTACCTGAGTAACCCATATGTCATGGACTGATTATATTTGTTAGAAAAATGTATTTGTTTATTTCAGGAGCAGAGACATACAAAACAGAGACAGAGAGCTCCTATCCTCTGATTCATTCCCCAAATGCCTGGGATGACTAAAGCATGGCAGAAACCACATTCTGGAGTCAGGAAATCAATCAAGACCTCCTAAATGGATGGTAGGTAACCAATTATTTGAGCCATCTTTGCTGCCTTATTGGGTCTGCCTTAAGTAGATTTGGAAGCTGAAGCCAGGAATGGAACCCAGATATTTCAATATGGGATACAGTTATCTTAAGCAGTATCATAACCACAGGACAAAAACCCGCTTCCTGAGTGTCTTTAAAGTGTCATAATAGATATTGAATGCCTAGAACCGGGTGTGCCAGCGCCGTAAGGCGGAGGATTAGCCTAGTGAGCCGCGGTGCCCGCTGAATTCATGTCTTCTAACAACAAAGTACATACCTTGCTCATTTTGCTGTGCTTTAAATCTGTGAAATGAGGCCGGCGCCGCAGCTCACTAGACTAATCCTCGGCCTGTCGCGCCAGCACACCGGGTTCTAGTCCCGGTCGGGGCAACGGATTCTGTCCCAGTTGCCCCTCTTCCAGGCCAGCTCTCTGCTGTGGCCCAGGAGTGCAGTGGAGGATGACCCAAGTGCTTGGGCCCTGCACCCGCATGAGAGACCAGGAGAAGCACCTGGCTCCTGGCTTTGGATCAGCGTGGTGTGCCTGCAGCAGCGTACCGCAGGAGTGGCCACTGTGGGGTGAACCAACAGAAAAAGGAAGAAGGAAGACCTTTCTCTCTGTCTCTCTCTCTCTCTCACTGTCTACTCTGCCTGTCAAAAAAAAAAAAAAAAAAAAAAAAAAAACACTTTGAAATTAAATGGCTCTAATAAGAACTGTAAACTAAAAAAAAAAAGAAATATCTGAGCTGGAGTTAGCCCTTGATATGACCTGAGACTCATTCTAATGTGCAATTTCTTTCTTTCTTTCTTTCTTTTTTAATTTGTTTATTTGACAGTGAGAGAGAGAGAGAAAGGTCTTCTTTCCATTCGTTCACTCCCCAAATGGCCGCTATAGCCTGCGTTGTGCCGATCCGAAGCCAGAAGCCAGGTGCTTCTTCCTGGTCTCCCATGTGGGTGCAGGGCCCAAGCACTTGTGCTATCCTCCACCACCCTCCCGGAGCACAACAGAGAGCTGGACTGGAAGAGGAGCAACCCGGACTAGAACCCGGTACCCATATGGGATGCCTGCGCCACAGGTGGAGGATTAACCAAGTAATTCACGGTACTGGCCCCTTTAATGTGCAATTTCCATGATGAATGTAACCAACTTTGTCATCAAAAAATGTTGAGAATAGACACCTCCTCCTTGCTATTTGGTTTGGATTTCATATAAAAAGAAACTAAACTTAAATTTTTATCTTTTACTTTATATTTTTATTTTGAAAGACTTTTATTTGATCTAAACGGATAAAGGCAATCAATGCACTTATTTCTTTAATTGGAAGCAAGTTTAGCTTTGGCAACTAAATTGTCTTTCTGTAAATTCTGCAACATTATCTATAAATAGAGAAAATAATTCTTATCTACCCAATTAGGAAATCGGTTGCATTGATGTCTATAAATAAAGCATGCATATTTTATTATCTTTTCAAGTTTCCATCAAGATCCTATTATAGATGCAATATATAAGCTGTGAGTCATAATATCTTTTATTTCCTCTTTGCTCTCAGCAATGTGCAAATGTTTCTTCAAGGTGCTGCTTGACAATGCGAAGACAGAGTATTTTAGCCAAATACCTGTAGAGAAGGTGATGATGTGTCGTGCCTTCAAGAGGGCGCCAACAAGCTTGTCATCCATCTTAATTTCTCATGACATGTTTATCTACTTAATTCACTGTGGCATGAAGGAGAGCTGAAGATTATATGTTTCAGATGAGCTTGACAAAATGTGACACCCTTTGTATTTTATTAGACTTGTGCATTTAACGCAAAGGAAGGAGTAGATCACGAAGGAATAAAATCCCGTTGTTAAAATAGCCACTTGAAAATTTTCTTTTCAAATCAATAACAGCAAGGTAATATTTCGTGAAGAAGCTTCTGAACTAATAGCTACAGATTAGAAACAACACAATGTTCTCTTGCCATTTTAAATGAAAGTTTATGTTATATGGTTAATGATAATTAATCATAAGTCTTTTCTTAATCCTGTGCCAGCAAGTACTTTTGAGGGAAATTAACATACAATAGCCACTAAAATATGAAGGAGGAACAGATCTATGAGGATATTTTAAACTATTATTCTAGCTGAATTGTTTTTGTCAGCCATTGGAGAGAAATTGCTTAACTACCTCTGGCCACTAATTTGGACCTAAATCATCAGAATTAGCATTGTCATTACACTCCTACAGTAAACATGGATAAATTGGTCATTGTACCCTGTTGCCTAATTTGAGTAACTGATTTTGTACTTAAGAGTAGTTCAAATTGCTAGCATTAAAGGACTCAACTAAACAAATTAATTTCTTCAGTTTCAGGGGACAACTTTGTAATATTTGGGTTTCTGTCTCAGTATTTGTTAATTAATTGAGCCTCACGAACCACTCCTGAGGAAGTCTTAAGACCATTTTATTATTTGAGTAATAATCCAAGGTTCAAAATAGACTAAAAATATTTACTCTTCTTGAGTTACAAATTATGCACTTTGAATATGGCTTTTCAAAAAATTTTAGCTCCGCATGAAGAAATACATTTGGTTTCCTAGCCCCTTTTCTAAAATAAGTATCCAAATTCAGTCCCATTCCTGATTGTGCATTTTAACACAATAAAATAAAATAAATAGAAAAAATATTTGAAGATGCATTTTAATTCTTCACTTCATATACATGCACGATAAATTGATCTTTATATTGTAAACACAATCTCTTCATTTGGAACAATAAATGGTGGATTATTCAACTTTTACTACTAGCAATGATGTAAGATTCATTTTAATAGGCAGGAACATGCTGTATTAGTTTTCTAGGGAAGCCATAATAACGTGTTGCAGAGGGGGTGACTTGCACAATGGAAATTTGTCTGTTGGTCCTGGAGGTTGGAAGTATAATACTAAGCCATTGAGCAGTTTGGTTTCTTTTGAGAATCCTCTCATTGGCTTGCAGGTGGCTGACGTTTCCCTATGTTCTTACATGACCTTCCCTCTATCCATGCACAAATGTGGTGTCTCTGTGTGTCTCCAAGTTTTTCTTTTTACACTATCTCCACTTCAACTGGATTAATACCCACTCTAATTTTAAGTTTGATCACCATATTTAAAGGCTCCATCTTAAAATACAGTCTTAGTCCATTTGACTGCCACAAAATACTGGAGATTGAGTAGTTCATTAGGAACAGAGTTCAGGCCGGCGCCGTGGCTCACTAGGCTAATCCTCCGCCTTGCGGCGCCGGCACACGGGGTTCTAGTCCTGGTTGGGGCGCTGGATTCTGTCCTGGTTGCTCCTCTTCCAGGCCAGCTCTCTGCTGTGGCCAGGGAGTGCAGTGGAGGATGGCCCAGGTGCTTGGGCCCTGCACCCCATGGGAGACCAGGAGAAGCACCTGGCTCCTGGCTCCTGCCATCGGATCAGCGCGGTGCGCCAGCCGCAGCTCGCCTGCCATGGCGGCCATTGGAGGGTAAACCAACGGCAAAGGAAGACCTTTCTCTCTGTCTCTCTCTCTCACTGTCCACTCTGCCTGTCAAAAAATAAAAATAAAAAAAAAAAAAGTAAAGGAACAGAGTTCATTTACTTTGGGAGGTCCCTGATGAAGGAGCCAGCAGGTTTGGCTCTTTGTTAAGGGCTACTGTCTGTTCCAAGATGGTTCCTTGATGTTGTGTGCTCTAATTCAGAGCAACCCTATACCCTCACATGGCACAAGGCACAGTTGCAAAAGAGATGAGCTGGCTCTGGAACCTCCTTTTATAAAGGTTTCTAATGCAATTCACAAGGGAAGAGTCTGAAAGCCTCTTCACCTCTCAAAGGCCATACTTATTAATGCTATCATATTGACATCATCTGAATTTTGGAGTGGACCTATTTAAACCACAGCATACTTACATTCTAAAGTACTTGAATTATGGATCCAAAATATGAATTCCAGTGGAACACAACTCAGCCCATAACACAAAAAACTACAATAATATTCAAAAGATGCTATATTCTACCTAGTGAAAATTAGGATAGAAATGGAAAAGAGACTTTTTTTTTAAAACAAAACAAAACAACAATAACAACAAAATGACTGGTAGAACTCTGTGTGAAGAAAGGATAAGCTTTATGGGTGAAGAATTAATTGCAATTTTTTTGGTGGACCAGTTTCATTATTCTGAACATGTAATGCATTTGCAATATTCTTTTGAACAATTGAATTAATGTTAATTTCCTCTCTTGAGGATGGCTCATATAATGAATAGCAATGGTTTTAAAATTATGAGGGAGATATTTATAATACATTGAACTGCTGAGGAAATGATTCATTGCTTATATTGTCAGTATTTTGTCTTTTGAGCCCATTGATATTATCAAAAAATTCATCATGATAAATGTTAGTATAATGAAACAACAGAAGCGACCATGATTTGTCACTTCTTTTACAAAGTGCTACGATGATCATTTATGAATATTATTACAATCTAGTGCTATTATTTTTCTCCCAACGAGAAGGAACTAAAATATAATTTCGGAAGAATATGCATAAACAAATTGGTCAGCATTTTTTGTGTGATCAGTGTACATTTCCTTTTCCACTTATGGCAAATTTAACATGAATTTAGCTTTCAACATTATAGTTCAAGTGAGTTACACTTATGTATATTCTTAGAGGAGTTATTGACTGGGTATGTCATCTTTTTTTTAAGATTTATTTTTTATTCGAAAGACAGAGTTACAGCGAGACACAGGCAGAGAGAGTAAGGTATTCCATCTGCTGGTTTGCTCCCCAATTGGCTGCAACAATGAGCTTTGCAGATCCGAGGCCAGGAGCCACGAGCTTCTTCCAGGTCTCCCATGTGGGTACCAGCGCCCAAGGACTTGGATCATCTTCTACTGCTTTCCTAGGCTATAGAAGAGAGCTGGATCAGAAGTGGAGCTGCTGGGACTGGAACTGGTGCCCATATGGGATGCTGGCACTGCGGGTGACAGCTTTAACCACTATGCCATAGGGGTAGCCCCATTCTGCTTTTTAAATAGATAATGCTTTTAAAGGAGTGTGGTTAGTATCAAAAAGATGAAAGATAAATGTTGGTGAAGAAAAGGAGAAAAAAGGGAGCACTTATGCCCTGTTGTGGGGAAGGTAAATTAGTATAGCCATATGGAAATAGTAGGGAGGATCATCTAAAAATTAAAAATGGAATGCTAATATAATTCAGCAATCTTACTGTTGGGATTTTATCTAAAGGAATCAAAATCATTTGGTCAAGAGACATCTGGAATGCAATGTTTATTGCAGCAATAACCACTATAGCCAAGAAATGAAAACAAATTGTCTACCACCTGATAAAGCAAATCTGCTACATATGCCATAAAATAGTATTATTTCATCATAAAATCGATGAAATTCTCGCTGTTCTACTTCCGATCCAGCTCCCTGCCAGTGTGCCTGGGAAAGCAATGGTGGATCGCCCAAGTTGTTGGGCTGTTGTATATACATTGGAGACCCAGATGAAGTTCCTGGCTCCTGGCTTAGGTCTGGCTTAGGTCTCTCTCTCTCTCTCTGTAACTCTTTCAAATAAATAATTTTCTTTTGTTTTTAACAAAAGCGTAAAAATTCTATCAATTGTTACAAAATGAATGGGTATGGTGATTATTATATTAAGTGAAATAAGCTAGGAACAGAAAATCAAGTAACATATGATCTCATGTGGAATTTTGGAATGTTGATCGTATAGAGAGTACATGGTGGTTAGGAAAGGGTAAGGAGAAGAGAGTACAGAGAGGGATTGTGAAAAGTTGATTATTGGGTATTATGTTGCATTTAGGTAGGAAAAAGTGGTTTTAGTGCTCTGCACAGTAGGCTGACTATAGATAATGAAAATACATTGTATTTAAGAAAAATAAACTAAATATGATTTTGAATGTTTTTACTACAAAGAGGTGGTAGCTGAGAAGATGATTATAATCAGTTAAAATGTTTTAAATAATTTTAAATTTATTAAGGTTACAACATCTGTAATAGACATGATTGGGTCATGTACAACCTAATGTGGTATACTTATAAGAACACACATTATTTCTATAGTGCTCTTGTCAAACATGCAAACTTAATTCTGCTCATCAAATATCAGACAAGTACTAATTAACTTAAAATTTGTCTACAAAAACTCACAAATCAAGAAATACAAGAATCCCTGGGAAGCTAACACAGAACAGAGAAGACTATGGAGACAAAACAACTGAATATGGGGCTGGCACTGTTGCGCAGCCGTTTAAAGCCCTTGCCTGAAGTGCCGGCATCCCATATGGGTGCCGGTTCTAGCCCCGGCTGCTCCTCTTCCAATCCAGCTCTCTGCTATGGCCTGGGAAAGCAGTGGAATCCGACCCAAGTCCTTGGGGCCTTGCACCCATGTGGGAGACCTGGAGGAAGCTCCTGGCCCCTGGCTTCGGATTGGCTCAGCTCCGGCCATTGCAGCCATCTGGGGAGTGAACCAGTGGATGGAAGACCTCTCCCTCTGTCTCTACCTCTCTCTGTAACTCTGTCTTTCAAATAAATAAAATACATCTTAAAAAAAAAAAAAAAAAACTCAATATAATGTGAGTTACTAGATTGGATTCTGAAACTGAAAGAGGAACTTAGGAGACATCCTGACCATGTGTATATAAATTCTTTTCCCTATTAGTCCTTATTCAAGTCTTCATTTCCTAGGTTTCATCATTAAATAGGTTTTAGATTCTTGATTTTAGAGGAAACTATGTAAAAGATATGTTCTAGTCCCGGTTGGGGCGCTGGATTCTGTCTCTGGTGCTCCTCTTGCAGTCCAGCTCTCTGCTGGGGCCAGGGAGTGCAGTGGAGGATGGCCCAAGTGCTGGGGCCCTGCACCCACATGGGAGACCAGGAGAAAGCACCTGGCTCCTGGCTTTGGATCGGCGCAGCCGCGCTGGGCTGGCCGTAGCGGCCATTTGGAGGTGAACCAACGGAAAGGAAGACCTTTCTGTCTCTCTCTCTCTCTCACTGTCTAACTCTGCCTGTCAAAAAAAAAGAGTATAGAATGAAGACTTTCAATATGTATATATGCCTATGGTTGAGACACCAGGCGTTATTAGACTCTGTAGCTTCAGAAGTTAAATGTATAGTAAAGAAAAGAAAAAAAAAATAAGGCAGACAGTTCAAGTGTGTCTTCACTGTCATCCATTGGATGGTGCAAATGCTTGAGTCATTGAATAGCTGTTTTGCAAATCAAGTAATCAGTAAATGTTTAAATGTTGTGCTAAATTTTTAGAAATGAATACCCTTACCATTGGTATTCACTGTTCAAAATCATTAGAAATACAAAGAAAAATATTCAGCATATTAGGCTGGAAAAAAAACTCAACTTCTAAAACATTTAAGGAAATGTAATTATTGACAATCTTGAAATTCATTTCTGTAAAAGCAATGGCACTAATCAGAAGAAATAATATGAGCTTAAAAGGTATACAAGATTTAACTTGAAATTACAAAATTGCAATTTGAAATATTTCAACTTCTGGTAAAACTATTTTTATGGAGTTCATATTCTGAGTGGATAAACTTTTATTCTGTGTTGGAATTGAATGAAATTGAGATCTCTTATTTGCTGCATCTAAATTGAGCCAAATACAGTCATAGAGAAAACAGATTTATGAGATTTGTCTTTCAAAAATGCTTACTGAATAAAGATGATTGGAAAGGAGGCCAAAATGAGTTCTAGTAAAATAAATACTTGGATGGAACTATTTAAATAGAAAAAATGTTAGAATTAAGAATATCTTAGGGCCCATGCTGTGGCATAGTGGGTAAATCCACCTCCTGCAGTGCCAACATCCCATATGGGTGCCAGTTCAGGTACTGGCTGCTCCACTACCAATCCAGCTCTCTGCAATGGAAGATGGCCCAAGTCCTTGGACCCCTGCATCTATGTGGAAGACCTGGAAAAAGCTCCTGATTCCCAGTTTTGGATCAGTGCAGCTCTGGCCATTGTGGCCATCTAGGGAGTGAACCAGTGGATGGAAGACATCTCTCTTTCTCTTTCTTTCTCGCTCCCTCTCTCTCTGTGCCTCTCTGTAATTCTTCTTTTCAAATAGATAAATAAATTTTTAAAAAAGAATATCTTAATTCCGTAAAA
Organism: Oryctolagus cuniculus; assembly: GCF_051225735.1. Taxonomy (NCBI): domain Eukaryota; kingdom Metazoa; phylum Chordata; class Mammalia; order Lagomorpha; family Leporidae; genus Oryctolagus; species Oryctolagus cuniculus. The sequence goes on from NC_142874.1 coordinate 134,725,819, forward strand.
TATTCACTGAGCACACCAAGTGCCTCAGCATCTGGAAACAGTAATTATTTTTTTAGTGAAAGCTACTAGTATCAATGGAGAAAAATTAATTAATTTTGTCTATGATATCAAATTTAGTAACCATAAGATTCAGTTTAAATGTAATGGGTGATTACCTGGAAAATATGAATATATTGAAAATTAACCCCTTCAGAGAAATAATATGGTGTTAATGACATAGTATAAGAGATACAATGGCTGGGGCTGGTAACATGACTCACTTGGTTAATCCTCCGCCTGCGGCACCAGCATCCCATATAGGCACCGAGTTCTAGTCCTGGTTGCTCCTCTTCCAGTCCAGCTCTCTGCTGTGGCCTGGGAAGGCAGTGGAGGATGGCCCAAGTGCTTGGGCTCCTGCACCCGCGTCAGAGACCAGGAAGAAGTACCTTTCTCCTGGCTTCAGATCAACATAGCTCTGGCTATGGCGGCCATTTGGGGGGGGGTGAACCAACGGAAGGAAGAGAACTTTCTCTCTCTCTCTCTCTCTCCCCCTGTCTAACTCTATCTGTCAAATAAATAAAACAAAAAAGAGATAAATGGCTAAGATATATATTAATTCTCTATGCACCAAATTATACAATTTGCAGTATTTTAACATTTTCTTAGGCAATAAAATACTTTGTTTTAATTATTTTTTATTATTTTATAACTAATTTTATTTGTCAAAGAAGGGTAGGAGGGAGAGAAGAGGGGAAAGGGTGGGAGGGAGGAAGAAGGGAATATCATTATATTCTTAAAGTTGTATCTACACACACTAAATCTGTTAAAAATTAACTAAAAGAAATTTTAAGATGATTAAATTATCAACTCAGTCATTACACGTATCTTTTAAGAAGTGTATTTTTACTCACAGAGTATTTATTTGTGATATATACATTATATTTCATGAAAGATATATTTTATAGATATAAATATTGATTTACCATACATTTGGTTGATTTTTATGTAAATCATCCATGGAGATGGTTCATTAATTCTCTTGCTCAAAATCCTTGACTTTGCTCCAGAACTACTTTCAGACAAGATTACCAATCTAACTGTGTCAATCTACATGTATGTATATAACATAGTATAGATACTATAGGACATAGGCATATCCTAAATATCACTTGAAGTTGGTTGCCTCCTTGCGAGAGAGGGAGAACTTGAGTGTCATGAATTAGCTTTGACACAAAACGGAACAAGCCACTTCTGTTCACTATCCATTAGCTACTAGTAACTTCAACTGCTACTAGTAACTGACTGCCTTTGTGCTGGAAAACAACCAGGGAGAATATCTTGTAGAGCTATTTCCTATGCTGCAAAAAAAAAAAAAAAAAAAAAAAAAATACTACACCCAAGTAATAGCTACCTACATGAGGACTTCAGAAAGCTCATGGCACTGTTGCTGGGATTTAGGGAGTGAACCAGCAGGTAGAAGTTCTCTCGTTCTCTCATTCTCTCTCTCTCTCTCTCTCTCTCTCTCACACACACACACACACACATTCTATCTTTCAGATAAATAAAAATAAATTTTAAAAATTCAAAAAGGAAAATTCAAACTAAAAGATCAGTTGATTTTGATGCAAAAAAATGGAAGATGTAGGTTTTCCATAGTAAGCATTTTCCATGAGTTTACTGTTTTCATGTGTCACCACATGCGCTTTTACTAAGCAATCAAGTGTGTAAGTAGGGACTCAAATAAGTATTTGATGAACTCTATATGGTATGTTTAAAATTCTCTATTTATTGGCTTTATATCAATTTTTATTTGTAATGCTGTTTTAACGATATTTATATTGCCTCCAGATGGATCATCTTGGCAGTTATAAGCCCTAAAATTTGAATTAATTCAAAGATAAACTTGAGTTTTTCAGCATCAAATATTTAATAGAAGTCTGAATAATTTGCTAGAAGGAAGACAACAAATAAATGAATGTTGCTTCCGAATGATGAGAGTTTCTGCTTTTGGAAACGTTAAAGTCTTACCCACGTAAATCTATTCCTTTCATTGAACTCAGTCCAAGTAAACAGCCATATTTATTTCACTTTGTACATTCAGAGAAAAGCTACCAACACCTTTTTTTTTGGATACTTTTGACTTTAATTTAACCTCAGGTGAACTAGGATCAAATTTCATTTATCACCTGACTCCTAAGAGCTTTGTTCTGATCAATAGATTGCAATGGTATTCTGAGGTCCCAGGATGATCATATCGAATATCAGTTTCTGAGAAAAGATAAAGGCATTACACATTTTACTTTAAAACAAGGTGTTTGCTGAGGACTACACGTTGTTTCATTAGTTGCTTCCTTACGAACAGACAACACTAATGTGGGATGATGAATTAGTGTAGAATTTTTAAGATGGGAGGTGGAGATTCCTGGAGCAGATCCTGAGGCTGACCTGAGGCATCGGGTTGGGAGTCACAACACGGTGGGGAATTAAAACAAATAAACAATAGCAACAACAACAACAGAAGCTTTGGTTTACCAGGTCTGAAAAGTTTCGTGTACATTTTTAAGAGTATTCATTATTTATTTGTTTTTTGTTTGAAAGAGAGAAAGAGATGGGGAGCGATATTGCACCCACTGGTTCACTCTCCAAATGCCTGAAATAGTGTTGTTCCAGGCCAAAGCCAGGAGCTGGGAACTCTGTCTAGGTCTCCCATGTGTGTGACAAGAATCCAAGTAGTTGGGCCAAGTAGTTTCCTCCCAGGTAGTGCATGAGCAGGAAGTTGAACTTGAAGTGTTGGGGGGGGGGCAGTTTCTCAAAGCCAGGTACTTACTCCAATATGGGATGTGGGTGCCTCACATGACATCACGACTACTGTGCTAATGCTTGCCTTCTAAATAAAGTTTTGTTGAGGAAGGAAGGAAGATGTTAGGGGTTGCTGAAAAACATAATCAGAATGAAACATGAAGAAAATTTCTTGGGAGTTGGGAAAGTTTTACATCCTATTTGGAGTCATGATTGCCTGGGTGTATATACACACCTAACTCATCCATTACACACACAAAATCTGTGCATTTCACCCTATGTAAACCAATAAGTATAATGTTTAAAGTATAAGTTTCTTAGAAACTCCAGAAATCATAGCTCCAATCAACATGTGAAAGATGCTGTGACAGGGGCTAGCGTTAGGTCTTTTGTTTAAGGACCTAATATCAAAGTACCTGACTCTGATCATTGGCTCCGGTTTCTAATTCCAGCTGTATGCTAAGTTGGAGCCTGGGAAGAAGTGCCAGTGGCTCAAATAATTGGGTTCCTACCAGCCACATGGAAAACATGGATTTTATCTCAGCTTCTGACTTTGGTTTTCCTGATTATTGTGGACAATTGGAGAAGAAATCTATGGGTGGGAACTTTCTCCTTCTTTCTCTCTCAAATTAAAAAAAAAAAAAAAAAAATTGCCGGTGCCGCAGCTCACTAGGCTAATCCTCCGCCTGTGACGCCAGCACTCCTTGTTCTAGTCCCAGTCGGGGCGCCAGATTCTGTCCCGGTTGCCCCTCTTCCAGGCCAGCCCTCTGCTGTGGCCAGGGAGTGCAGTAGAGGATGGCCTGAGTGCTTGGGCCCTGCACCCCATGGGAGACCAGGAGAAGCACCTGGCTCCTGCCATCGGATCAGCATGGTGCGCCGGCCACGGTGGCCATTGAAGGGTGAACCAACGGCAAAGGAAGACCTTTCTCTCTGTCTCTCTCTCTCACTGTCCACTCTGCCTGTTAAAATAATCATTTTTAAAGATTTATTTATTTATTTGAAAGCAGAGTGCAGAGAGAGGGATGGACACACATACAGAGAGAGAGAGAGAGAGAGAGAGAGAGAGAGAGACTGTATCTACTGGAACACTCCCCAAAGGGCCGCAACAGCTGGGACTGAGCCAACCAAGTCTGAGCCAAGAGCTTTGTATGGGTCTCTCATGTGGGTGGCAGGGGCCAAAATTCTTGGGTCCTATTCCGTTGCTTTCCCAGGCAGACAGCTGGATGAGAAGTGGAAAGGCTAGGAAGAGAATCAGTGTCCATATAGGATTCTGGCATCACAGCAAATAACTTAACCCACTACTCTACAAAGCCAGCCCTGAGAGTTTATTTTTTTAAAAAATAAATAGAGGGGCCAACACTGTGGTGCAGAAGGTAAAGCCGCCACCTACAGTGCCGGCATCTCATATGGGCGCTAGTTCTAGTCCTGGCTGCTCCACTTCTGATCAGCTCTCTGCTATGGCCTGGGAAATCAGTAGAGGATGGGCCAAGTCCTTGGATCCCTGTACCCATGTTGCAGACCTTTAAGAAACTCCTGGCTCCTGGTTTCAGATCGGCCCAGCTCTGGCTGTTACAGCAACTTAGGGATTGAACCAGCGGATGGAAGCCCTCTCTCTTTCTCTCTCTTTCTCTCTCTCTCTCTCTGCCTCTGCCTCTATGTAACTTTGCTTTTCAAATAAATAAATATATGAATCTTCAAAAAAAGAAATAGAAACATGCGGTGCCATTGATTTCCATTGCGTTTCTGTTGAATTCTGCAATAAGTATAAAACTGCAGATATTCGAGAATAATTATCAGACATAACGGTTAAGAATGGCATCTTTAATAAGCAAAAGTTGTTCCCTTCTCTTACATTTTGTATCCATTTATTCCAAGGTGGAATGATCTAATTCCTAACATCTGGAGTGCAAAACTTTTGGAAATAGATATTTTCTTTTTTGTTTTTAAGATAATAGTGAACTTCAGAACATGTTTACTTTTATATGAAATCTATCATTAGTCTTTCGTTTCTTCAAATGTATTCATATAAATTTGGCCACATAACTGTTTCAAATAATATGTCTCTGTTCTATTGCTTTTGCAGCACTGAGATAATCACCACCATAGAACAGACATCAGCAGGCACCTGGTTGTATTGGCCATCTCATGTGTGCAAAGGGGCTCAAGATGACTTTTTTGCAATTACAAAGCAATGGTAATAAATTCCTGTATCACTCAGTGATCTGGAAAATAAAAAGAAAAAAGAATCCACTTCCTGTTCAATTTTACCTGTCATTTAGTTATATCTGGTTGGTAAGATATGAAATTGTGTCCAAAGTATCAGTGTTCTATTGTGAATAAACATTTTTTTGGTATTCATGTTTAAAAGAAAATTTCCACCCACTTTGCACACTTTCCATTTCTTGAGGACATGCCATTATTTTTGCAATTTAGTTTTTCAATTAAATGATGAATATTGAGGATGTTGTTGTGGCAGAGAGGGTTAAGCTACTACTCAGAACACCAGTGTCCCATAGTGGAGTGCTGGTTTGAGTCCTGGCTGTTCCTCTTCGGATCTGATGTCCTGCTAATGTACCTAGAATGGCAGCAGAATATGGTTAAAGTATTTGAGTTCTTTCCTCCCACATGTGGGCACCAGATTGGAGTTTCAAGCTTCTGGTTTTGGCCTGGCCCATCCCTGGCTGTTGCGGGTATTTGACCTGGCAGATAGATTCTCTCTCTCTCTCTCTCTGCCACTCTGCCTTCAAATAAATAAATAAATAAACAATTTTCCTTTAAAAAATCAAAATAAACTAGGAACATTGTCCACATCTGAGCCTGGGTTTCATTTCACCATCCTTTGTACCACTCACCTGCTGCCTTTGTTGACAGAAGCACGGAACAAACCTGTCCTCAATCTAGCAAGGATTTTGTCATAATCTTACTGACATCCAAACACTTCTTGGGATTTCCAACAAATTTCCTATTCATATTATATGCATGGAATGTTATCATCAATAAGACTTTTATGTTTTTTCTTACATCTATACAAATATATTTTAAGTGACTTTGTAACTTGCAATTTTCCTATTCATATTATATGCATGGAATGTTATCATCAATAAGACTTTTATGTTTTTTCTTACATCTATACAAATATATTTTAAGTGACTTTGTAACTTGCAATTTAATTTGAAATAGGTCATAGTAATATGGATGTAGGGAACAAGGAAAGCTAAATATATTTGATCGAAGTATAAAAGTTTTAAAATTCCATCACTTCATTTAAATTTATAGAGAACGAACATGGTAATTATTTTGATTATAATTATAATTGTTGTTAATTATAATAATCTTTACAAATTTTTCTAAAACCTCAAATCAAACCATGAAATACCTTGTGGTTGATCAGACACCTTCATTTTAACTTTAACTGTTTTAAATAAATTTTCTTGTACCTCCTTAAGGTATAATTTTTGTTTGAGGGGAAATTTTACCCAACTTTCACAAATGCTGCAGCAGGATTATTTTATATGATCAACTGGACAAGCAATTCCATGGACTAGATGGAAGCTAATGTGCAATAAGAGGAAAGGAACAATTTATTTAAGCAGCATAAGGACCTTTGGTGGTATTATGTGACACTTATTCTAATGAGGAGGAAACACTCTAGATTGATTTTAAAAGCTGGAGAGGAAGACATGAGCACAAGTGGCGGAGATGAGCGGAAAGGAAATAGCTGCTTGTGAAATTCTTTCACTGTATTAGACTTAATTTTCCTTATTCACTTAATTTTCTCAGCAACATTTTGTGGTTGCCATTTGTTAATATTTATTTCATGAAGGCTGAGGCTGTATGTGACTATTTTGTCATAAAATTGCAAAGTTAACATGACCAAAACCAAGATACAATCAACAGTGAACCCGTTATTGTTTTCACAGTTAGAACTCAAGTTCCCTTTGAGGGAGAAACTTTCTCACTAAAGGAAAAGGTTTGTATGAGCCAATTAGCGTAGAGTCCACAGCTTTAGGGAATTTGAGGAGGCAGGAGATCAAACCAGGAGAAAAGAACAATGCTTTTCACTTGAAACAAACAAACAAACAAACAGAAAAAGAGTAAAGGATCATGACTTTGGTGTGTGCATGAAAGGGAAGTCAAAAAGTGGGCAATAAATGAAGAATGAAGGCCGTTTTCATAAATCTTAGTTTTCCATGGGCTAAAAATCCATACAAGTTTCTTAGTAAATGTAGAAACTTTGAGGATCAAGAATTTTCAGATGAAAAATTATCCACACACACACATACACACATACGCGTGTGCGTGCACACAGGAGTACTTAAAAGTGTATAAAAACTTGAATGAAAAGATAAAACATACTTATGTGGAAAAAAATTTTGAGTTCAAGTGTTGCTCCCCCTCTTCATGGAGGAACAACACAGGACCCTGTGCTGTTCTTTCGTCTGCTCGGCCCTTCCCGGGTTTGCTGCTGGTTCTTCCCGGGTTGGCTACCGACCCTTCCACCTCCGTGGAAGGGTGGTTCCCCCTGCCACATTCCCCACTTCCGCGGGGGAGCGGCACACCGCCGGCCGGCTCTCTCGGGGGCTGCACAGGTGTTCCTTCAGGTAGATGTTCCTCTTAGATGTTCCTGGTGCATGTTGTCTCTCTCCTCCTTTATAGTCCTCTTCCACCAATCCCAACTCTGCTACCCACACGCCGAGTATGCTGCTCTCCTCCAATCAGGAGCAGGTCCTACAGTTTATTGGTTGAACTGGAGGCAGCTGTGTAGAAGCTGTTTCCTCCTCTCCCAGTGCCATATTGTGGGAGAGCAGATGCATAGAATAAGTCTTAATTCCAGTAACTTAGTCTAGTCCGAGTTGCTCCAAGTTGCTCCCCACATTCAAGGTCCCTTTGTTTTACACAGAATTCAACCTTGTCCATTTTCCTAGATATTATAAATCAGAAACAATCATTTAATGCCTCTCTTTTATCGACTTGTTTTGTAATCTAAGTGCTAAATTTACAGAAAAGTACAATTTAGGTCAATTTGTTTCGAAAAACTCCTGAAAAAATTTTGGAAACCCACAGTGAAGTAGTAAAATTCTAAATATATATTTTGTAAAAAGAGAAGGATATGGTTCTAAATGTTTAAAATACATAGTTTCAAGTGATTAAATTGAAACTATGCCACTTGCTCCAATAAATACATAAAATAAATTTGCAATTAAGAGCATCTGTTTGGTTATAAAAACACATATGCTATAGGCCCACAAACAGAAATGATTCTCTTAAGTAAGACAAACACATTGACTATCATGTGAGTCTCTGTGGAGTGCGTTGGGGGGAACCTATGCATCCAATAGTGGTTAAGACCATGGCACAGACATTCAAGAGAATGGGACTCACATCATTTTTCAGCCACTTCATATCCATGTAGAACTGTGTGAAAATCTTACTTCTCTGTACCTTTGTTTTCCTAATCTTGAACACACTGTATTTTCTCCTATACTATCCATCTCTACCTAATGTATCACTCCAAGGCTTGGAGGAGAAAACAGCACCCGCTGTCCTATGCTCACAGCCATATGGGAGAGGAATCCGTGTTGGCTCTGCTTCACTGCCTGGGGCCTCTCTCTGGCTTTTACCTGGGTTCAGTTGCTTCTTCACAATCAACTAGTGCTCTTTGACTTTTCCTGCTCCCCTGATCCCTGTGCTGTCTCATCTTTCATTCTAAATTTCTTAGGCACTTCATAGTCCTCTGGTCTTTAGAAAGTCACATGTTTTACACAGCAATTGTTTTAAAGAGACAGAAAGTGCAACCTTCCAGGCCAGTCAACAGCTACAATAATACATGGTCATTCAAAAATGCTACTACAATGCACTTTAATTGAAGAAGTTCCAGGACCTCAGCAGATTCAAAAAGATAGAGAAGAGACTCGACAACCTGAATGGCAAAGTGTGTTACAAAATAGCATGTCTGATAGGAAGCATGGTTTTGATTAATTTAAGAAATATCACATGCTATGCAAGATAATGATGCCTATCTTAGGAAAGATTTCTGAAGTTTAAAACACTGTTATTTTCCTCTTATTACACCAATAATAAACTCTTATAAAGAATTTCGGATGACATCCCAGAGCTGAAATAAGTGTTTTGCAAAATGATATTCTTGGTTTCTAGTGATCCTCGTTATTAACATCAGAGAAACTATTCCTTTCAATTTTGATTTGCTTCTAGGACTTCTTATTGATAACTTGCCAAAATGCCCCAAAGCTGAAAGAACAAATAATAACCTGAAAAATATGAACATTTCTAACTCATCAAAGATTGAAATGGATGGAGTATGTATATCTCTCCTAATTTTTTTCTGGTAAATCTGGGTGAAGGAAAGATATTTCAGGATTATGAGTCATACTTGTATTTATATCAGCGTCTCCATTTTTATTTGCATTAGTTTGCCACAGACTTGTGGAAGTAAAGCATTATTTGTTCCCCGTTTGGTGCTAATGTACATGACTAATGCACTAATAAATATTGCAAGCAAATCAATTGTACTTCCTAATAGTAAGGTGAACAGCAATAGTATTTTATGCAAGATCATATGATATTGAGCTCTAAGCCCTGAAAGGAATGATTCTAGCCCTGACATTTCATTATTTCTTGGGATTTGTGTATCTCCTTTAATGTACAGTTAATGTAATTTGAGGATATGACTCTTTTTTATTGGCTTACTCTATGTTGTTGAAGTAACAAATCTTAAGTTGTGATGATAGCTGAAAACGTTCACAGACTTCTGACCAGGAAACAAAATGCTCAGAAATGTTCATTCTTCCTGGGAAAATGTATAAATCCAATTTGTTTTTCTCTGCGATATATACTTTGTATGAATAATGCCTGACATATATTTGTTGGTAGTAAACTTCATAGACTCTATCCTATTCAGCTCATTGTTTCCGCCAGGGAAACAGGGGTTGAAATAACAAGAAAGAATAAATAATGGAAGTAATGGTTTTAGCTGTAAATGCAATGTGATTGATCTTCTCAGGAGTCTCTGTGCCCACTGAGTTGTAATCCAGCATCATTTTACAACAGCTCAACACTTTATATGACTAATCCTACAAGGCACTCTCCTCCCACAAAAAAGTACTTTTCGGGGCCGGCGCTGTGACGCACTAGGTTAATCCTCCGCCTGTGGTGCTGGTGTCTCATATGGGCGCCAGTTCTAGTCCTGGTTGCTCCTCTTCCCATCCAGCTCTCTGCTATGGCCTGGGATAGCAGTAGAGGATGCCCTTGCACCCGCGTGGGAGACCAGGAAGAAGCACCTGGCTCCTGGCTTCGGATCACCACAGCTCTGGCTGTTGTGGCCACTTGGAGAGTGAACCAACGGAAGAAAGACCTTTCTCTCTGTCTCTTTCTCACTGTCTATAACTCTTTCAAATAAATAAATCTTTAAAAAAAGTACTTTTCAGAGGTTTTAAAATGTCTACAAAAGAGAATTTTCCATTCATTTTTAAATCTGAATGGTGTGAAAAACTGCTATAGTTCAGAAAATGTGCTGCTTGCTTTCCTACATACAATACATGAACGCTTGTCCCTGTGGTGTGCAGACTCATTTACAATGAGGGCAACATCTCTGTCTATATGTGTACATGTGTATAAATATTTAACCACTAAATAAAAGAGATCTTTTAAACCTCAAATCATTATTGTTGAAATCCACTAACAGAAGAAGGAAAGTGACATTCTTGTCCTCAATAAAAGTGGCTATGGTTACTGATCTGAAGCCAAGAAGAGTACCCAACAGGGGAGCGTGTCGAGGCCCCTTTGGAAGGAGAAGTCAGAATGACTTCCAGGGCTTGGAATCATCTTCGGGGATTTTTGGAAGAGCTTAGAGAAGCAGGAACTGGTTCTAGATTGGAAACTACCAGGAAGTGGAGAAAAGAATTGATCTGTTGCCGTTTTTGTCCAGAACAAGGAGGAATTGAACCGGGTTGGAGGTAGCATCAGTGAGCAAATAGTCACTGATCAGAAGGAAGGGTTAATCCTATTTACAGCCCCACTCTAGCTTTGAACAGCCCCTGTTAGAAGCATTGCTTGTTTTCCAATGATCTAGTTCCCAGCAGGGCTGATTCCAAATTCTCATTATGTTGGAAAAATTTATTAACCTTTTGAAATCATATTTTATCTTTTTCGCAGAAGTATGTGTTTGTGAGGATTTAAAAATTCCTGAAAAATGTCAAAGTTATTAAGAAAGAAATTTATTAGGAGAGTTAAACCAAACTTGTGCATATAAAACATATGTGTGTGTGTTTATACAGACAGATATCTGTATATATGTTATACGTGTATTATAGAATACAGAACTCTGTCAAATTGCATATGACAGATAAACATAAAATGTATATTGTGAATTTTTAAACATACAACTTATATATATATATATACATATATATTTATTTATAAATTTAAGAGTCAAATTATGGGTCTCATTTAGATCCTTTCTGGGTATAGAAGTATCTGTTGCCAGGCATGTTCTGGGCTCTCCATCTCCTCTGGGAGAGCAGTAGTGGTATTAAGAGAAGAGTAAGTCTTGAGGTGGATTTCAGAATCCTCCAGCAGTAATGCCTGATATTTTAAAGACAATTTATGTTAGCCAGGGTTTTCCTTCTATGACTATCAACTGTGTCATATTATGGGGGTACACATAATATGTTAGATCTTGTCCCAGAATCAATTTGGTTACTTCAAGTGATAGGAGGTTAATAGTCCTTTGGGCACCAGGTCAAGTTCTTTGCTAAGATACCCCATAAACTATTCATCTGACCTTAACTGGGTTAGCACCCCTACAACCATCACTTTTCTCTCTGTCACATTCAGAGTTGAAGAAGTTTCTCATCCAAGTCAGGGACTTGAGTAAGATACATTAAAGCTGCACAAAAATATTCTGGATCTCCATCTCTCATGTCAAAATATGGGTCCCTGAAATCTGGGTTATGTTTTATCAGTCAGTACAGGGTGTGTTATTTTCCATATTTGAGTATCCAGAGTCAACAGCATTCTTTAAATCTTTGGAAGACTCTAATCTACCTAATGGTTTAGAAAGTGCAAAGTTGACTATGGGCTTGATTCTGTCTTCTTCCAGTGTGTTAGTTCTTTCAGATAAGGTTAAGCTTAAATGCTGTATAGTAGTCTAGTAAAGCTGGTCTTTAAACTTTGAAATTAGCAGACTCTATATGCCAGAGTTGAGACAGCCCTTACTTCCCTCTTGAGAACCCTCCTCTGTAGGACCATAGATAAGAATATCATCCACATATGATATAACATCATCTGGATGGGGAAAATCCAACAGATCTTTGAACAAAGCTTGTCCTAAGAAAAAAGAGACTATCTTACAACTCTTGTGGCAACACGGTCTTCATTAACTGAGTGGATGAGTTGAGGAGTTTTCAAAAGCAAACAAATATGGGGAGTCAAGGTGCAATTGTATGAAAAAGAGCATCCTTTAAGTCAAAAACTGTTAAATTTTAAGTCCCCTAAAGAACTTTTGACAGTAAAGTACAAGGGTTATTGATAACCAGATGAATGTTGATAATGGCCTCATTAATGAGAGATCCTGCACTAGCCTCCATTCTCTGGTTGCTTCTTGGACTCCCAGGACTGTAATGTTCTAAATACTATTGACAGCTTTAAAAGTCTCTGTGACTTCAAATTGTCTACTTTTTTTTAAAAATTTATTTATTTATTTATTTTTGACAGGTAGAGTGGACAGTGAGAGAGAGAGACAGAGAGAAAGGTCTTCCTTTTCCGTTGGTTCACCCCTCAATGGCTGCTGCGGCCGGCATGCTGCGGCCAGCACACCGCGCTGATCTGAAGCCAGGAGCCAGGTGTTTCTCCTGGTCTCCCATGCGGGTGCAGGGCCCAAGCACTTGGGCCGTCCTCCACTGCCTTCCAAGGCCGCAGCAGGGAGCTGGACTGGAAGAGGAGCAACTGGGACAGAATCTTGTGCCCCGACCGGGACTAGAACCCTGTGTGCCAGTGTCGCAGGCGGAGGATTAGCCTATTGAGCCACGGCACTGCCCCAAATTGTTTACCATGGTTTTAAGACTTGTTGGATCTCTGGCATTAAGTGATACTGGTTTTGGTGGAGTAAAACAGGAGGGCTCCTTAAGATGGGCCCTTAATGTTTGGGCAGTCAGGATTCAGTCAGTCTTCTTCTGTTGCCCAAATCTCTGGATTAATATCTGCATGACTTAGGGAAACACATAAAGATTGTCATGGGCCATGAGGATGATGATTCTCATTCAACCTAAGGTATCTCTCCATAGAAGGGTTGTTGTACTCCCCCTTATAATCTGGAAGACAAAAAAAGTATCCCAGTTATGGTTAGGGGCTGGGTGAAATGTCTAAGTGCTTTCCTAAGACGCCCCTGACAGTCCTAGTGAGGGAAGAGGAGAGCTTGCAGATTTGAGAGGACAGAACCGTAGTCCCTGTATCTAGGAGGAAGTCAACCTCCTTCTTTCGCTTGGTTAGGACCACCTGGGGTTCCTGAATTCTGTTGGTCTGGGTGGTTGGAGACTTAGGAGAAATCCCAGGCCCTTTCAGTTCGGCTGTGTCTTCTGAAGCATGAGGCCCAACCCAAGAAGCCTGTTCTCTGGAGGCATTAAACCCTCTATTTGCAATGGAGCCCATTGCCAGGACCAAACCTCCAATGGGAATGAGAACATTCCTTCTTAAAGCACCCCACTGTGGAGGCCTCTGGGAACCCTCAGGCTATTGTGGTTGTAAGACTGCTGCCAGAGCTGTGACCTTTTCTTATCCCTTCTTTTTCATCTTTGGGTGTTCTAGTACCAATTGCAAAAGTAAGAAGTGGCAACTTCATGAGGTCTTCTAATGCACTCACAGGTCCAGTATCTTGTTTCTGAATTGATTCTCTATTATTTTGAGGCTGACTGAATAGTGAATGTTTCCTTAAGAGTGCCTGTCCTATCAAATAATGAGATAAGAAATTATGCTTGATAAATGCCTTCCTTAGTCTCTATAGGAAGGCTGAAATGTTATCCTCTGGATGGCTTCGAGTACTTTATTGCTTGGTCCTGATGCTCCTCAATCCCTCCAAGACACAAGGCAATGTTCTGCATTTTCAGTCATCTGGTGTCCAATTAAGGGTGAGGCTTTTCCTGCAGAACAGTCTTTTTTCCTTTAGGTTATGACTGTTCCTGGCCTCCTTGATCAGATGAGGATTTAAATGTCATATAAAGCTCATCCCTGAAAGTTTCTGCAGCATGGAGAGCAGCTTATTATTCAGTCCCTGTTTAGGTCTGATTTAGGAGTAACACTACCATCTCTCCAGGTGAGATCATAGACCTGGGACGGACTCTGCAAGGTTTCAAGGTCATCTGAAACTCTTACCAAGTTCCCCTTTCTCTATCTTAGCTCCTGCAAGGAGAGATAGCTGGATACAAATAGCATCAGTGAACCCTCCTGGAGTGGTAAAATGGAGGTTGACAGGAAGAGCAGTTGGAGGGATGTGTGTACACTGTGTGGCAGACTCCGTGACAGGTGGAGGGAAAGGAGCAACTGGAGTCTAGGAGGTAACTGGTGCTAAAAGTGGCAACTCTATCTCACGAAGTTGAAGAAAGGTCTGAATTATTTGCCGGGTAAAAAAATGTTTGGACATAAGGGATCTTAGACCATTTCCCTGTTATGTATCAGAAGATATCTAGTTGTAGGGTAATATTGTAGTTAAATTTCTTTCTACCCATTCTCCAGCTTACATCCTGGCCATGTCGTGGTGCTGATAAAAACTGTCATCCTTTCTTCAAGGATTGAGTGCCAAAAGAATCCCAGTGCCTGATGATGCTCTCCCAAGGAGTACATGCCAAGGATGGTTTAATCCCCTTCTGAAATAAGGGGTCAAGAAACAAAGATGACCATAAATTTTGGCTGCTGTTCCCTTGAGGGATCCCTCACTTGCCTGGGTAGTGTGAGTACAATGTCATGGAGCCCTCAATAGAGGGGCTGAAGCACAGGTGCTGTTACCTGCACCTCAGCCTCTCTCTTCCCACTTGTCTCAGAACTCTTGGTGCTATAGGTTATGGGTGTGTGTGTGTGTGTGTGTGTGTGTACAGTTGGAACTCTGTTAAGCTGGTTAAGGAAGAGGGTTAAGCTGGCAGGAGTGATTGCCCTTACCATCACCTAACTTTAACCCTCCTTCTGTCTGGGTTTTCTTTTTTGATCCATGTTTAACCTGGCAATGGCTGACTCTGTAACATTTAGTTTTCTGTACTTTTGTTAGTCTCTCATTAATGAATCTGCCATGCTTTCCAAGACTATCATCTTGTGAAAGACAAAGCCATCTACCATTTTTTTTTCTATTTAGCCAACCACAGACACACAGATTGAAATACATGCATGCATGCTTATCTCATGTCTACCAGGCAATTCACTGTCCACAGAGTGGATGCCCTGCCCAGGGATAGAGATGCCCTATGGGTATATTGCCCTAACCTCTATGATGGGTGATATCTCCTCCCTCAAAAGTCTTAATGCCAGGATATACAAGGTGGAAGATGGTTGTGAGCAAAAATGGAGTGCAGGGGCTAGTGTTGTGATGCAGCACCCGCAATGCTGGCATACTGTATGGGCAATGGCTGGTTCAAGACCTGGCTGCTCAACTTCTGATCCAGCTCTCAATTAACATAGCTGGGCAAAGCAGCAGAAAATGGCCCAAGTGCTGGGCCTCTGCATCCAAGTGGGAGATCTGGATAATACTTCTGACTTTTGCTTTTGGCCTGATCCAGTCCCAGTCATTGTGGCCATTTGGTGTGTAAATCACCAGAAGGAAGATTTCTCTCTGTTGCTCTTCCTCTGTATGTAACTCTGCCTTTCAAATAAATAAGCAATAAGCATTTTAAAAATAATTAAAAAACTAAAAAGGAATGAAAGTGCAAGGTGAAACTTTGGGCATTAGGGAGAGAGCATACATCCTCACAACTCCTATCATCATGCAAACAGCTCAACATGTAAGACAAGTTATGTCTGGTATAAAGCCTTGGTTGATGGGTCCACACCAGTACCGTGTCCAATTAACTCTGGAGTGCAACACATCAAACCTTCATATAAACACATTTTGGCATCGTTTCATAACTGAATAATGTATTTTATCACTATCTAAATTAACTCAGTTATTATTCTCCCAACTGAAAGACTTGTCATTTGAGAGTTCCATGGGTGCAACTGGAATCCTCAAGGTCAAAAGACTCAGTTTAGAGCTTCAAATTTTAAGAACTGTCAGATGGGTAAGCCATTTGTTGAAGTAAAATTGATAACAATCCATTTAACCTGAATATTTTACTCAAAGGTGTTGGTCAGGCATAATTGGAGTTAAGGTAATCACAAACAATGAAAAATAATGCCGATTTCTTTAAGACTCAGTTCTCCAAACCAACAGAGAATCAGACAATCCTGTTGTCAAGAGCTGAAGAAAAAGTTCTCCACAAAATGTCAATAGCAGAGAAGGGAGGAAAAAAATGATTGGCTTAAAAAGCATTCCTGGATTACAGCTTCTTGATAACTTAGTTGGGAAACTTTCAGTCCTACTGTAACTGGGGATAATCCCCTTCTCTCTTCCTGAGAATTCAGACTGAGTAAGTAGGAGTAAGAAACAAAGAGAGAAGTGCAGATTTTAGCCCAATATCCTAATAGGCAGTTGGAGCTTGAATATGATCAGGAAGCTCTCAGGTAACATTGGGGATCCACCCCAGTAAGTAATCCTCAATTATTCCTAGTCTTTACTCCACTTTCATGCAATTGATGAATTTCTTAAAAAGGAAACTGAGGGAGAATATGACTAAAATTCTCAGGTACAAAAGGTGGAGAGGGATTAATCAGGTCTGCCACAGAAACCTGCCCTATGAGTCTTTGAGACTGGCAGCTGCACTAATATTTAACTGACTGACAGAGACTCATTGTCTTTAATTAATAGTTGACCATGGTGGAGACCAAGGATCTCCAGGAATGGAAGCAGGGGCAGTCCATCTTTACTCCACCTTCAGATTATCCCAGATACATCCTCAAGAAATGGTGCAGGAGTCTGTAGTTATAATCACTCAGGCTCATGTTCCAGGACCACACAGAATTAAGAGCACAAAAGCGAATGTGTAAAGCTGAAATAGTTTATTGGAAAAAATAAAAATAAATAGCAGAGAAAGAAAAACTTAAAGAATAGGTTCTCAGCATTGCCAACATAGGTCCCTGAATGAGGAAACATTGAGGACTGATGGTCCAGGACTTTTTTAGGCTGTAAAAGAGGAAATTCTCATGATTGGTCTGAGAGAGGCATTGAAAAGTGACAGTTTTGATTGGTTAATTGGGTGAAAGTCTCGAATGAAGACTCAGTAAGGACAACAGAAAACACATGACTATATCCCCCTAAAATGCACTATTCTCATTACTTAGGTCAGTTACAACAGCACAGTAAAACCCTTGATTAAAAAAGATTAGCACTTGACACCAACTGTCAGTAGCTGGTTGCTTGACTTTTCTCAGGTCCTCCAAGACTCATCACCAGACGGCAGGGAGGGGCCCTGTGGTTCTTCTCTTCCTAGCTAGGAATCTATCTCTCTATCAGTTTCTCATTGATTCCACATAAACATCATGCATTGGCTATCATAGTTTTTTTTTGCCTTGACTGATTTCAAAAATCAAGCTAACAGATCCAGGAAATATCCTGGAAAATGGCTAAATGAAGAGGCACAGAAATTGATGGCTGGGACATGGAGTTTTCTACCTTTTTTCTTTGGCCACATCAAGTCACAATACCAGAACTAACAATCAGGTTCAGAAACATAATAATTCCTCAGAAATGGAAGAATGAATCTGTGAATGCCTGTGGAATGTTCTATATTTGAAACTGCAAATATTAAAAATACTTGCAATAGCAAATCATAAAGAAACTGATCACATATTGAGTGTGTATAGGTCATAAGTAGAAAGCAATTTAGAATTTATCTGAAAGCATTCCAATGCCTTGTTATTAGAGAAGGTAAACAAACAGCTACTAGCCCCTTAAATCAGGGTTCTTTGGAAACTGTGTATCATCAATTGCTTTCTAATGAAATCCTGTCTTTTGCAATAAAATGGATGGAATTGGAGACCATTATGCTTACTGAAGTAACCCAGTCACCAATAACAGATATGTTATTGTTTATATGTTATTGTTATTATTGTTATATTGTTATTATTATATGTTATTGTTTATATGTATATGTTTTCCCTTATTTGTGGTAACTAATATTCAGCATACAAAAATGTAATATATATATGAGTGTATTTGGTATTTTGAGATTTGATTATTGTTTATAGACCTTGTCTGTATTCTTGAGGAGCAGTGAGTTTTCTACTTCCTACTTGTTGAAATCTTCATTTAATTTAGTGTAACCTTGTGATTAGAAAGTAAGTTGAAATATGTACAAATCAAAAGAAAATTAAGAAAATAAAGAGGAGCATTGTAGAAGGATGGGAGGGTAAGGGGGGAAGTATCATTATGTTCTTAAAACTGTGTATATAAAATATATGAAGTTTGTTCCCTTTGTATGAATAAAAAGTTAAAAACCAAGTGAACAAAAAAGAAAATTTGTAACATAGACCTTTTAAATTTATTAAAAAAAAACACATATATTCCTTTTCTACAATTTTTGTAAAGATAGGTTAGTAGGAATGGCAGAACCCCTATACCCTCAGATTCTAAGGAAATTAAAGAAATGAAATACAGCAAATTTGAGAGATTGAAAACACAGATATCATGCAGAAAGTCTATGCAGTGTGCATATATTTCAAAAAAAAAGCTGCATGTTATGAAAATAGATACTTTTCAGTCTGTAATGTATGACAACCTGTCTGGGCACCAATAAAATTACTGGGAGCCTGACATGTCCAATAAAACTCTTCCAGTTTTTTCATAACCACAAGTGGTAGATAATAAAATTTTAACTTGAATTTTTTATACTGGTAACAATCCTTTTCCTATAAAGCAATTTCATTGGAAGCAAAGCTGTTGAAGAATAAGAATATCAATGAAGGTTGTTGCAGTTTGGCTTAATTACAAAGTTTTCCATATTCTTTATAGTTTGCCAATTTGAACTGAATGCATTTATGGTACTTCTACTATTAACAATAAATACTCTGCATTAAGTAGCAGCTTCTCTTCAAATAATATCCATCCTTACAGAACTTAACAAGCCTCGCCTTTTATTTTTCTTTTTATAATGCCCCTTCAATCTATCCAAGCTCCACTGATTCCTTTTTTTTTTGGCATAGCACTTCAATGTGTGAACTACTGATTTTATTTTTAATAATGTGTACTATCCTAAATTGTTCCCAAGGTGACCTATCTTTTCCAAAATATGTGTTTAATCTCTCAGCTTAAATCACAGAGTAATGAACGACAGAGAAGTTGGAAAAAGAGCAGCTTCTATAATCTCAGTGTCTTCGATTTATATTTCCTGTAGCATTCATTAATTGGTAATAAACAATATTGACACTATTCTAAGCACAGTTCTATTCCTTTGGAATTTAGAGGTTGACAATAGAAACAAATATTTTACATTTCAATTTAACCTTAATAGTTAATCTTTTCAACATCACCATGTGATTGGATTATCTCATTTTTGCAGAAGACAAGAATGGATGGGAAAGCAGGACAGGGGACAGTGACTTTCCCAAGCTAAGCTATCAGCTAGTGGCCATGTGTGAGAGTTTGCTGGAGCTTCCATGACATTTTCTTGTTTTCCTTATTCATATTGATGGGCTATGGTCCAGTTTCACTTTGATCATGATTAACTACACATTGGCCTTTGAATCTCTTTGTTTATTCCTTAGCAAGGTTGTTTGCCCCTTCACTTTGGGCAGGATAACTTTCCTAACATCATTCTTTCATTTCTACCCTGAGTCCTGACAAGGCTGTCACATCTAACATTCTCTATATCACTCATGATGGGTCAGTTGGAGACTTGTTCTTCATAGCATCAGGGTAGCCAATTTAAAGACATTTGTGAGTGATACATCCTTCTTGCTCCTCCAAGCAAAACAAAAGCATAATATTACATTGGTCAATCTTCTTGGTTATATTTCATATAAATAGAAAGTGATCAGCCACAGACTCTTCAAATAAAGGTAACTGCATTGATATCTACAATTTATAATGCTACTTTATTATGGTTGCATTTCACTGTGTCATCATCAGCATTGCCATTGTTGTCATCATGGCACATTATTGCATCCCCATCCTAGCTCCCGTGGTAGAAAGATTGTTCCTGCTTTTGTGTTCAGAGTTCTCCAGAGACACAGTTGATTACTTAGCTATATATCTAGTTATCCAGGTAGCTATAATATTTAAAGGAACAGGTTCATGCAATTGTCTGAAATTTGTAGAGACCCTTGAAGGGCTGATGTTTCAGGGCAAATCTGAAAGTTCTAGAAGCAGTCTTCTGTTTTTCCTTGGGAACCTCCTTCAGCTGATTGGATGAAGCCCATTCACACTTGTGGAAGGTAATCTCTTACATTCAAAGTGCATTGATTTAGCTATTCATCTCATTTTAAAACATACCTCACAGATTCATTTTGACTAGGTACTGCAGCCTTCACAAGTTAGCATGTAGATTAAATCACTACGAAGTACGGCTTCAGATCCCAGTCCGCCTTCTACAATGTATCACATTTTTCTACTTCAGTTTGCTGGCAAGCACAGTCTTGTGCATAGATAGGATTATTTTTGATTGAATAGATAAAATAACATCCTTTTATTTCATTTTACATGCTGTTCTTTATTATTCTAAGCAAAATTAGAACCTCAATGTGACAGAACCATTTGAGTTTGCTTTTTGATACTTAATGAGTGTTATTTGCCACCGAGATTACCCATGTCAAAGTGATTATAATCAGTTGAAAAGTTATATTTTGATTGCAATAAATAGTCAAATGTTCATTAATATGGAAGCCAGAGTACTAAATCTACTGTTCATCCCTCATTTACTTTTATTAGCATTTGAAAAATTTCAGATAAGGCCTAATTAATTTAAGCTACATTCAAATGAACTGGTTTTATGAAAATAAAAAAGGAAGGAAGTGTGAACTGTGCTCCTTATGGGGAATTATAATGAAATGAGTGAAGTGAGAGAAGAAGAAGATAGCTGACTACCAACATAATCCTCGTCCTGTGCCTGCCATTCTCTCACCTTCAACTAATGATTTATCCCATAGGCCCACCTATCTTGCTAAGATTCTTTTTAATTCTGATACTACTAAGAGTACCTTTGCTTCATGTTAAACAGATAACATGTATCAATAAACTTGTATCTGTGAGAATTTCTTCTAAAGACAACACTTAAATGTTTAACATGTAATTTAAGTAGAGGTAAGTTCTCCCATTTTGACTCACTTTGAAAGAACCCCATGTGATAAAGAACAACAAATGTGGATAGGTTTATATCAAATACATAAAAGCAGATGTCCTAAACAGCACTCTTGCCTCAGAATCAGCCCTTAAGGCATTCAGATCTGTCTAAAAAGCCCATGAGAGTATTTCAGGCATGAAAAGCCAAGATATTATGACAAAAAAAAAATGACGTAAATGAAAGATCTCTGTGAGTGAGATCCCAGCAGAAAGAATGGGCCATCAAAGAAGGAGGTGCTCTTCTCTTAAGGGAGGAGAGAACTTCCACTTTGACTAGGGCCTTGTCTAAATAAGATCAGAGTTGGCAAATTCAAAAGGCTTCCATAGCCTTGGCAGCTCATGAAAGAGCCTTGGGTGGTTACTGATGTCATAAACAAGAGTGTCAATTGGTAAATCAACAACAGAAGTCACTGTGCACTTACTTCACATGTAGGATTTCTGTCCTTAATGTGTTGTATTATGTGAATTAGTGGTATAACTAGTACTCAAACAGTACTTTATACTTTGTATTTCTGTGTGGTTGCAAACTGTTGAAATCTTTACTTAGTATATACTAAATTGATCTTCTGTATATAAAGATAATTGAAAACAAATCTTGATGTGAATGGGATGGGAGAGGGAGTGGGAGATCGGATGTTTGTGGGTGGGATGGAGGTTATGGGGGTGAAAAGCTGCTATAATCCTAAAGTTGTACTTTGAAAATTTATATCTATTAAATAAAACTTAAAAAAGTCAACAGTGTTGAATTGTACTTTTTTAAGAATCATATATGCTTTTTTATGTAGAATTGAAATATATTTGTATTCATGAAATATGGCTGGTTTTAGGATGAAATAATTTAAACTCTTCAGTGTTTCTCTTATGTTTGCTTTTATACATATTGACAAATATAATCTAACCATTTCTGAGGCTTCTGTAATTGTATCAGATTATAGGTCATTTGAAATTCTCTTAATTCTCATATTTACCTTGACTTGGAAGTATTCACTCATAATCTCTATTTGAATACTCCTTTGTTTCCAAGTGAAATAATATCATGGATTAAAGAGGAATGTTTGTTTCATTCAATACCTTGCATGAGGTATGTGTCTATTATACAACTTCATGAAAATATCAGAAAATTAATTTTAGTGTCTAATATTTTAACTCATATATGTTTTGAATACTCAAAGATATTTAAAAACCTGTGCTATCTTCTATATTGGCTCAGTTTGTTTTTGGGATGGGTTGATAATAAAATGTATATAAAATGTGGTATGTTTCTTCAAACACTTGCGTAGAATTTCTGCTGTTGTAAAATAGCATGCAGAGACCAATAAACCCAGCGATGTCCTGCTGGGAAGCAGAAAATCAGTGTGCTGTGTGTTTTATTCTGATGAGACCACTTTCCCCACTTGTCAGAAGGATCTTTCTGCAGTAGAAATCTTCTCTCCCCCACTTAATCAACACAACAGTAATACACGTCTGTGAGAACAACGAAAACCTGAAGCATATCTCAGGCTCCTCTGCTGTTCCCCAGTAGTTCTTGGGCTCATTTCACCTGCTTGTCTTCTGGGCTTTATTCTCATCTGCCTCTGATTCTCCCCATAACAGTCCAATGTGCATCCCCATGTGACTGTCTTGGAGTACGTCGTTCCCTCTACCAGGAACTCGCGGCTACTTCCCACCCTTCTTCACTTAGACAACACAGTTCCCTAGCAGATCTCACTTTAACAGTATGCTCTTTAAGAAACCCTTTCCCAAACTCTCTGACCGGGCAAAATTCTCCTATTACACACTTCATTTCACTATTTACTTTTCTCACGTCACTTAGAACTCTGAAAGGTTTTCATTTATGTGAATATTTTCAGAATATCTCCCATACTGGTCTACAGGCTTCATGAGGAGACAGAACGTGTTTAGCTTTGAATACCAAAATATAATTGGGTCTATCATATCAAATATATAATTAGTGCTTTATAAATAGTTTTGAATAACAATTAAGTGGATACAAGTAAAAACTGAATTTATGTAATTTTGTGTTATAGAGCAGAAGAAAGCAAAGACTGCATTTTTTCTAATACTAAAGAAGTTGATAAATAAGTTAACCAAGAGGCTGGTGCCATGGCTCATTAAGCTAATCCTCCACCTGTGGCGCTGGCACCCCGTGTTCTAGTCCCGTTTGGGGTGCCAGATTCTGTGCCAGGTACTCCTCTTCCAGGCCAGCTCTCTGCTGTGGCCAGGGAGTGCAGTGGAGGATGGTCCAAGTCCTCGGGCCCTGCACCCGCATGGGAGACCAGGAGAAGCACCTGGCTCCTGGCTTCGGATCAGCGCAGCACACCAGCTACAACGCGCAGGCTGTAGTGGGCACTTGGGGGTTGAACCAACGGAAAAAAGACCTTTCTGTCTCTCCCTCTCTCACTGTCTAACTCTGCCTGTCAAAAAATAAATAAATAAAAATAAAAAATATGGAAATCCAGTTTTCCCAGCACCATTTATTGAATAGACTGTCCTTACTCCAGGGATTGGTTTTGGATCTTTGATCAAATATGAGTTGGCTGTAGATGTTTGGATTGATTTCTGGTGTTTCTATTCTGTTCCATTGGTCTATCCATCTGTTTCTGTACCAGTACCATGCTGTTTTGATAACAACTGCCCTGTAGTATGTCCTGAAATCTGGTATTGTGATGCCTCCGGCTTTGTTTTTGTTGTACAAGATTGCTTTAGCTATTCGAGGTCTCTTGTGCCTCCATATAAATTTCAGCACCATTTTCTCCAGATCTGAGAAGAAGGTCTTCGGTATCTTGATTGGTATTGCATTGAATCTATAGATTGCTTTTGGGAGAATGGACATTTTGATGATATTGATTCTTCCAATCCATGAGCATGGAAGATTTTTTTTTCCATTTTTTGGTATCCTCTTCTATTTCTTTCTTTAAGGTTTTGTAATTTTCATCGTAGAGATCTTTAACGTCCTTGGTTAAGTTTATTCCAAGGTATTTGATTGTTTTTGTAGCTATTGTGAATGGGATTGATCTTAGAATTTCTTCCTCAGCCATGGCATTGTCTGTGTATACAAAGGCCGTTGAGTTTTGTGCATTGATTTTATATCCTGCTACTTTGCCAAAATCTTCTATGAGTTCCAATAGTCTCTTAGTAGAGTTCTTCGGGTCCCCTAAGTGAAAAATCATATCATCTGCAAAGAGGGATAGTTTGAGTTCTTCCTTCCCAATTTGTATCCCTTTAATTTTTTTTCTTGCCTAATAGCTCTGGCTAGAACTTCCAGAACTATATTGAATAGCAGTGGTGAGAGTGGGCATCCCTGTCTGGTACCAGATCTCAGTAGAAATGCTTCCAACTTTTCCCCATTCAATATGATGTTGGCCGTGGGTTTTTCATAAATTGCTTCGATTATAATGAGGAATGTTCCTTCCATACCCAGTTTGCTTAGAGTTTTCATCATGAACGGGTGTTGTATTTTATCAAATGCTTTCTCTGCATCTATTGAGATAATCATATGGTTTTTCTTCTGCAGTCTGTTAGTGTGGTGTATCACATTGATTGATTTACAAACATTGAACCATGCCTGCATACCAGGGATAAATCCCATTTGGTCTGGGTGGATAATCTTTCTGATATGTGGTTTCATTCTATTGGCCAGAATCATAATGAGGATTTTTGTGTCTATGTTCATCAAAGTAATTGGTTTGTAATTCTCTTTCAATGCTGCATCTTTTTCAGGTTTAGGCATTAAGGTGATGCTGGCTTCATAGAAAGAATTTGGGAGGATTCCCTCTTTTTCGATTGTTCTGAATAGTTTGAGAAGAATTGGAGTTAGTTCTTCTTTAAATGTCTGGTAAAATTCAGCAGTGAATACGTCTGGTCCTTGGCTTTTCTTTGTTGGGAGGGCCTTTATTACTGTTTCGATTTCTGTCTCAGTTATGGGTCTGTTTAGGTTTTCTATGTCTTCCTGGTTCAATTTAGGTAGGTTGCATGTGTCCAGGAATCTATCCATTTCTGATAGGTTTCCCTGTTTGCTGGCATACAGGTCCTTGTAGTAATTTCTGATGATTCTTTTTATTTCTGTGGTGTCTGTTGTTACGTTTACTTTTTCGTCTCTGATTTTATTGATTTGGGTCTTTTCTCTTCTATTTTTAGTTATTTGGACCAATGGGGTGTCAATTTTTTTTTTTTTTTCAAAAAACCAGCTTCTCGTTTGGCTGATTTTTTGTAATGTCTTTTTGGATTCAATCCTGTTGATTTCTTCTCTGATTTTAATTATTTCTCTTCTCCTACTAGATTTGGGTCTGGTATGCTGCAGATTTTCTAGATCCTTGAGGTGAATTGAAAGCTCATCTATTTGGTGCCTTTCCAATTTCTTGATGTAGGCACCTATTGATATAAACTTTCGTCTTAACACTGCTTTTGCTGCATCCCATAAGCTTTGGTATGTTGTGTTGTTATCCTCATTTACTTCCAGAATATTTTTGATTTTTCTTCTAATTTCTTCTATGACCCATTGGTCATTCAGGAGCATGTTGTTCAATCTCCATGTGTTTGCATATGCTCTAGGGATTCCTGAGTTGCTGATTTCCAACTTCATTCCTTTATGGTCTGAGAAGCTGCATGGTATGATTCTAATTCTTTTGAATTTGCTGAGACTCGCTTTATGGCCTAGTATGTGGTCAATCCTAGAGAAGGTTCCATGTACTGCTGAGAAGAGTGTAAATGTTTTCTGTGTAGGATGAAAAGTTCTGTAGATATCTGTTAGATCCATTTGGGCTATAGTGTCATTTAATCTACTGTATCCTTGTTGATCTTCTGTCCTGTTGATCTGTCTATTTCTGAGAGTGGGGTATTGAAGTCCCCCAGTACTATTGTATTGGGGTCTAAGTCTCCCTTTATGTCCCTTAACAAATCTTTTAAATAAACCGGTGCCCTGTAATTAGGTGCATATACATTGATAATCATTATATCTTCCTATTGAATGGATCCCTTAATCATTATATAGTGCCCCTTTTTGTCTCTCTTAACAGTTTTTGTGGTAAAGTTTATGTTGTCCGATATTAAGATGGCTATGCCCGCTCTTTTTTCATTTCTGTTGGCATGGTATATCTTTTTCCAGCCTTTCACTTTCAGTCTGTATGGATCTTTGTTGGAAAGATGTGTTTCTTGTAAGCAGCAAAAAGATGGGTTTTGTTCCTTAAGCCAATCAGCCAATCGGTGTCTTTTAACTGGACAGTTCAGGCTATTAATGTTCAATGTGACTATTGATAAATAGTAGCTTTGCCCTGCCATTTGCCAAAGATATTTTCTGATATATGTTTTGAACTTCCTGTGATCTTTTGCTGTGAGGTTTCCTTCATTTACCTTCTTTCATATTGATGACCTTTTTTCTTTGTTTCTGTGTGTAACACATCTTGAAGCATCTTTTGCAGGGCTGGACAAGTGGCAACAAATTCTTTCAATTTCTGTTTGTTGTGAAAAGTCTTTATTTCACCTTCATTCACAAATGAGAGCTTAGCAGGATATAATATTCTGGGCTGGCAGTTTTTCTCTCTTAGTACCTGGGCTATATCTTGCCATTCCCTCCTAGCTTGTAGGGTTTCTGACAAGAAAACAGCTGTGAGTCTAATTGGAGATCCTCTGAGAGTAATCTGACGTTTCTTTCTCGCACATTTTAGGCTCTTTTCTTTATGTTTCTCTGTGGTATAAGTATTTTTTTTTGTTTGTTCTACTTAAAACTTTTGGTTGAATACTGTAATCAATACACAATTCTCCTTAAGTGCTGAAACTTAACTGAAAAGTGATCACTGTTAAATATAAGAGTGGGAATAAGAGAGGGAAGAGATGTGCAATTCGGGGCATGCTCAAGCTGACTTACCTCAAACGGCAGAGTTAGAAAGATAGCAGGTGATTCCAATTCAATCCCATCAAGGTGGCATGTACCAATGCCATCTCACTAGTCCCAGTGATCAATTTCTGTTCACAATTGATCGTAATGATAGGACTAAGAACCAAAGGGATCACATAAACAAGACTAGTGTCTGCAAATACTAGCTGATAGAATAAAAAAGGGAGAGAACGATCCAACATGGGAAGTGAGATACACAGCAGACCCATAGAATGGCAGATGTCCTGAATGGGACTCTGGCCTCAGAATCAGCCCTTAAGGCATGTGGATCTGGCTGAAAAGCCCATGAGAGTATTTCAGGCATGGAAAGCCAAAACACTCTGGAAAAAAAAAAAAAAAAACCTACATGAAAAATCTCCGCGAGTGAGATCCCAGTGAAAAGAACAGGTCATCAAAGAAGGAGGTACCTTTCTCTGAAGGGAGGAGAGAACTTCCACTTTGACTATGACCTTTTCTAAATATGATCAGGGTCGGTGAACTCAGGGGGCTTCCATAGCCTTGGTGACTCATGACAAGAGCCTAGGGTGATTATTGATGCCATAAACAAGAGTGTCAATTTGTTAAGTCAACAACACGAGTCACTGTGCACTTACTCCTCATGTAGGATCTCTGTCCTTAGTGTGCTGTACATTGAGATTTAATGCTATAACTAGTACTCAAATAGTATTTTTCACTTTGTGTTTCTATGTGGGTGCAAACTGTTGAAATCTTTACTTAATATATGCTAAACTGATCTTCTGTATATAAAGAGAACTGAAAATTAATCTTGATGTGGATGGATGGGGAGAGGGAGCGGGAAAGGGGAGGGTTGCGGGTGGGAGGGAAGTTATGGGGGGGAAGCCATTGTACTCCATAAGCTGTACTTTGGAAATTTATATTCATTAAATAAAATTTTAAAAAAGTAAAAATAAAATAAAAAATATGTTAGCCAAGTAAAACATCAAAAAGTTGTTGTTTTAAGACTTTTTTTTTTTTTATTTGAAATCCAATGAGAGGGAGAGAGAGATAGAGATGGATCTTCCCTCAATTAGTTCACTACCCAATTGACTGTAACAACCAGGGTTGGGTCAAGTTGAAGCCAAGAGTCATGAACTCCATTTGGATTTCTCACTAGATGGCAGGGGCCAAAGTACTTGAATCATTTCCACTGGTTTCCTAAGCACAAAGCAGTGAGCTGGATCAAAAGCTGAGTATTTGGTCCTTAAACCAGCCCTCTGATACAGGAGACTGGTATAGTAGGTTGCCCCTTAACTTGCTGAGTCATAATGCCATCTTCAAGGAATTCTCAACTAAAGGTATAGCATCTATGTGAAATGCTGAGATTGTATCTGTCATAATTAAATAATAGATGATAGCATAAATATCATGAAATGAAACATGATATTGATCACAAAGTATTAAAATACTCCTGGGTAAAAGAATGTTAATTTTCCTTAATATTCATCATCTTTTCTTTTTATTCAATAACATAGACTATCTACTCCAATCTGAGTTGATTGGGTTCACAACTGCCCAGCTAGTGCTGCATTTCTGAATCACCTTTGTAGCTGGTTGCAGCCATCTAAGTAGCATTTGTTATCATATGAGAACAGAGAATTGCATGCAACTTCTGGGTCTTGGTTTTGAAAATGAAAAGGCACTGTTTTTCCTTCCCTTCTCCCACTCCAAACAATGGGTCAATACTAAGTGAGACTAAAGCAAAATATAGAAGGAACAAAATCTGGAAATTCTGAAAGAAAATAATTGACTCATGCATTGAATAGTTCCCTCCGAATTTTGTTAAAAGGAGAATGTGTCAAACAGAAAACAAAAAACAAAACCCCATTTCTATCTTTCTTTTTTATGTTTTACATCTTATTGTTTTTATTTCAGCAATTAAAATAATTTCCTAACCACTTAAACACCCATTCAATTCTGTTTTTATAAATTAGTAGAAAATCTTTAAAGAAGAAAAACTAAACACATACTTATGCAAAATGTTTTAGTCCTCTCTTCCTGGGATTGATGCTGTTCTATGCATCAGCTTCATTTTAGAACCTTTTATTAGAGGATTCCATTGCTATAGCCAGCTATATTAAGACATAGTCCCCAAAGTACAAGGTTTTCATTAATATTTTTCCTGAAAGAGGGACAGATTAACTAATAGTGATGAGACATAGACTACACATATTTTCGTGTCTGTTTTGTGTTTTGAAAGCACAATCATGTGTTTTAAATAGGCTTTATTCTTTAGAGCAGATTTTGGTTCACAACTAAAATGAGTAGAAGGTAACCAAGATTATTTTTTTTTTTCTGAATCACCACAGTATTACTTTAAGAAACAGTGATATCAAGGTAATAGTAATAATAAAACCATTCTGCATCTAAGTGAGAGAATGTGATTTCTCAAAGAAATTACTAGTTAACATTTAATTCAACACAAATGACATGTCTTTGATGGTCATTTTCCACTGGCCCTCCTGTTGAGGTCAGCTAACCCCCTCTTGCTTCATTTTTTTTATTAATCCTCACACACAGTTTTCTATTGCACTGTCTAGACCATAAATACAAAGTCTTTATGTATATTCTGCAAAACTTTGTAATCTTACTTTTGTCCTCACTGTCCTGACAATCATTATCCAAAAATTTTAACCTCATTTTATAAATTAACAAAATTAGGAGGGGAAAATTCAAGCTCTGTCCATCTAGGATTTGTGTTTGAGAGTATATCTCAAGGTAATAAAAATGGAAATAAAAGATAACTTTATTTTGGTGCAATTTTTAAATTATTAAGAGAGAGAGGGAGAGACAAAGACCAGAGATAGGCATACAGAGAGAGAGACAGAGAGATAGCTGTAAAGAGAGTGCTCCTATCTAATGGATCATTCTCCAAATGCCTGGAATACCCTGTGCTGGGCCAGGCCAGAGCTGGGAGTGGGGACCTCAACTGAAATCTCCCTTGTGGGTGGCAGAGACCCAGCATCTTGAGTCACCACTGCTGTTCTTTCAGAATTTGCATTAGCAGGAACCTAGAATTGATGCGGAGCTGTAAGTTGAGCCCAGGAACCCCAGTATAGAATGTGGAAGCACTTAGAGTTGACCAACTGCCAGGCCTGTGCAAAAATTTTTGAAATTCATGATTAACTTTTTCCATCATGTTCAATTTCCATAAACTTTTTTATAGGCCCCTCATATTTGATGTTCACTTTTCATTTAGTGCTTCACATCTGACTCCTTCTCTCTTTGACACCTGAAATATGTTCTAATCAAGCACATCTCCATTATGCTCTCTCATTATCCACTCTTTCTTCTTCTTCTATGGTCTTCACGAATTTCACAGTTATGGTGGCATGTGTGTTTGGTTTCTTAATTATCCATCTCCACACTGAACTCTGAACACTTTGAAAGCAGGCACCCGTGTTCTACTGTTCACCACTGCATGGCTACAGCCTGACCTACTGTTTTATCAATGGTAGGTACTCACACATTTCTAGCAACATAGAAAATAATATAAAACAGGAAAAGAATTAGAAACACAAAAACACTTGAAGAAAAGAAAAGTTGAAAGGTAGTCAGCTGTTATAATTTTTATTACCAGAGAACATAAATGACAAATAATGTAAACATTTTAGGCAAATGATTTTTTGGGTATAGTAAATGTAGGCACAAATAGCTGTAATGTATCTATAGAAATGATGTTCATTCAAATTGAAGTATTTCAACCATCATCTGCTACCTCCCGAGAGAACTGGCGAGAAGCTGCATCAGAATCACATTTAGAATTTGATCTCATATAGTTCAGTGACATGCACCTATGAAGAACCAATTAGAATAGTCATTGTGAGAGAATCCAAGATGATTGCATAGGGAAAGGGCACACTGATTTTTACCACAGGAACGTATCAGAAGAATAAGAGAAGCACCATGTTCTCGGGGAGAGTTGGAGAGAAGCATACAGAACAGAATAGAGACTCCATGGAAAAGCAAAGACTGCACAAATACAAAGCAGCTTATAGGATGCTAACAGTGACTGCTACGGCCAGTGGCTGGTGAGAATGGTGTAGCCACAGAATGAGGTTAAAGGAGGCTGCAGCAGCCTGTGTGCCACTGGGGATTGTCTGAGAGAGAAATTTAGGGTCTGCATTCAGTCTGACCAAAGAGTTGTTAGTGAGCAAGGCACCTGCTTACCTTTAGGAGAGAGGTCACACTGCTTTCCTCTCCTTCTTCCACCAAAATGCCCAGGGTCTATGGGGAAGAAGTGACATCTTCTCAGAACAAGTATTGGAGGCTGTTGCAGTGCGTGTGCCATGGTGGGCTTTGTCTGAAGGAGAATTCTTTGGTCCCCACTGACAGAGTCCAGCCACCATGATCAACTCCCCACTGATGACAGAGGAGATCCACCATGCCCAAGTGTTGTGTCACTCTGGATTCTTACCTCATCAAAAATTGCTGGCAAAGTCTCTGACCCCAATTAGGGCACACCTCTTGCTGAAGGTATAGGTGTTCAGCTAAGCCTTAGAGACAAAGCCTTCAGAAGATACTGTTTCCCTAGGTTTATAAAAATAGACATAGAAACATAAGTAGTAGGAATTTAAAAAATGATATGACTTCTCCCCCACAAAAAAATAGTACTTCAGTATTACACTGTGAAGACAAGCAGATTGATGAAATGAATGAAAAGGAATACAAAAGAATGATAGCAAGATTACTTAAAACACAGGCAATTACATGAAGTAAAGAAATCCATAAGGACGTGGATGAGAAATTCTACAGTGAGACAGACATTAAAGAAAAGAAAACTGCCACGTTAGAAAGAAGCGAATACGTCAAATAAGAAATACAGTGGAAGGTCTTAACACTAGACTAATTGAGGCCGAAGAAAGAACATCTGAGCTACAAGCCAAATCTATTGAAATATATCAGACAAACAAAAAGAAAAAAATAGAAAAATCAAAAACAGTGTTTGGGATGTACAGGATACTATCAATTGACCAAACATATGTGTCTTAGAAGATCCTAGGAAAATGGCAAAGTAGAATGGCTTAGAAAACTTATTCAGGCTGGCGCTGTGGCTCACTAGGCTAATCTTCTGCCTTGTGGCGCCGGCACACCAGGTTCTAGTCCCGGTCGGGGCACCGGATTCTGTCCCGGTTGCCCCTCTTCCAGGCCAGCTCTCTGCTGTGGCCATGGAGTGCAGTGGAGGATGGCCCAAGTGCTTGGGCCCTGCACCCCATGGGAGACCAGGATAAGTACCTGGCTCCTGCCATCGGATCAGCGTGGTGCGCCAGCCGCAGCGCACAGGCCGCGGTGGGCATTGGAGGGTGAACCAATGGCAAAGGAAGACCTTTCTCACTGTCTCTCTCTCTCACTGTCCACTCTGTCTGTCAAAAAAAAAAAAAAAAAAAAAAAAAAAAAAAAAAAAAAAAAACAACTTAGTGAAATAATTGCAGAAATTTCCCCAACCTGGAGTAAGATAGCAACATCTGAATACAGGAAGCACATAGAACAGCAAATACAGGTGATCAGAAAAGATCTTCAACAAAACATATTATAGTCAAATTTCCAAAAGTATAATATAAAGAAAATAACTTAAAATGTGCAAGGAAGAAATACCAGATAAACTTTGAAGAATCTCAAATTAGACTGACAAAGATTTCCCGTCAAAAACCCTATAGGCTAAAAGAAAATGGAGATATGTAGGACAAATCCTAAAAGAAAAAAAAAAACTGTCAACCCAAAATATTGTACCCAGCAGGGCTCTCACTTCTCAATGAAGGTGAAGAACTTCCAAAACCAACACAACTGGAAGGAATTTGTCACCACAAGCACAGACTTACAAATGATACAAACAGGTGTATACACATAAAAAAGATAATCAGGGTTACGAAAGAATATCATGGAAGAAAACCACCCAGTAAAAGTTCACAGGAGATCCAAAACAAACAATAGGAGTATTTACAGAAAAATGGCAGGAACAATCATTGCTTATCAATAATGACTTTGAATATAAATGAACTAAATTCTCCAATTAAAAGACAGAAACTAGCTAAATGGATTTAAAAAAAAAAAAAAGATCTATTTGTATGGTCCTACAATAAACACATTTAACCAACAAGGGCACTCACAGATTGAAAGTGAGAAGATAGATAGTGATATTCCATGCAAATGGAAATCAAAAATGAACAGGAATAGACATTTTAATACAAGACAAAATAGACTTTAACAAAAAACTGTTAAAAGAGACAAAGAAATTCATTATTTAAAGATTAAAGGATCAATTCAACAGGAAGATGTGACTATTATAAATACATATACACTCAATGCAAGGGCACCTAGATATTTAAAGGAAATATTAATGTATCTTAAAGAGACATGGGCTCCATTACAATAATAATAATGGGGAACTTCAACACCAGACTTCATCAATGGACAGATCAACTAGACAAAAATTCAACAAGCAAAATATCTAAGCTACACATTTGACCACAAAAAGTCTAATTGATATCTACAGCACATTTATTTGCACAGCTGCAAGATATACATCTTTTTCTCTAGGATAGACCATATACTAGGACATAAAACAAGTCAAAACAAATTTTAAAAAAAATGACATTGTACCACATGTATTTTCTGACTGCAATGGAATGAAATTGGAAAGGCTTCAGATGACTGATATAACAATGTATAGAAAAGTGATCCCTGTTAGGAATTTGGAAAACATTATGCTGAGTGAAATAAGCCAATCCAAAAGGGACAAATAACACTTGTTCTCCCTGATAGGTGACAACTAACTGAGCACCAAAAAGGAAACCTGTTAAAGTGAAATGAACACTATGAGAAATGATGACTTGATCAGCCCTTGCCCTGACTGTTGATGAACAACTTAATATGTTATCCCTCTTAGTATATTTTTTTGTTTGTTCTACTTAAAACTTTTGGTTGAATACTGTAATCAATACACAGTTATTCTTAAGTGCTGAAACTTAACTGAAAAGTGATCGCTGTTAAATATAAGAGTGGGAGTAAGAGAGGGAAGAGATATGCAATTCGGGACATGCTCAAGCTGACTTGTCCCAAACAGTAGAGTTAGAAACATACCAGGGGATTCCAATTCAATCCCATCGAGGTGGCATGTACCAATGCCATCTCACTAGTCCCAGTGATCAATTTCTGTTCACAATTGATCGTAATGATAGGACTAAGAACCAAAGGGATCACATAAACAAGACTAGTGTCTGCAAATACTAGCTGATAGAATAAAAAAGGGAGAGAATGATCCAACATGGGAAGTGAGATACACAGCAGACCCATAGAATGGCAGATGTCCTGAACGGCACTCTGGCCTCAGAATCAGCCCTTAAGGCATGTGGATCTGGCTGAAAAGCCCATGAGTTTATTTCAGGCATGGAAAGCCAAGACATTCTGGGAAAAAAAAACATAAAACTAAATGAATGATCTCCACGGGTGAGATCCCAGTGGAAAGAACGGGTCATCAAAGAAGGAGGTACCTTTCTCTGAAGGGAGGAGAGAACTTCCAGTTTGACCATGGCCTTGTCTAAATATGATCAGAGTCGGTGAACTCAGGGGGCTTTCATAGCCTTGGCAGCTCATGACAAGAACATAGGGTGATAACTGATGCCATAAACAAGATTGTCAATCTGTTAAGTCAACAACAGAAGTCACTGTGCACTTTCTCCTCATGTAGGATCTCTGTCCTTAGTGTGCTGTACATTGAGATTTAATGCTATGACTAGTACTCAAACAGTATTTTTCACTTTATGTTTCTGTGTGGGAACAAACTGTTGAAATCTTTACTTAATGTATGCTAAACTGATCTTCTGTATATAAAGAGAATCAAAAATGAATCTTGATGTGAATGGAAGAGGAGAGGGAGTGGGAAAGGGGAGGGTTGCGGGTGGGAGGGACATTATGGGGGGGGAAGCCATTGTAATCCATAAGCTGTACTTTGGAAATTTATATTCATTAAATAAAAGTTTAAAAAAGGGAAAAAAAAGAATAAATATTTTGGCATAGGCCTTCACATAAAAAAAAAAAAATGTATCTCAACAAACAAACCGAACCTGAAGTTAGTAAGAGGAATCAAATAATAAAATTGGATAAGAATGAAATGAAATTGAAATAAAAATAACCATACAAAAAATCAGTGAAATGAACCAATTTTTTAATAAACCAAATTGAGGTGTCAGAGCTGTGGTGCAGCATGTAAAGCCATTCTCTGCAATGATCACTTTCCATATGGGCATCAGTTCGAGTTTCAGATGCTCTACTTCTAACCAGCTCCATGCTAATATGCCTGGGAAAGTAGTGGAAGATAGGCCTTGTGGGAATTCTGGAAAAAACTCCTGGATCCTAGTTTCAGCCTGGCCTAGCCCTGGCTGTTGTGGAAATATGAACCAAAGAATGGAGGTTCTCTCTCTCTCTCTCTATCTTTCTCTCTCTCTGTGTGTGTGTGTGTGTGTGTTGCTTCTGCCTTTCCTTCTCTATAATTCTGACTTTCAAATAAATAAAAAATTAAAAAACAAGATTGATAAGCCATTGGGCCAACTAACTTTAAAAAAGTGAGAGGACCCAAATTAATAAAAGCATAGTTAAAAAAGTTGTTACAAATGATAACATAGAAATACAAGGAATTATCAGGACTTGCTAAAAATGGCTATATGCCAATCAATTTGAAAATCTAGAAGAGATGGAGATTTCTGGGCACACGCAATTTAGACAGAAAAACTTAATAGACCAACATGCAATATGGAGATTTAACCAGAGAAAAAAACTTGAAAGATCAATCCCATTGGGAATAGCTAAAAATAATCCAAATTTCTTGGAATAAATTTAACGATGGATGTGAAAGATATTTACAAAAAATTTACAAAACATTACTGAAAGGAATAGAAGACAAAAAGAAATGGAAAAAACCTTTCATGTTTATGAAGAATTAAAATCATCAAAAGATCCATAGTGCACAAAGGAATTAACAGATTCAATGAAATCCTTATCAAATAACTTGGATCTAGAAGAAAATGATCTTAAAATTCATATGTAAAAACAAGAGACTCAGCATAGATAAATCATTCTAAAGCAATAAAAAAAAGCTGAGGCCATCACAATACTTGATTTCAAGACATACTGTAAGGCAATAATAATAAAGAAAAGCCTGGTCCTGGCAGAAAAACAGACATGTGGACCAAAGAAACAGAATTAAAACCCCAGATATAAATCTTCGTGTCCTCAACCAACCAATTTTTTACAAATAGCAAAAAATACTTGCTGGTGAAGGAGACTCTCTTCAACAATGATATGGGGAAAATTGGATATCTGCATGCAGAAGTATGTAACAGGATTCCTACCTAACACCCCACATAAAAATAAACTTATAATGGATCAAGAATCTAAACCCAACATCAGAAACCACCCAATTTTTAGAAGAAACATAGTGGAAATACTGAAAGACAATGGCAGTGGCAAAGATTTCTAGAATAAGAACCCAGAAACACAGGCAATGAAAACAAACTACATAAATGGAATTATATCAAGTTAAGACGCATCCACACTGCAAAGGAAACACTCAACAAAGTGAAAAGGCAACCAACAGAATGGGGAAAAAATTAAATGATTAGTATCCAGAATATATAAGAGGTTCAAGCAACTCAACAACAATAAAACAAATGATCTGACTAAGAAATGGGCAAAAGACATGAGCAGACATTTTTCAAAAGATGAAGTACAAATGGCCAACAGACAGATAAAAAGAAATGCTTAGGATCACTAACCATAGTGGAAATACACATAAAAACCACAAATTTTCCCTTGCTTCAGTTATAATGGCTATTGTCCCAGAGTAAAAAATAACAAATCTCTGTGAGGATGTAGAGAAAAGGTACTCTAATACACTGTTGGTGGGAATGTACAACCATTGTAGAAGGCAGTATGGAGATTCCACAAAAATGTGAAAATAGATCTGTTATATGAGACAGCCATTCCTCTACAGGGATTTGACTGAAAGGAAATGAAGTCATATGAAAGAGTTGTGTGTAACCCATGTTTAAAGGACTCATTTCAGAATTCTAAGATATGGAGTCAGCCCAGATGCCCACCAACTGATGAGTGGATAAAGAAAATGTGACATACACACACACACACACATGCACGCATGCATGTATGTATGCATATGAAAGATGGAATACCACTCAGCCATAAAATGACTGAAATCCTGTCTTTTGAAACAAAACAGATGCAACTGGAGGCCATTATGCTTACTGAAATAAACCTGACCACCAAAAGACAAATGTTTTCTCTGACTTGTAGTAGTTGATATATGGATTTTAAAAATATGTATATGAATGAAATTGGTATATTGGGATTTGATTATTGTTTGTATTTACTTTCTATTCTCCTGTGGAAGAGTGATTTTCCTTCTTTCAACTTGAACTCTTTTTTTAGTGGAAGATTAAGCCTGTTATTATAAAGTTAAAGTATGCTATCTCAAAAATTAGAAGAGAAAAAGAAAGACTGAAAGGAGGAGGAAGGGAGAGGGGAAGGGAAAGAAGTTCTATTATGTTTTAAGAATTGTATTTATGAAATATATGAAACATGTTCTCTATATATTATTTTTTAAAAGTCAACGAATGGGATTGGGTGTAACAGGTAAAGCCACTGCCTACAACCTAGCACCCATGCCTGTTCATGTCCCAGGTGCTTCACTTCTGATCCAGCTCCTGGTAATGCCCTAGGAAAAACAGTGGAATATTGTCCAAGTGTTTGGGTCTCTGCCATCCTATATTGGAGTGTCAGTTCAATCCCCAGCTGATTTGCTTCTGATACAGCTTCCTGCTAATCCACCTGGGAAGCCAGAGAATGATGGCTCAAGTACTTAGGTCCCTGCTACCCATATGGAAGAACTGGATGAAGCTTCTGGCTCCTGGCTTTGGCCTGGTCCAGCCTCTGTCTTGCAACCATCTGGGGAGTAAATCAGAAAATGGAAAAATCTCTCTCTTTCTCCCTCTCCCTTTCTCTCCCTCTTTCTCTCTCCCTTTCTCTCTCTAACTCTTATTTCAAATAAATAAATTTTCAAATAAATAAATAAATCTTTCAAATAAATAAATCTTGCAAAGTATTCATGAAAAAAATAAAAGACTAGTCATTGTGGAAAACAGCACAGAGATTTTCTAAAACACTAAATATAGAACTCTGATAAGATCCAGTAATCTCACTACTGGGGATACAAGCAAGGGAAATAAATTTAATCTATAGAGGAAAAATGTGCACACCCATGTTTATAGCAGCCCTATTTATGGTAGCCAGAAAATGGAAACAAACTACGTGCCCTGCAACTGATCAATGGATAAAGACAACGTGATACACACAGACACACATATGCACACACACACACCAAATCTATACAGCCATAAAAAATGGAATGTTGTCGTTTGCAACAACATGGATCGACCTAGAAAATATTCTATGTTAAGTGAAATACATCAGGTAGGCAAAGACAAGTACTGCATAATCTCATTTATATGTGCAATCTAAAAATGTTAGTCTCATGGAAACTGAGAGAAAAATGGCGGTTACCACACACTTGGTGGTACAGGTGGGAGAGAGGTACTGGGAAGAGGTTTAATAACAGGTACTAAATTATGTAGAAGTAAGAAGTTATGATGTACTATTGCAGAATAAAGTGACTATAATGATTATTTACTATACATTTTTCTTAAAATACTAGAGTTTCAAATGTTTTAATCATAAAGAAATTATGATTATTTGAAAATATAGCTCTGTGTAACCTGATTGGAACATTATGCAAAGTACACATGTTGAAAACATCATACAGTACTCCATAAATATGTACAATATTGCTTGTGAGTTAACTATTTAAAATGTAAACAAATTATAAAGTTTTATTTTCATCTAAAAATAATTTCATAACTTCTTTAAACTTCATGTGGATGTCATAGAAATAGTATATGGCAGAGACTGTTATAACCTTGTTTCTGGATTAAACTCCTCCAAGCCTTATGGATTGACAAATAGCAAAGGTTAACGTAGATACTGGGACAACACTAAGGTCTAGTGTTTCCAGGGTGTTGATTACCTTAGTTTGTTTTCACTGGGACACTGTGTGAATCCATGCCTCATCCGGATAACTACATCTTCCCTTTCTCTTTTTTCTTCCTTACAAACAAATTGGTATGAAAAGTAGCCAAACTTGAACATATCTAATCAAACCACACTTCAAGATCTCAATTTACTGAATAAATTTTCTTCCTGGATTCTAAGTGCTTAGACTACAAAACTTCTAGCTCTAATTTTGAAAACGTGCCTGAAAAGCCATTTCTGCTATAATGTATTTTATTTAGTTATAGAAAATAGTGAATGTAATTTCTCTTGGAGAACTGTGTTAATATTATTTATAGAGACATATGAATGTGTTTTTAAAAGCTTATGATTGGTTCTTCCCCATAAAAATTAGAAAGTTATTCAATATTATAAAATTATGTTTTTGTTATCTCTGAATGTTCTTTAATTCTCTTTTCTTATCATTATGGCACTGTGGGGTGTGTATATAAAAATAGTTTCTCTGTTAGTATAAGTTCATCTGTTCCACTGCTTATTCCTCACCTGAAGTCACAATTCTCTAAATGTGCATCATCGTCTTCTCTACCCAAGCCAATTTCAGTGTCACAAACAAAGGATTACACCTTCAACTGAGAGATAAGCAGTAGGGGCAGGTGAAATCTAAAAATGAATCACCCTGTTTTATGGAAATATCCTAATTAATTAAAATGCGACTAAATACAATTATTTTAAGTTGTCCATCAGCAGAATTACTTCTTGACAGAAGTTCCTCAGGTATTCTTGATGTTTCAATGTGTGTAATAGTCAGGCTAGGTAAACCTGGTGTATTCACTGTTAATTCTACCAGATGTCTTTTTATCCTCCCGTTTATGGTTAGCAGTCTGTCCCAATTCTATCATTTTTAATTATCTAAAGCCTTTGTGCTAAGATTCATATAGAAGTAGTAACTCTGTCTTGGCACCCATCAATAGCTGTTAAATAAAGTAAGAAGAGAACAGATGGGCACGAACCGCCTTGTGGATTCACACAGAGACTCAAATGGATGTTAAATATCTCAGCCTATTAGAAATCATGTTCCATATTTAATTGTAATTCTATTTACCTTTTCTATTGGCTTTGCTATGAAACCATAAATCGCAGCACTGCAGAGATTAACTTATAACCTTGAGTATATTTTGGTCCAATTTATTTTTGGATGGTTGCAATACTATGTAGAAAGAAACAAAAACAATTGATTTCCTGCCTCCTCTCATTATTTCTGTGAGGTCAGACCTTAGCAAAGTGTTCCACTGTATGACATGATTTTTTCCCTACTAATTAGATCAAGCGACATTTACTCAGCACCTATTATTTGTCAGATATTAGGTCAGTGATAAAGACATACAAAAGAATGCGGTGATGCCTTTTTAATAAAAGTTATATGAGTGAATGTTTCAATGAAAGTTTAGTAGTTTTCCAAGATAT
This sequence comes from Oryctolagus cuniculus, assembly GCF_051225735.1. Taxonomy (NCBI): domain Eukaryota; kingdom Metazoa; phylum Chordata; class Mammalia; order Lagomorpha; family Leporidae; genus Oryctolagus; species Oryctolagus cuniculus. The sequence goes on from NC_142874.1 coordinate 134,766,453, forward strand.
TTATACAGTTGGTCTAGAGGTATAAAAAGAATGAAATGCCCAATTTTACATGGAGGTAATCAGAACAGTTTCTCAATCAGAGTAATACAGAATGTGCATCTTGAAACATAAATGGGCTTTAACCAACAAGTAAAGGAAAAATTAATTAGAAGAGGAAATTGTGCAGGAGGAAGGCATGAATGTCTATGCAGCTGAAACAGCAGGAATATTGGGGGAAATATAGATAATTATGGGTAATTGCAGGGGTTAGATAGCTGTAGCGTGCATCAGAACCACCCGGAGATGCCCAGATCTTAGCACCTGTTCTGATTCAGTTGGTTTGAGAGAACATTTGAAAATGTGCTTTTCTCCCGACTGCCTGAAAAATGCTGATGCTACCAGCAGATGAGCCATTCTTGGAGGCAAACTGAAAAATGCTAGAGTTTAGTATGTGAGGCACTTATCACAGGTGATCACATTGGACAGGAACCACAGAAATACCACATGAAGAAGTTTGACTGCTCTTACATCCAAAATAGGGGAAAAAAGGAGAGAGCAAGAAGGAGGGAAATCAAACTAAAGAGAGTTTAGCAGAGAAGAAATGTGCCATTTCTTCATTTACTTTGTTCATTTAAAAAAAAAAAAAAATTCGTGCTGCTAACTGTATACCTGAAAAGTTCAGAGAGAGAAACTAGATGAGAGAGAAGACTGCTGGGGGAATGCACTGCCAAGATAAAAAGCACAGACAGGTCAAGACGAGAGCATTGGGGAAGCAGTTCAAAGTTTGGACAGGAAAGATATTGAATGGCTAGTAGAAGTGAAATCTCAAGGCACATAGTATGGAAGGTGAGTGAAATTAAAGAATAAAATCTATTTCTCTGTTTCTCATCGGTGGCTCTGGTTGAGTTGACTTCTTCAGAATTTCAAGTCAATTATTTAGACATATATGTTTCTAATGAATGATGTGGAAATGATTTTAGCAAGTAATTAAATTTTGTGTGATAACCTATCTAAATTGTTAACCCATAAAGACAGTGTTCATCAGGAATCAGTGAATGAAGGATCCTAGACATCTGCAAGAATAAAATAGCTAGTCTGTCTAGGGTGTAGTTCTACTATAAAATAACATGTAATAATGGACTGAGTTATTTTAAAACACAATTTGCATAACAATGTACCCAATATATCATTCATATGAAGCTTGCACAGATAAAACAATATCCTATCTTTACCTAGGGAAATATATGGAATAGTTACCCTATAAAACGGATGACAGATATAGACATTAGAATAGAGAATTGGATTCAGCTATGGTGATCAGTTGGACCTCTAAATTTTATTTATTTGTATTTTGAAAACAGTAATATATAATGTTAAATTACACAATTAACTTTTTAAAAAAGATTTACTTATGTGAAAGGCAGAACTACAGAGAGGCAGAGGCAGAGGGAGAGGGAGAGAGGAAGAGAGGGAGAGAGGGAGAGAGAGGGAGACAGAGAGAGAGAGAGAGAGAGAGAGCTTCCATATGCTGGTTCACTCCTCAGATGGCCAAAATGGCCAGAGCTGTGCTGACCCTAAGACAGGAGCCAGGAGCTTCTTCCTGGTCTCCCACTGGGACGCAGGGGTCCAAGGGCTCAGGACATCTTCCACTGCCTTTTCAGACCACAGCAGAGGCAGATTGGAAGTGGAGCAGACAGACTCGAACCAGCACCCATATGGGGTGCCAGAACTGCAGGTGGTGGCTTTACCCACTATGCCACAACACCAGCTCTTGCAATTCACTTTTTTTTTTTTTTTTTTGAAAGGCAGAGTGGACAGTGAGAGAGAGAGACAGAGAGAAAGGTCTTCCTTTTGCCGTTGGTTCACCCTCCAGTGGCCGCCGCGGCCAGCGCGCTGTGGCCAGCACACCGCGCTGATCCGATGGCAGGAGCCAGGTGCTTCTCCTGGTCTCCCATGGGGTGCAGGGCCCAAGCACTTGGGCCATCCTCCACTGTACTCCCTGGCCACAGCAGAGAGCTGGCCTGGAAGAGGGGCAACCGGGACAGAATCCGGCGCCCCGACCGGGACTAGAACCCGGTGTGCTGGCGCCGCAAGGCAGAGGATTAGCCTATTGAGTTGCGGCGCCGGCCCGTAATTCACTTTTAATACAAATTTACAACTGATACTTGGATTCCTGCCATCAATGTGGAAGACCCAGATGGATTTTCTGACTCTTGGCTTCTGACTGGCCCAGTCCTAGCTGTGGCTGGAATTTTGCAAGTAAATTAGCAGATGAAATATCTCTTTCTTTCTCTCCCTCTCTCTATATAAATCTGACTTTCAAATAAGTAAAGAATGTTTAAATTTTTCCCCAAACATTAATCTACCTATTTATAGCAAATACATTACAATCTCAATGTATTTCTTACTCTAACACCTGTGTGGAATATTAAGTATATCATATTATCAAAATAGTGTAACTATATAGTTATCACAGCAGTGTGGTGGCACTACTCACATGTGGAATTAAGTTTATTTAGCAGACTGGGATAAGTAAAAAATATTTAAGAAAGTACAGTTCAGTAACTGAGTATCATCTGAAACCAAACTGGTGGCTGAACAACTTTCATGTATGTGATCATGCTCACACACACAGAAGAAATATTTCTCTGAAATGAAGAAAATATTAGTATCAAACTCAAAGAAAAGTTCTATGGACACACTGGAAAATTCTTTGAAGGACTGGTTATAGTCTCTGAAGCACTTTGCATTTTCCTTTAATGATATGGATTGGAGGTGTTTCCATATCAATGCTTACAAAACTGTCCTTTTTTTTGATGAATGTCTGATGCTTCATTTTCTTTAGCAAGTCTTGTTGATTATTATTGCATATTTCCAATTTGTAGGCAGTGTAAGCAATATGGCAAGAATTTTTTAGGAACTCTTTTAGTGATACTTTAAGGCAGATATAGAAATGAGAATATTAGGTCAAGAAATGCTCTATGTTATAACATTGCATGTCATTGTTCAAAATTTGTGCAAAGTTATTCCATTTAACCTCATTTCCCATACCTTGAATACCAGTATATGCCAGCAACATATCATATTTTTAAATCATATTGGCAAAAATGATTCTTAAATTTCTATTTGCATTTCTTTAGCTATGCACAGAATTGACCATCTGTTTGTATGTGTATTAGAGAGTCTTGGTTTTTGTAAGTAAATTGTGTCTTTATATACTGTATTTGTTTTCCCACTGAGTATCTTGTTTTTAGTGATTTTATTTTCTTCTGTTAGAATGGGTTGCATTGTTTATAAAATTATGAAATTTGCAATTTGTTTTAACACATACAACAAGACATATTTTCCTTATTCACTATTTGTATTTTTGCTATAGCCGTTAGGTTTCCACTTGGGATGCCTACATCTCTTATCAGAGTGCCAGGTTCAAGTCTCAGCTCTGCTTCAGATTTCATCTTCCTGTTACTCTGTACTCTTAGAAGTGGTAGTGATGGCTAAAGTAGTTAGGTTCCTGTCACAATAGAGCCACATACAAAATGCCAAACTCCTGGCTGTGTACTGGTACAGCCCCATAGGTGCAGGCTTTGGGGAGCAGACCAGTAAGTGGAAATTCCCTTTCTTTCCTCCCCATCTCTTTCTGCCTTCCAAATCAAAAGTAAATCCATAAAAATTTTATACTGATAAAAATTCCCTGGCTACTGCTTATTACCAATACTTTTTTAAGATACAGGACAAAAGGCCAGCTGGGAGAATTAGTTAATGCCAGGGATCAGTATAATAAATGTTGAAAGAAAAACCTCAGACAAATTAAATTTAATAAAGTTTAATTGAACAAAAAATGATTCATGGGTCAGGCAGCCCTTGGAAGCAAGAGGTTCTGTAAGATTCTTTGCTGCTGTCCTGTGGCTGGAGAATATTTAAATGCAGAAAAGATAAGTGAGGGACAGAAAGCAGAGGTGAGGAGTAAAGACAGTTGAGTTACTGCAAGCTAGCATTTGCTTTGTTTGACTTTGGTTGAGATGCAGCTCTGTCACAAAGGCCAATACCTAAGTTAGGTGTTTGGTTTATTGATGCACTGAGTTAGGTTACAAGATGATGAAGGCGATTTTTGTTCATGACTCATGTTGAAGAAGACTTTCCATGTGGACATGGACAAGATTTGTTGAAGTGAGAAACCTCCTCCTCTGGCATTCAGTAGGGGAGCTCCAAGGGAGGGGTTTGCTAGAGAAGCTTGTGGCTACTGGTTCCTTTATGCACAAATGTGGTTACCTAAATGTAATCAATTGAGGGAGGAGCAGAATAGCAGCTAATAGACAATCAGAGGGCTAGAAAAACAACAATTCAGGAGGCTGGAGTAACAACCAATAAAAGGGCTGTGATAGCAACCTATTGGAGGCAAGAACAAAAAACCAAAGAGGGGCTAGAATTTGTAACCTCGCCTGCTCTCATTATAAAGCTAAAAACCCATCAGAGGGCTGGAATTGGTAATCCTTTCTAGCCCATTCTCTTGGAAAAACTAAGTGTTACTAAAGGCAGCCTCTAGGAAGAACCAAGAACTTGATCCACTCTTAAAGGAAGCCTGCCCCTTTTCCCATTTTGACAGGGACTTGACTTAACTGCCTAGTAGCCCATCTTACTCTTAACATTAGATTCAATCTTGCTACATGGTATCAGAATATGAGGGCTTTTTTAGACCAAATGTAGTCTGCTTCATCACAGAAAATCCAAAATTAATTCATACATTGACTCTACAACCCTGGGGACTAAGTATTACTTCATAAACTATATTCCTGAGCTATTTTGGGCCTGGAGTCACCAATGTTGTTGGTAGGAAAAGTTGTGTGCTCATCTTGATGTGGGTAGAGAGCTAATTGATGAACAGAACAAAGAGGCTTCCAGTAGTCTCCTTGTTGTATGCTTGTACCACTAAACCCTCACCCCCTTCTGTGGGAACGCAGAATATCTACTTTCCCATGATGCATACGAGCCTCCTTCATGAGGAGGACCACATGATAAACACATGTAAGCTGAGCTCCATGCAGAAATGACACAAAACGTTTCCACAGATCACCACTAGAACCGAACCCCACCCAACCTTCACTCCATTTATATATTCAATTAGGGTTCAATGCCTTACCTGATAAAGGTGTTGACCAAAATGAGGCGGGAGTAATTCTCCCTCATTAAGTGGCCTACATTCCTGTTTGAGTGTGTGATATCTCTTTAATCATTTTAAATAAATCTTTGTTCTCATTCCTACACTCTGTATCTCTGCATTGAATTCTTCTCTCACACCAAGAGAAGAACCTATAAAACCATCTGCTCCATACTCCACAACAATCTCAACTATTAACTTATGTTTTTGTATTTTTTTATTCAAATCAAGTATAAGGCTGATACATTTGTCTTGAAGATAATAATTTATTTATTTATGTTGCAGCAAACATTTGTTTTTTGTTTATTTGAATCTCGGAGAGGCATAGATACACAACAGCTGTGAATGGACCAAGCCAAAGCCAGGAGCAGAAACAATGCAAGTCTCCCATGTTAGTGATTTAAGCTATCACTTGCAGTGTCCTGGGATGTGCGTTAGAACAGAGCTGGAATTGGGAGTAGAGCCTTCACTCAAACCCTGGCACCCCAGTAAGGAATGCAGATCTCCCAGTGTCTCTTAATTAATGAACCGAACACTCACACCACAGGAGGCAATATTTTAGTAGGATATGCCATCTGGCTATTTTTATGCATGCATTTAGAAATACCTTAAGGACTTCTTAGGAATATATATCCTTCTTTTATTAAAACACAGAGTGAGCTACAGTTTAATGGCATTAAACTAAACGTTTTTAAAGCTTAAATAAGTGGAACCTAACCTATAGAGAGTACCTTTGATGCAGATGATAGATATCATTGTTAGGTATCTAGGTAGACATTAACCAATGTATGGATGATGGACCAGAGAAAATGGAGATTTTTTGAAGAAAAGTGAGAATTTTTGTGTGGATGAATGGGGGAAGCATGTGAAGTAAACCTTGGAAGTAGACCAGCATTGCATAACTGAAGTATTCCTGTTGTTCAATAACCTTCTTGAGTAGATCTTTTGTGTGGTTCAGTAAGGAGAAAAACACATTTGCAAACCATCATTTACATATCAAAACCTTGTCATTGTTCAATAATCTGGTTGGGCCCTAACCCTCCAGAGAGCAGGCAGGGGGAGTCAGCTGAGGGTGCTTTTCTTCACCCTGGAGCAAGTGTCTCTTATGAACTTCTGGGAGTAATCTTAGGAATTCCACACCCAGAAAGCCCTCTAGCCAGCAACATCCCAGAAAGGATGCAGGGGAAGAAGTGGATCCATACTCACATCCATTAACCCCAGTCTGAATGCAGACTTGGCTCTCAGTTCTTTCCTGAAAATCCTTCCTGGCCTGTCAGGTTCAATTCCTTCATGACCTCTTCTCATTAAACTTGGCTAGGGTGCTCACTCTACTGTGTCTCACATCTGAATTCTTTTTCCCATGAATAGGAATCTCTGAAAAGCCGTCAGTTTCCAGTGTCCTATACGCCCTCCCTTGGCTTAACTGAATTGAGGCAGTAGATACAGTTGGCCCTACATGATTCTAATTGTCATACTCATGAGGTCAGTAGCTTCAGTAGTTATCATGTCAGTGGTCAATATTGTCTTCAGAGATTCCATTTGGGAAAATTCCAGGTCTGGGGCAACAAGCACTTTCATGTAAACTTCCGGGTAACAGAGGCCCACGTGGCCATGATACCAGCAGAGCATCTCTGTAATACTTCAGGGCTGGACTCTGGCTTACCCCTTTCCCATGTACAAATGAAGTGGGAGAGGTAGTTGTGTTTTTTTTTTTTTTAAGATTTCTTTTATTTATTAGAGAGGTAGAGTTACAAACAACGAGAGGAGAGACAGAGAGAAAGGTCTTTGTCCGTTGGTTCATTCCCCGAATGGCCGCAATGGCCGGAGCTGCACCCATCCAAAGCCAGGAGCAAGGAGCTTCTTCTGGGTCTCCCACCCATGTGCAGGGGCCAAAGAACTTGGGGCATCCTCCACTGCTTTCCCAAGCCACAGCAGAGAGCTAGATTGGAAGAGGAGCAGCCGGGACTAGAACCAGCGTCCATATGGGATGTAAGCACCACAGGCAGAGTATTAACCTACTGCTCCAAGGTGCCTGCCCCAAGATGTAGTTTTAACTTTATTCCAGGTCCTTAAATTCTACATAGAGGAGCATTTCATGTGCAGTAACATATGAGGCACACAAAATGATAGTTTATTTAGAAGGTGAGGAAACAACCCACCCCCAGTACACACACACACACCTGGGCATGGTTGAGCAGTAGAGTGAACCAAAGGGAGGAAAAGGTTGGGGAAGGGAGGTATAGAGAGGATATCTTCAACACCAACACCTAGCCTGGCCTCTGACAAAAGAAAAAGGCCCTCCCAATGCCCAGCCTGTTTTATAAGGTCAAAGGGACATGACCACATGGCACCTTCCTCAGTTCCCAGATAAAGGAGACATACTACAAAGGGATCAGTTCTAATTAACGATAGCTGGATAGGATTATACAGGGGTGAAGCAGGGTATGGCTGACAGCTTTTAGTCCTATTTATCTCTTATCACTAAGACATCATTGCCTTGTTCCATATCTAAGCATTTTGTGCACAATCAGAGCACAAAACAGAGAGGAAGTGTACAAGCTACTGCTGGAGGCTTGTGGCTAGAGATCCCCCTTCCAGGTAGCAGCTTTAAAATCCTTCAAACACATTCAGAGCTGTAGTTCTTGAGACCATGAGAGCTGCTACTCTCCCATCTATCGACAGATTAAATGTTCTCTTTCTTTCATCCTCAGACCTCTCATTATTTTTATTTGGCACCGAGGACAGGGATGGAGCTTTCAGTAACACAATTTTAATTATGAATGAGCAATATAATATCTTTTTTGACAGGCTGAGTTAGACAGTGAAAGAGAGAGATACAGAGAGAAAGGTCTTTCCACCACTGCCGGCACTGCGCTGATCCGAAGCCAGGAGCCAGGTGCTTCCTCTGGGTCTCCCACGTGGATGCAGGGGCCCAAGCACTTGGGCCATCCTCCATTGCGTTCCCGGGGCCACAGCAGAGAGCTGGACTGGAAGAGGGGCAACTGGGACAGAACCTGGCGCCCCAACTGGGACTAGAACCCAGGGTACCGGCACCGCAGGCAGAGGATTAGCCAAGTGAGCCGCGGCGCTGGCACAATATAATATTAAAAAGAGATAAATTTAACAAATTGTAAATGACAGCAGGCAAAACAAATTTGGCATTTTTGGTAAGGGACAACAGCAACAAATATTAAACACAACTGCAAGTACTTCAAAAGGAGGAAGACAAATTTTTGTTACTAGGAGATTACTACATTCTGAAAATGAACAGGCTATCACAGTTGAAAGGTCACCACAATATACACCAAACACCCAAGAAAGGGAAAAGGTATATTGTCAGGTGGGGGAAACCCGACAGGCTGCCTCCCTGTGCACACAGAACAGCAGCCTGTACTGGGAGAACTGGTCTTATATAGCCTTACAGAGGTAAGGAAGTGGGAGCAGCAAATCCTTTTAGGGAGCTGATGCTTGTGGTTGGACCATTTGGTCACTCGACTTCAAGTAAGCCAGGCTGGACTTTGAATCAAAGCTTATTGTACAAGATGGCAACAGGTCAAGAGCCTAAAATGGTGCCTGGTGCTTAAGATGGTGCCTCAGATAAGATGGCACCATTTCACTAACAGCAGTTACTTCTTATAGCTGTAGAATCTAATGGCCTAAATCCGTAAATTGCTTCTTCTATTTAGCAAATGTTTGTTAAGCCAATATTATATAATAGCATTGCTTCAAGAACTAAGGTAAGAATAGCAACAATAAAATAAATTCAGAAGCCTCTGGCCTTCCTGAAACTACAGGAGAATAGGGAAATAAGGGATATAAATAATGAACTATATGTAGATGATTAGGAAGTTAAAGTCTTCTGTAAAAAAAAAAAAAGGCAACAGCTAAGGAGTACAAAAGCTGAAATTTAAAATTATTTATTTAACATTCTAAAAGACTAAGTTCGTGATCTGATTGGGATTTTTTTTTGATTTATTTGTTTTATTTGAAAGTCAGTTACACAGAGAAAGAAGGAGAGGTAGAGAGAGAGAGGTCTTCCATCTGCTAGTTCACTTCCCAGTTGGATGCAACTGCCAGAGCTGCGCCAATTTGAAGCCAAGAGCCTGGAGCTTCTTCCAGGTCTCCCACACAGGTGCAGGGTCCCAAGGACTTGGCCCATCTTTCACTACTTTCCCAAGCCATAGCAGAGAGCTAGATCAGGAGTGGAGCAGCCAGGACTTGACCTGGCACCCATATGGGATGCCAACACTGCAGGTAGCAGCTATCCTAGCTATGTCTCAGCACCAGCCCCCTGATTGAGATCTTAAAACTGGGTTCCTCCATATGAAAGACCTTCTTAAAGCTTTGAGCCCTGTCTTAAATATCCAATTACACTAAAAAGGAAGTACATGAAAGTGAACAGAAGTATTCCCTTAGGCAATGAACCAAAGGCTTTTGCACTCTCAGGTTATCCAATAGGTAGAGGAGAAAAATCAAGATGGTTGTCTAAGGAAGTTGATTATGTACTTTGTCATCCAATATGCTAGTGAGAGTGAAAGGGTAGCTATCAATAATTATGTCTAGACAACAGGATAGAACTCCTGAATTTGTTCCAAACTATAATTAATAGTCACTCTATTGATCATTGTGGGCAAAGTTTTGCTGACCTCTCAGCAAAGCCAGAATATACACACCTGGACTAGACTGTTTTCACTACCGCAATTTCAAAGAATTCATGATTTTTCCCCAACTTTATCATCTTTCTGAAAGCCTCAACTTCCACATAAAATAGTGACAGAGCAAGACTTCTCAGCAAGTGTTTGCAGAACTCACTGTCTTATCAAGCCCTCCAGGAAGAAATAAGCAAGTGAACCATCTTAGAAGCTTATACATAGCTCTGCCCCAGCTATGTCTGGCAGAGGTCACGGCAGTACCAGGTGGACTCCAGGTCACAATGCTTGAGTGGAAAATTTCATCCTGAAATGTATAATATTAATAACACCAGGATGGTGTCATTACATGGATGACTTCTTTTAAATTTCATGGAACTTTGACTACCATACGGTCTCAGCGTATCAGGAGTGACATGTAATCTTGAAATCTTGATTTGTAGAGGATGCCACCAGGCAGTGCAACCATGACACCCTGACCAACATTATCCCTTACCATCTGCTGCGAGCGTCATTTCAGGTCTGCCACTGCACACAGACACAGGGGATACAGAAAACTGAGGAATCGGATGTTTTTCAGCTACAGGGATTTAGTAATCAGAAATGTAATTCAGGAAATCCTTTTATAAATACAAAATATTACAATATGTAGATTCAAATATGGATAGCAATTTGGTGTAATAATTGCAGATGGTCTCTGAATTGAATTGGAAAGTGGGAGAGAAAATGAAGATTCTTTTATTAGGAAACAGTTTGTGAATTTTCAGTGATTCTGTCATTTTAGCTGATGTATTAATTTTTCATGAATACTTGTTTGATATTATGTGCTTCTAGGTTTCAAATGAAAAACAATAGTTTAACTGTCAGGTATTCCTTTGTAACACAACTTACTCTCACTTTTGACCTGAAAAAAGGTGACTATTTAGAACAAATTGACTTTGGTTGCAACTGACTTCATTGTTGGTTTGTGAGAACATATTGCATAAATAAACACAGCCAAATAATCAAACATTGACACACATTTTAAAGACACAAATACTACATATTAACATGTGTCCTTCATGTGTAGAAAAATACTCTGGGGTATATCAATTACTAATTGAGCCCTTTAGGTGATTCAAAATAATCAGGCAACTTGTCAGGCAATTGTGCTAATTTTATGATACAGGAAACAAAGATCATTTTGTATGAATATTATTTTGAAAGATTTATTTTTTATTTCTTGAAAGGCAGAGTTACAGAGAGAGGAGGAACAAGACAGAGAAAGATCTTCCATCCGCTGGTTCACTTCCCAAATAGCCACAACATGCATGGCTAGGGCAGGCCGAAGCCAGGAGCCTGTAGCTTCCTCCGGGTCTCCCATGAAGGTACAAGGGCACAAGCACTTGGGCCATCCTTCACTGATTTCCCAGGTGCATTAGAAGGTAGCGAGATCGGAAGTGGAGTAGCCAGGTCTCCAACTGGTGCCCATATGGGATGCCAGCATTGCAGACAGTGGCTTTGCTTGCTAGGTCACAGAGCGGGGCCCTGATGTGGAATTAACAACAAGCAATCACATTGTACTCATAGATTTTGGAAAAATATCATTTGAAATGTTAGTTACATTCTACCAGTGAAGTAAACAAAACCCTGAAGGAATCTAAATTCAGTCACCATCTAAAAATATGTTTACATAGATAAGGACAAAAACAATTATATACATAATGCATCAAAAATACTTTGGTTAGAAATATCTGAAAAAATAGTATTTGTGACTCATCTGTATATTATTAACTGTAAAATGTCTGTAGGTAAAAATTTCTGTATCTCAACACAGTAAAAGAAAGGTATATGAAGCAAACAAAGATTAGCTAACTAAAATGTGTTGTGTGGGTAGTCCTACTTGACAGATTTTGTGACTTGCTGAGGTATACAATTTTGTTTTTAATTATATTTTCTACAGGAAAAAATGTATGTCTGTCCTCCAATCCATGGCAAGCCCAAGAAGAGTGTGAAAGATTGGGATTCATATTTACAAAAATTGTCTTATATTAACGTGTGATGGTCAAAGGCCAATACGCCTGCCTTGCCCCAACATCATACACTATCTTTTAAGCATTTTGAATGCTTGAAATGTTTTCCTTTTAAGAATATGAGGATAAATGTTCCAACCAGTAATTTCCATAACAATACTAGTTAGTGATAGCTAAAATCTTAACAATCACATCAATTAAATATTTTGCTAAATAATTATATAAGTAAAACTTTGATCATATAAGCTATAAAAATTATGAGTGTGAGATAACGATATAGAAAATATTATATGCAATAACAGCTCACCAAATGATATTGCTCTGTGCAATACAAAATTTGCACAGCCCTCTGAATATAATACAACCTATCTGGGACTTGAACAGTCAAGTCAGGTCCCTTTGAAAATGTAATGGATTTATTAATTTTGTGTAGCAGACAGAGGAAAATGTTTATCACATGTACCTAAAAACTTCTCTCACACCTGGCTATAGCACAACGTGCTCCCATAGCCTTTGGATATTATCTGCGAGTGTAGAAGCCGTTGGTGCTGTTAGTAATTCCTCATGGAATATTCATTCATACCCACAGTTCTGACAATATACATGCAACAAGAAAACAGGGTTTCAGGGAAAGCACATGCCATGGAGACCTCTGTTTTTGTTTGTTTGTTTGTTGTATTTTGTTGATCATCGATGGAAATATATTCCTAGTCAAAAGATGTTTAGAATGAATGCGCTTTTTATTTCCATAACAAAAAAATCATTGTTTTAAAATTTATGATTATTTTCGCATATGGAAGTTCACAATTGTTCTCCTTTTTTCCCTCCCAAAGAGCAAATGATCACAGATTTTAAGAAATCCGGAACACACACTGTCAGACAATAGCTTTAATTATAAATGATCCATTAGAAAATTAGAAAATTATTATGGCATGATTTGATTAGAAAAGAATCATAGCACACCTAAAATTTGCAGTTGCAAAACCCTGGGTGTGGATCTTGACTTTGTCACTTGCTAGCTATGTAAATATGTCTGAAGGATTTCTATCTTGCAGAGTTGCTGTGAGATAACATAAATAAATTTTCTTCTGGATACATGGTAACTTACTCACACATGGTAGCTATTTTCTTTCTTATTTTTGACTTTCCATTAATGTGACATAATTACATACTTAAGAATAGGTTAAAGAAATCATTGTGTTCAGATTTTCTGTGAACAATCAAGGAGGGATATTTGCACAGTCTATGCATCACATCAGATGCTCATGTAGTTTAAAAAGTAATGGGCCGGCACCGCGGCTCAATAGCTCAATAGGCTAATCCTCCACCTTGCGGTGCCGGCACACCGGGTTCTAGTCCCGGTCAGGGCGCGGATTCTGTCCCGGTTGCCCCCCTTCCAGGCCAGCTCTCTGCTGTGGCCAGGGAGTGCAGTGGAGGATGGCCCAAGAACTTGGGTCCTGCACCCCATGGGAGACCAGGATAAGTACCTGGCTCCTGCCATCGGATCAGCGCGCCGGCCGCGGAGGCCATTGGAGGGTGAACCAAGGGCAAAGGAAGACCTTTCTCTCTGTCTCTCTCTCTCACTGTCCACTCTGCCTGTCAAAAAAAAAAAAAAAAAAGTAATGGAATAGAGTTGTTTTCTATGTGCTTCAATATTACTAAAAGAAAGAGCATCTGGAGCTTACATACCCACAAGTTGTATCTGTTAACAGTTCCCTGAAGGATCCATTTTCTAAGTGTGACCACCTGAACCAAGGGACTATGATTCTGTATTAGTGCTGGACCCATTCCCTTTTCCTCAAGCCTTGTAGATTTATTTCCTGTTTTGTGAGTTCATCTGAAAAATAGATAAAGGAGAATTTGTCATTTTCAGTTGAGGACTAATTGTTAAAACAACAATACTAACTGCTACAATCAAGAGTTTAGATTGAGGGGGTCTCTTTGAATGTCAGGGTTTTAACCAAAAAGCAAATTTACTCCACTCTTTTACATAGTATTAACTCTTTTTTTTAAAGAAAAGATTTATTTATTTATTTGAAAGAGTTACAGAGAGAGAGGGAGAGACAGAGATCTTTCATCCGATGGTTCACTCCTGAAATGGCAGCAAGAGAGAGGGCTCCGCTAGACTAAAACCATTAGCCAGGAACTTCACTCAGGTCTCCCCTTAGGTTGCAGAGGCTCAAACACTTGGGATATTTTCCTTTGCTTTCCCCAGGCCATTAGCAGAGAGCTGGACCAGAAGTGGAGCAGCCAGGACACAAACCAGCACCCATATGGGATACTGGCATTTCAAGTTGTTGTTTTACCACCTGTGCCACAACACTGGCCCAGCGTTCACATTTTTAAAATCACTTATATTTATTATAGAATTATCACAACAAAAGACTATAACTGGATTGAGCCTACATAAAGCAAACTTCATATTAATATATGCCACAGCACATGGAGTAGGGTTAAGTTCATAAAACCATAACTCATGGATGAGGTTGTGCATGGCGTTTTGGTCAAATTTGGGGATGCATACTTTCTCTCTTCTCAACAGCTAATAACAGACTCCTCTCTGTTTGGGCTAATATTTAGGTTCTTGTCAAACACCAGAGCTTAACCCAGACGTACAGTTTCAGAGAGCAACAAGGTATGAAGCAGCCCTTTCTGGGGTAAATGGAATAAAGTTGTAAAACCTAAGAATGAAATGTTTATCTTAAGTTAGCCCTAACCTGTGAGTCCCAGACACAGTGAGTGTAGATGTTGGCTGTGCTGCTCACCCGTCAGGTTGAGGCTTTATGTGTATGTAAATTGCATAAAACTAATGAATAGCTGAGATCACAGTCTATGTGGACTTGTGCACATATCACTGTCCTGTTTCCACCCATTAGGTTGTAGGTGTCATGAATAAGCAAATTAAGGGATATTATTTCAATGATTATGACAAGAGGCCCTTTTTATTTTTGCTCTTAGGCATCTCTGTGGGTAGAAATTACTATGCAGAGCTGTCCTTTATTCACACAGACTTTCTGGGGTCTTGTCGAAGTTTCTCCTCACTTTGATTGCCCAGTGGTCTCATGCTTGATGTCCAGTCTCCAGGGTGCATCTAAGGAAGAGAATATGATGCTCATAGTAAACCAAAACCCAAATCTGTATCCGAACCACAGCAGCCATTACCTGTGTTAAAATCAGTTTTAACATTTGTAATGAACTGAAAGGAAGGCACTCAAAAAGATGCTGTGCATATATCCATGGAGTCAATCCTAGAGGCTAATACAATTATTTTAGCATTGACTTTAACAAGCAAGGAGACAGTGGTGAAGTTGGCTAAACACTGCATTAAGCAGTTAGGAAAAAATACAAGATTTGTATTTCAGACAGAACTTCAATACTGATTTATACTGAATGTCTGTTATTTGCCAGATGTCTTTGTGATCATTGTTTGGTTCTCAAGCTAATTTATGTGTAGAAAGTTGAAAATGAAGAAGTATCAGGCAAAAGCAAAGGGAGGTTCATGTTTTCAATATTTGTTAAGCAATTACCTTGATAGCTTTTGCTCTGAGAACTACAACCATTTGTTCAGATGGCAGAGACAGGGCAGAAGTCTGCTCCAAATAATTTATGACCAGTTGGTGTCAATTAGGTTCACTTCTGTGCAGGCCTATGTCCATGAATGGCTGGCACACTGGAGCTATGAGAACTTCTCTGGAATCTGTTGCAATGTTGATATTCCATGTTCTGTCATTCTCACTTTCATTACTCACACACACATGCAACACACATATGTATTTACCTGTACATTTTCTTGTATGTTTAAATATTTACTTAAATTCAATATATGTCAAACATATTAGTATACCTTATATGTATTTAAATACACATCTGTTTTGAAAACCCTTGTTTTTAACAGCTAAAACAAACTTATTGACCTTAATCTTTTGCAAATATATATTTATATCTATGAAATATGTGTATTATGGAATGTTCACACATGGGCCATTTGAACAAGGCTATTTAAAGTTTGATTACCAGTGGAGAGACAGGATTTAAGTACATAAAGTTCTATGTGTTCAACTTTTACGTTTTAATGCAAGTATCCCAAAACTTGTGTAAACACTTCCCTGCTTTTACAGATAGTGAGGCCATCCAGCTGTGATGTGGTCCATCCCAAGACAAACAAAGTTTCACCACCAAGGATCATCAAGAACAGGAAGCCTCAAAATCTCTTGTCATCACCTTTTATAAATTTGTTGCATTCCTTCACTCCTCAGAGGCCTTGAAGTGGATTTGGTGATAATGCGAGTGGAACAAGCTTGAGAAAGTGTAACAAAAGTTTCTATTAATCTTTTTCAGATCTTGATCTATTAGGAAGAACCAGGAGGTAAAGTGGGAATGCAAATCTTATTCAAGGAAGAATTTTCAAGGTTATTCCACAAATGGATGCACTGAAATTTTGAAACAGGGCTCAAAATAGTTAGCAAAGGTTGTCCCGTGTGCTAAAACATCAATGTTTCCTTGACAGTAACGTTTTATGGCACAAAATATGTCTTTCTAATGATTGGGCCCAGGGCCTCTATTGAGAAGAACTGAACCAACCCAACAACCAAAATGTGAACAGTATTTGTACTCATACTGCTAACACAACAATAATGACCTTAGAGAGAACAGAATGCAAGAATTTCAAGAGAAATTTTTGAGAAAAAATTTCCTTGGTAGAAAGCTACGATTCCATACTGTCTTTCCCTGGAGCATTCACTCATCCAGTATGAAAAGAGCCTGCCAAAGAGGACCTTGCCACTTGAAATGGTGTCCCACAGGCTTCCATGTTCACACTTCTTCAGGGTGAGCAATGCCAGACAACCCAGAATGAAGGGAGAAAGAATGTCAAGCAGAAAAAGAGGAAATGAGATTGAAGTTGGTGTCCTAGAAAGCTGATCTTAGAGTCACGAGAAGACACAGCTGTTCCCCAGCCACACTGGAAAACTTCTGAATGAGTGCATGGGTTTTCTGTATCTCATTGTAGTCCAGGAAGAGAAGAAAAAACAATTAATTTATGTGCTATGTCTTTCTTTCTCTCCCAATTAAATGATGGATGATCACTCAAAATATTTCCTTAACCACAAACATCATCAGGGTGTGGCTCTCCTCTGGGAAAGTCACAACTTCTTTTTGTGCTAGTTTCTGACCTGGATGTTTAAATGGTTGTGACTTCTGCTATAGTAGGTATAATGGAACTCTGTTCTCAACTTCATTTTGATCCCTGAGAGAGTCTAAATATTCAAAATAGGCTTCCTTGTGATTACCTATAAATACTCCAGGAGTTTTGGTGAGCCGTGCCACAGTCACTGCTGCTGCAACTTGTTCTAGGGCTATGAGTCACCATCCCTTGATGGCCCAGATTTCATCATGAAGCTTCTGAGCACTTATTTGTTTTTGCATGGTGCTGCATCTGTGCAGTCACGGTCACCACACGGGGGAGAATACCAGGAGATGCTGTATGCTGCACCTATGCAGTCACAGTCACCACACGGGGGAGAATACCAGGAGATGCTGTATGCTGCATCTATGCAGTCACGGTCACCACACGGGAGAGAATACCAGGAGATGCTGTAATGAGCTCATGTGTTGCCAACATCTCCCTCTTTCTTCCTTGAATATCCACACATTCATATTTTCTTGGTTAAGAGTTGATTATGTCACTAGAAAATTATTTTTATATTCCCTGACCCATTGGCCTGAGGCATCCAAAGTGAGCCTATGGTAACCACAAGCCCCAGTTCTGTGTCAGCCTTGGAAAACATGGCTTCCGTATCTAGCACAGTGTAAGTATGCAGAGATGGAAACCATACACTCTGTGATGAGTGAGTGAGAATATCCATCCTAGATCATCTCTATTCTCAATGTGCAGTTTCTTGTTATGGTGAAGATACTAAACTATATTATTCATTTTGATATTACCTTAATTCTTCAAAATGATTTGTCCAACCTGCAGATGGAGTTGAGCTACGTTTTTAGGAGGACCTTCCAACGTTCTGTTAGATCAGTTGCACTGGATAAAGAGGTATACATTACACAACACTTGGTCTTATGG
This sequence comes from Oryctolagus cuniculus, assembly GCF_051225735.1. Classification (NCBI taxonomy): domain Eukaryota; kingdom Metazoa; phylum Chordata; class Mammalia; order Lagomorpha; family Leporidae; genus Oryctolagus; species Oryctolagus cuniculus. The sequence continues at coordinate 134,784,324 of NC_142874.1, forward strand.
TTTTGAGCCCATTATCCACTCCTATGGTATGCAAATTTTCTCTCATTTCAAGGTAACACTGTGTGGGATATAATTTGGGTAGAGGGGCCATTCTGAGTGCCATTGACTGAAACCACGATGGACCGAGAGGATATCCCAATATTCAAATAATAGAGTACTTCTGTTAAGGATAAACCAATATGACTTGTAAGTGGCAAGTATAAAATTTTAATACATCACTCCATAGTAGATGGCTGATTCCAAAAGATAATTCTGTCTAAAAGGCTCTACTATGAGAAAACTCACACTGTCAGGAGTTTGTCCAGCTCTGGAAGAAAGTCCATGTCTTTGATGACATCATAGCCCCATTGTCGTTGCCACTTTCACTCTCTGTGTGTGTCCATACTCATGCTACAGTAAGCTGAAGAAAGAAACTGGAAATACTCACAAGTTGAGAAATCCTTTCTAGTTTTTGAGGAGCTTGTCGGTGTTGGATACCCTCTGGTTAGCAACATATGAGAAACACAAACTCCACATGACCAGTTTCAAAGGTTCCTTCACATAATTCTTGTCTTTCACATGCCTCAAGCCTACAAACCAAGTTATTCTCCATCTTCAAGGCGTTGATGAAAATCCGTTTCTCAGCTTTCTTCCCCTTTTGTGTCACAAATTGTTTGTGAACAATTAAGTTATCTGCTAACAGTTCTCTTGTGGGAAATATTTGCCTTCACCTGTGCTGTCAAGGCCAGCTTTCATGGGGACAATGATTTAGTGGCTGTAATATTTCACACATCTTTTCGGTAAAGGTTCACTTTCTGTCATTTCACACCATCTTCTCTGTAAAGATTCACTTTCTGTCTTCTTCCATCCAGTGATGTTTTGGATCTTCCCATGAGACAATTTGTAAGATACTGTTGAAAAGAATTTGATGAAATGAAATTATGAGACAATTATTTGTGATAGTGGGACACCTGTTTATATTTGCCCTGTGCACTTGATCAGACCTGTTCTATCATTGTTCATTAGATTCTTGCTGCGTATGTCTAATTTTATGTCCTTGGGAATTAGATGCATATAGCTCATTATGGCTAGCCAAGTATGGCTACCTAGTCAATCAGTGTTTTATTACCAGGGGATCATTCCCTACATGGATGCCAGTAACTCTTAATACGAAGGAACATAGTTTTTCTGAGATAGATATCACCTTGTTGCTGCACCCAGCGGCTAGGCAGTAACATTACCAGTTCCATAAGCCATCAGTATTCATCCTGGATACCTCCAGCAACAGTGAATCGATTAGCACTCAAATCCCAGGTGGGGAGCAGCTTTCTTCAGTCTGAAACGTTGTAAAGAGCAGTCTGCTATTCTAGCCCTCTCTTGAAGCTGACAATCTTTGCAGTCACACAATAAATGAGGTAGAAAAATGCAATAACATCCGAAATGTTGTGCCTCTCCTAAGGGTAGCAGATGCAAGATGCAGCCACCCACGTTGCACCTTACATGGGGCAGCATAGCATCTCCCAGTCCACTATATTCCTAATGTGTTCACAGGCTCTTGTTTTTGTCCTGAAGTTTTTTTCTTTTATCTTATTTCATGCCAGTGTCTTTCTATGTTTTTTATGGCTTCTCCCCTTTCTGCTCAGCAAGTCTACTTTGTATTACTCATTAATGCAAAAAGAGAACACTTCAAAACTTCAGGTAAATGGAAATTGAATTTTTTTTTTTTTTTGACAGGCAGAGTGGACTGTGAGAGAGAGAGACAGAAAGGTCTTTCTTTGCCGTCAGTTCACCCTCTAACGGCCGCTGCGGCTAGCACGCTGCGGCAGGCGTGCTGCGGCAGGCGCACCATGCTGATCTGAAGTCAGGAGCCAGGTGCTTCTCCTGGTCTCCCATGCGGGTGCAGGGCCCAAGCACTTGGGCCATCCTCCACTGCACTCCCGGGCCACAGCAGAGAGCTGGCCTGAAAGAGGGGCAACCGGATCAGACTGGGACTAGAACCTGGTGTGCTGGTGCCGCAGGCAGAAGATGAGCCTATGGAGCCGCGGCACCTGCCTGGAAATTGAATTTAAGTTTATTTTGGTGCAAATTTTTATAAAAAATGCATGTGAGGTTTCTTCAAAAAGTTCATGGAAAATATTCACCATGCCAAAATTATGCATGAATTAATACTTTTACTCCAAAATAAACTTACAGTTCCATTTTTGATGAACATTTTAAAGTACTGTTGTAGACCAGTATGGGCTCAGTGACAAGTTCAGGACTATATAGCCAGTCAGAGACACCAGGAGAGATAACATAGAATTTTGTTATGTGGGTTTTTTATTATTATTATCATCATTATTAAAGGATTTATTTTTATTTACTTGAAAATCAGATTTACAGAGAAGGAGAGACACACACAGAGATCTTTCATCTCCTGGTTCACTCCAAAGGCCAGGGCTGGACCTGGCCAAAGCCAGGTGTCAGGAGCTTCTTCTAGGTCTCTCATGGAGTTGGACCATCCTCCACTGTTTTACCAGTTGCATTATCAGGGAGCTGGATGGCAAGTGGAGCAGCCGGGATATGAACCGGCACCCAAATGAGATGCTAACATCACAGGCTCCATACACAGTACACCACAACACTGGCCACCATTAGGCTATGTTTCCTCTCAGGTAATTGTAAATTGCTTTAATCATAAGCATTGAGAGAAAATTTCCCATATACATATATAAATGGGCTGATACAAATTGAAATGAATCAGATTTAATAATAACAACACTTCTAAATTATTTGTATATTTATTAAAATGACTCTAATTTGGCTACTATCTAAATAAGTATATATTATTCACTATGATTAATCTATTTGGAGCTATTTTTAAAGTTTATTCTTTCTTCTTTTGTTTTTATCTTTAAGAAGCCATATGAGAAAAGTGAATGAGGATGCCCTAATGATCTCCATTGCACATGCTCCAGTTTGCATTCACATTGGTAATTTTTTTTTTTTTAATGCATGTGGATGTTTGGTCTGAGTTAAGGCATCCATTGGGATGCCCTCATCCCATATCAGTGTGCCTGGATTTCTGTCCCAGTTCTGGCTATAGACTACAGCTTCCTACTAATGCAGAAGCTGGGAGGAAACAGGAGATGGTTCAAGTAGTTGAGTGTCTGCCACCCATGTGGAAACCTGAATTGTGTTTTGGTCTGACCCCTTCCAGGCTTTCAAGGCTTTAGGGGTGTGAATCAGTGGGTGGCAGTTCTCTGTGTCTGTCTATCCATCTATCTACATCTTTGCCTGTCAAATAAACTGGAATAAGAAAATAAAAATTCTTAAAAAATCTTTTATGTGCTTCCAGGTTGTCAGCCCCACTTTGACTTAGCTATGGGGCAGGAAGGTATTATATACATGTAAATATTTTAGATATCTCATCCAAAGGAAATGCTGATTCTCTGGACTTCCTCATCCTTTGCCTCCTTCCTTAATCTCATTAGAAGTAAATTCTAGCAAATGGAACGCATGAATGTCAGGGATTTTTACCTCCTCAATTAACACAAGTTTCACAATAAAATTTAGCAGCATACTTAACAGAAATTGTCTTCGCATTCACAACAGAAGCTGGTGCCACATAAGTTAAAAGTGTACACTGATATACTTTGTCTTATCAAATAACTCTTTTCCAAAGGTGGAGGAGACAGGAATAGAAAGGTAAGGAGGCTCGAAGACTCCTCCAATTCTATAAATTCAAAGTCGCATCTGAAACCTTAAGGCTTCAGACCCTTCGCTGCATGCAGAATCGCTGGAGTCCCAGACAGCTCCTCTGAGAGTCTAGCAGTGAGGGCTATCAGCAGGAATAAGCAGGGGCCCACAATGTCCAGACACGTTTTCAAATCGAGCACCTTTGGTGTGTGTGTTTTAAATATTCAAATATCGCTGTCATGATTTTTTCTAAAAGAAAGTGTACATTTTTGTTAACCTTTTTGAAATTACTCTGGGTCTGACTCAACCTTATAATGTTCACTTTTGGTAATAAATATTTTAATCTAACTTTTGAGGATTATGCTCCTGACAGCTACCATGCATTTGACATTTTATGCATTAAACGTTTCACTATATATACATATATGTATATATGTACATATATGTGTTTGCGTGTGTTTATGTGTGTATATAGTTTTTTAATTACTTATTTATGTGTATCCTTGGGAAAAAAAAACCTAAAAAGCTGAACCAATAATCATGAATCCTCAGGATGTTCCAGTCTGAAATCTTAGGCAATATGAGTCCTTTTTATGGGATCTTTGATATTCTAGCACATCTCAGCTCACTATTTCTCTGATCTTTTGAAAATGTATGGCACCAAGCATCACAGAATATAAAATCCTTATTCTACTTCCCTGTAAAATTAATAATGCAGTTTATTCTTTTGTAAAATATTTTTAAAGCAATAATTTATAAAGTACAAACATGCAAGCATGTGTTTCGTTGTCATCTATTTTGCAACAAAAAGACCAGACTTCAAATTATGGGGAAAAAGATAGAAATAATGATTATGTATATAGGCTTCGTCATGTACGGGACACATTTCTATTATTCAGAGGAATATACTCCTGTCAAAGATGTTCACAATGGCCTTTGGAAAGCTAAGCACAATGTGAATTATGTTGATTGCAAATATAGAAGACTGACACATCAGCTTAGAATGATATGTCACTGAATTAACAGTGGGACGAGAGAGAAAGTATCTAATTTAGACAGTGAAGCAGTAACCAACTCTTAAGCTGGGATAAAAATAAACAGAATTGAAAGATTTGCAGGAACAAAATTGCAATAGGCAGAAGAACAAATGGAATCTGACATTGTGGTTTTCTATGGCCTAGATGCATGTGACTGGAGATATCAAAAGATATAGAAAAAGTTTTAGTAAAAAATATAAGATGAGTGAACTTGAAATTGCTGGAAAGCAAATAATTTTGCAGCAAAATCATTTAACATGGCTGAGTGTCATGATGATTTTCCATTGTCTTTCAAAATATGCTCTTGGTAGAAATGTTGAGAGGAAAAGTAACTGAGATGAGAGTCAGATGTAGCTCAAAGTTTTAGTTTTAACTTTATTACAAATAGGCAACCTTGTGTAAGTAACCTAATTTCTTTGATTTTGGAAGTTTTTTTGTTCAAAGCTGTTGGACAAAATGTTGATGATCTCTTTTTATTTTATTCATTATCAAAAACTAATAATTTAAAGAATCCAGGAACTGCTCTGTTACTTATTTTTATTTATTTACAAGGCATAGAGACAGAAAGACAGAGATCTTCCATTTTCTGAATCATTCCCTAAATATCCACAGTAGCCAGGGCTGGGTCAGGCCTAAGCCTGGAGCCAAGATTTCAGTCCAGTATTCCTAAATCTGTGGCAGGGACCCAAATACTTGAGCCACTGCTGCTATCCACCTCCCCGACCCCCGCAGGGTGTGCATTAGCAGGAAATTGGAGTTGGAATGGAGTCAAGACTGGAAACCAAGAATTCTAATGTGGGATACAGTCGTCCCTTGTGGTGTCTTAACTGCTGCACCAAGCACTTGTCTCAGCTCCATCATTTCTCTTTTTTAAAAGATCTGTTTGTTTTTATTTATTTATTTTATTTATTTTGACAGGGAGAGTTATAGACAGTGAGAGAGAGACAGACAGAGACAAAGGTCTTCCTTCCTTGGTTCACTCCCCATATGGCCACCACAGCTGACACTGCGCCAATCTGAAACCAGGAACCAGGTGCTTTTTCCTGGTCTCCTATGCGGGTGCAGGAGCCCAAGCACTTGGGACATCCTCCACTGCCCTACCGGGCCACAGCAGAGAGCTGGACTTGAAGAAGAGCAACTGGGACTAGAACCCTGTGCCCATATGGGATGCCAGCACCTCAGGCAGAGGATTAGCCAAATTGGCCATGGTGCTGACCCTGTTTACTTTTATTTGAAAGTCAGACTGACAGGGAAGAAGGAGAGAGAGAGAATCTTTAATCTTCAGGTTCATCCCAAATGTCCATGACAGTGAGAGACAGGTCAAACCAAGCCAAAGCTAGGAACTAGGACTTTTATCCATCAGCATCTTCCATGTGGGTTGCAAGAACCTGAGTACATGGGAAATCAAGTGTTTGTTCCTAGGTGCATTAACAGGAAGCTGTATATGAAGTGTCCAGTGGATGGTACTCCAGCCAGCTGTCTGATATAATATGGGTGTGGGCTCGTCCTGCGAGGCCCACACCATCAGGGAGAGTGGGGTAATGGTGTTCTTCCACAAGAAGCACCTGAGACGAGTTTTGATGAATATATCCACTTTATTAATAACCACCTACACTTTTTAAAGGGCAGGAAGAAGGGGCGTAACTAATTCAGGGCAACACTAATTCTATAGGATGAAGCCTATATTGGAGCCACTATGCTTCTCCAATCATCATGAAGGTCACGTAGAGTTAGGAGAGTATAGTAAATACATTACATTCTTGAAACAAGTGAGAAGAGTGGACGCTGAATGTTCTCATTATGAAAATGGTAATTGTGGGGCTAGTATTTGTGGGTGAGTGGGTTGAAGTACTACCTACAATGCTGGCATCCCATGTGGGTACCTGATTGAGTCCTGACTGCTCAACTTTCCATCCAATTCCCTGCTAATGTACCTCAGAGAACAGCAGAAGATTGATACAAGAGCTTGAGTCCTTGCCACCGATGTGGGAAACCCAGCTGAAGCTCCTGGTTCCTGGTTTCAACCTGGCCCAACCCTAGCCATTGTGGATATTTGGAGAATGAACCAGTGGATGGAAGATCTCTCTCTGTCTCTCTTACTTTGTCTCTCCCCTCCCTTCTATCTGTCTTTCCTTCTGTCTGTAACCCTGCCTTTCAAATAAGTAAATCTTAAAAAAAAAAAAAATGATAATTGTGTGAGGCAAGTCATTTGTTAAATAATTAGGGATAACCGTTCCACAGTAGATATGTTCTAGGTAGCATATTGTACATGATAATACATGTAATGTTATCAATCAAATTAAAAAAATAATCTAACCTAAATAAAACAAATATATATTCTAAATCTTTCTGTGCCTCTGCTTCCTTATTCATCAACTGCACTTGACAAAAGTAACCACTTCACAAAGTCATTATAAGAAGCAAAAATGGAACAATACATGCAAAGTGTTTATCACAGATCATATCAGAAAAGCATTCAATAAATATGCAAAATTGACTTGCCATGAGTTAACATGGCTTTAAGCTTCAGAATCTTTATTGTCTGAGTTTCTCCCAATATTCTGTACTGATTTTGAATTAAATATATTATTATTATTATTTTAATTTTTGACAGGCAGAGTGGATAGTGAGAGAGAGAGAGACAGAGAGAAAGGTCTTCCTTTGCCGTTGGTTCACCCTCCAATGGCCGCCGCGGCCAGTATGCTGCGGCCAGCGCACCGCGCTGATCCGATGGCAGGAGCCAGGTGCTTCTCCTGGTCTCCCATGGGGTGCAGGGCCCAAGCACTTGGGCCATCCTCCACTGCACTCCCAGGCCACAGCAGAGAGCTGGCCTGGAAGAGGGGCAACCGAGACTAGAACCCGGTGTGCCGGCGCCGCAAGGCAGAGGATTAGCCTAGTGAGCCGCGGCGCCGGCCTGAATTAAATATATTATTTAAAGAGCACTTCAAACATTGACCAAGCTTCCAAGCCTCACAAAACTGAAAGAGGTGGGTGGGTATTTAGCGCATCTCATATTGTAGTGCATAGACTCAAGTTCCAGCTCCTCCTCGTCTGACCCAGCTTCCGATTAATGCACCCTTTGGGAATCAGCAAATGATAGCTCAGGTACCTGAGTACCTGCCAATCACACGGAAGATCCAGATTGAGCTCCTGGCCCAGGGATTTGGCCAGGGCGCAGCTTGGCTGTTGCAGCCATTTCATTAGATGGAAGATCTCTCTGTACCCGTCTCTCTGTTTCCCTGACTTTCAAATAAAATGAAAACAAATTTCAAAAATGAAAATGTAGTGATTATTGTATTTATCTCATTATATGTTTCATAATATCTAACATAGATTAATATCAAAGAACATGTAGTTTGTTCAGTTAACAGTTGATAAACTAATCTTTCACAGTGATCTCAGGAAACTGGAAACTAATTAAATATATCATGTAGAATAGAATTAATATAAAGGGAGTATCTGACATAAAATTATTATCCCATTACAAAACTGATACTGATCAAGGGTGTCATTACTTACCTCTTTTAAAGAAAATTGATGGTGACTATGACACCTGCTCAGCAGGCACTAAACTAGTTAACCATAGGAAAATGGAACAATACAGAGGGAGGAACCCTTACCTGTACCAGACATTGAAAAAGTGAAGTTGCTCTAAAGGGTTATATTTTTCAAGGACACAAGAAAAGTAGTATTCATCTTTGAGTTTAAGGCTAAGTATTTTGTCTACCTCTTCCCGAGTTACAAAGTTTTGTGCAAAGAGTTCAGATAAAATCCTGACCCTTTCATGGTCTGCTCTTCTACCTGAAATCTTCTCAAAGCAAAATTCAGAAACCTCAATTGTTCAGGGAAATTAGACACACACACATATATATATATATATACACATATACATACATATATATACATATACACACATATATAATATATACATACATGCATATAGCCTCAAAAAAGAAACACAAAGAATAATGCAGAAATCAAGGTAAATCCAGGGGATCCCTAGGTAAAGCAAAACTACATGTAAGGACAGGTTTTGGATGTCAGAAAGGATTTTACTTCCCTGAGCACCAGATTTGCTTTTCAATCAGTATAAAAGTGGCACTTCTGCTCTGCTATGTCAGAGAACTTACCATCAGTGTTACATGAGATTGTGTGGGCAACACTGTGTTGTTATGAGATGCTCTACAAACAAAATGTTAAATAGTCACTAGAAAATAGTTTCAAACACACCTCTAGATAGGTGGCATAATGACATAGCATGCAAAGCTGCTGCCTGCAATGCTCGCCTCTGATATGGACATTGATTGTGTCTTGATTACTCCACTACCTATCCAGCTGCCTGCAATGGCCTGGGAAAAGCAGCAGAAGATGGTCCAAGTGTTTGGACCCCTGACAACTACACGGGAGACCTGAAAGAAGCTCCTGGCTTCTAGTTTGGCCTGACAAAGCCCGGGCTGTTGTGGCCATCTAGGGAGTGAACAAACAGATGCAAGATGTCTCTGTGTTTAATGCTTATTTTCAAAATAAATAAACAAATAAATAAAGTAAATAAGCAAACAATGTTTAAGAAAACAAAGTACTGTTGAGTGGCTTTAATTCAGAGATTTACTTTCTCAAAACATTGCAAAAAGCTGTTCTTGCTTTATGTTTCCAAAAAACATGATATGAACCATATGATTTTGGAAATTTTTGTAAAATTAGCTCATTGAATATTCATTACTCAAGTAATTTAATAGAGAATGGCCCTGTTGATTATTAACTGTGTCATTTAGAGAAGTTACTTGAAATGCCTGTTCTTTCTAGATTTTTTTGTTCCTTTAGCTGAGTAATAGTGGATCCAGACATGGAAAATAGATTTCTGAAGTATACAAAGTGCTTATAATATGGTAAATTTATATGATAAAAGATATTATGCATTATTTTGCTATATTACCATGCCAAGAATTATACTGATGCACAATGGGCATTTTTTCTTGTGTTATTTTATATAACCATATAAATATATTATATAATTACAACATTTTAAGGGGCTTAATATTAATTGTCTATATTCTTCCTCAAAAGGGGATTAACTATTCAAATGTAAGTGTAAATATATATGTCTGCATTTTCTTATAGCTCTCTGCATTGGACTTATTATTGGTCTTAAATTTTGATGAACTGATAAATGGAAAATGGAATACTGTTTTCATTTTATTATATATACCTTCAGAGGCTGGTAACTTGTTTATTAATTTTATTATTATATTTCTTAGAGAAATTTAAGTTTATGGAAAGTTGATTGGAAAATGAAGAAAGTCCTATAGCCTTCCAACCACGCCTACAATTTCCCCTATTATCAACGCCTTACATGTGGTGATACATCTGTTTTAACTTGTCAGCCAATATTAATGGATAATTATTAACTAAGTCCATAACAGATTATTCACAAAATTAAAATTAGGATTTTTTCTTGTTATATAGTTCTATGAACTTGTCCAAAACCCCTCTAGTTTTTATTGACCATCAGTGTATCATACAGAAAGCTTTGAATACTCTAAGTATTTCCTCTGCCCTACTGATTCATCTCTTGCTTGGTCCCAGGACCTTCTCATCATCTTTTGGTGTCTGTTTGTATAGTTTTGATTTTTCCTTAATATATACAGTTGGAATCATGTGTAGCCTTTTCAGTATGGTTTCTTTTCTTTTTTTTTTTTTTTGGCCTTAAATATATTTGAGTGTATATATTGATTTCACGCTCAACATATTTTGTAACTTTATTTCTTCTTTCCTTTCCAGGTTATATTCTATATGCCTCTCTCCCACCCCAATTTACTTTGGTTGATCTGGGATTTTTTGTTTCTTTCAGTTTTGCTACTGTCATTTACATAAATTGGATTTTCAATATTTCTGTTTTTATTTTATTCAATAATTATTTGGACTTTTTTAAAAAAAGATTTATTTGGGACATGCTCAAGCTGACTTACCTCAAACGGTAGAGTTAGAAACATACCAGGGGATTCCAATTCAATCCCATCAAGGTGGCATGTACCAATGCCATCTCACTAGTCCCAGTGATCAATTTCTGTTCACAATTGATCATAATGATAGGACTAAGAACCAAAGGGATCACATAAACAAGACTAGTGTCTGCAAATACTAGCTGATAGAATAAAAAAGGGAGAAAACAATACAACATGGGAAGTGAGATACACAGCAGACCCATAGAATGGCAGATGTCCTAAACAGCACTCTGGCCTCAGAATCAGCTGTTAAGGCATGCGGATCCAGCTGAAAAGCCCATGAGAGTATTTCAGGCATGGAAAGCCAAGACACTCTGGCAAAAACAAACAAACAAACAAACAAAAAACAAAAAAAACAACACCTAAACGAAAGATCTCCGCGAGTGAGATCCCAGTGGAAAGAACGGGTCATCAAAGAAGGAGGTACCTTTCTCTGAAGGGAGGAGAGAACTTCTACTTTGACCATGGAATTGTCTAAATATGATCAGAGTCAGGGAACTCAGGGGGCTTCCATAGCCTTGGCAACTCATGACAAGAGCCTAGGGTGATTACTGATGCCATAAACAAGAGTGTCAATTTGTTAAGTCAACAACAGGAGTCACTGTGCACTTACTCCTCATGTAGGATCTTTGTCCTTAGTGTGCTGTACATTGAGATTTAATGCTATAACTAGTACTCAAACAGTATTTTTCACTTTATGTTTCTGTGTGGGAGCAACCTGTTGAAATCTTTACTTAATGTATGCTAAACTGATCTTCTGTATATAAAGAGAATCGAAAATGAAAAAAATAAATTAAAAAATATTTATTTATTTATTTGAAAGTCAGATTTACAGAGAAGCAGAGGGAGAGAGAGGTCTTCTATCTGCTGCTTCACTCCCCAGATGGCCTCAAGAGCCAAAGCTACGCCCATCCAAAGCCAGGAGCCAGAAGCTTCTTCCAGGTCTCCCACATGGGTGCAGGGGCCCAAGGACTTGGGACATCTTCCACTGATTTCCCAGGCCATAGCAGGGAGCTGGATCAGAAGTGGAGCAGCCAGGAATCAAATTGGCATCCATATGTGATACCAGCACTGCAGGCCTGCAATGGTTTTACCACTTAGCTGCAGTGCCAGCCCTTGGACATTATTTTTTAATGGCGTAACATTTTTAAAGGTTTTGAGTATCTGTCATTGGTTCCAAATTGTTACTTATCTACCTACTTTAGACCTATGCTAAAAATTCTATGTGTTAAATGCTTTCTATTTTAACTATTCTTGTTACTTAACAACACTATAGCATAAAGTATATACAGTATAAAAACATCAAAAAGTCAAATTAAAATTCAAGACAGAACAGTAAGGGGTGTTTTTGGATATTTTCTTTCTTAATATTAAAATTTGTATATAAATATGATAATGATAAATTATACATGTGTATACATTGCATTTTGATTGCTATTTTCTATGGTCTTTTACATGTTTTTTCAGTAACATTGAGTTAATTTTTTAAACAACATTATTGTTTTTTATGTACACATATATATATATATGTATATATATATATATATGCTATAAAATCCACCCATCTTATGCATATATTTATGTATATTCATGTTTAAGAAACTGAGAGACAGAAACAGAGAGAGCTCCCATCTGCTGGTTCACTCTTCAGATGCCTGCCAGGGCCTGAAGCTTGGAGATGGAGCACAGTCTAGTTATCTTATTTGGGTAACAGGAATCCAACTACTTAAGCAATCAATGTTGCCTCCTACGGTCTGCATGAACAAGAAGCTAAAATGAGCAGCAGGAATTAAGCATTGGACCCAGCTGCTCCAATGTGGCACACAAGCATCCTAGTTGGCAGGTTATCCAGATAAACACATTCCCCATATCACAAATTTTAAGTGAACATTGTAATGCTTTTTAGTACATGTACCGAGTCATGCAACAATCATCAACACTGAGTTTTAAGGATTACAGCCACCAAAGTGTGTGTTTACAATTAAACCTGTCTGCTGCACCTGCCTCAGGCAGCCATTTATCCACTTTCTCTCTCTGGAGATTTGTCTCTGCTGAACATATCATAAAAATTGAATTATGCAATATGTGCTATTTTGTGTCTGGCTTATTTCACTTGGCATAATGTCTCATTTCCCTCTACTTCAGTTCTTTATACGTAGATACTACTAAACTTAGTCTTTTCCAATTATTCTCCAAATCTTTATAGCTTCTACAATGACCACACAGAAAAACATAATGGTTGCCATTATTTGTATATTTTTGAGTCTTCAATCATGGCACTAAACTCTACCATCTTCTCCTCTTCCTCTTTCTATGACACAGTGTTATTTTGGATTCATTCGCTTGGCTAGTGTGTGTATGTGTGTGTGTGTGTGTGTGTGTGTATCAGAGAGAGAGAGAGAGAGAGAGCGCTTAACAGGTTTATACCAGGGATTTCCTGTGATGATAATGTTTACCCTGAAGAAAAAGAACTGAATGTGGAAGTCATTCAAATTGCAAAGTCTATCAATTGTGATTTCACACTCAAGAACTACCACTGATGAGTCCACAGAGGCAGTGGATCTTGAGACGATTATTTTAATTTATATCACAGAGCCTGCTAATTATGCATCTAATAATGCTGTAATATAGTAAACAAAATTGAGCAATTTTCTAAAATGAGGTCATTGGTGCCTAACAAACCTTTAGGCTTTCACAAATTTTCTTTTCTTTTCCTATGAACAGAGATTTGGTCAGAATGCTATTCTAATAGTTCCAACTTGATGTTCTGGGTCATCAGATCTCTTTGTGAAGCAATATCTTCATCTTATTATGTTTGTTATGCCTGTATATTCCTTTTGGCCACTGTAAAATCACTCAAATGAATGGCCTTTAATAACTTTGGAGAGACTAGAGGGACTTGTAGCTTATATCCTGGGGAATCCTGCTTCTTGTTTAGTCAACATGTTCTTGAAATAAAAATTGTATCTAGTCTGATTACTGGAGGAGCTGCACTCGTCCATTCTCGGGTTCTTCATTTATTGATACCACACTCTACTTACTGTTTCTGCAACTCACTTGGATGTGGAGCCAGTGATAGTTTAGGAAAATACAGAGTCATGGCTTTTATGTTTAGCATGGTCACATCTGCCACCTGGCATCTATTACTTTATGAGTATGTTATCTGCTGTGATATTATCAAAATAGTCTCTCTAATCTCCATGCCTCAGTGCTAGCCTATAGAGGGAAGTCACCATTGAATTTTGTAGTGTGTTAATCAGTTAGTATATCCCACTGGTCTTGATGAGCAGTGCATCCTCTCTATGGTCCTATGGAACATTGTCTTTCATGTGTCTTCTGATCTCGTTCATTCACCCCAAATTGGTAATCCTTTCAGGTCTTAATTTATTCTTCTTTTACCACCTGCAAGAGAACATCATTCAGTGTTGGCCATCAATTTGCTCACATCTCCAAGAGCTATTCCAGCTGAAAGTATTCAACTCCCAGGATCTTTGTTGGTATGAAATCTGATATTCCAATAAAATAAGCCAAAATCAATGACTTCTTGCCGATTACATCTTATATTCTGGGCCTCTTGACCAAGCATATTCTGAATCAATAAGAAAGAAATCTTATCTTATCATTGAAATTCTTTGAGGGCCAGCGCTGCGGCTCACTTGGCTAATCCTCTGCCTGCAGCGCTGGCACCCCAGGTTCTAGTCCCAGTTGGGGCGCCGGATTCTGTCCCAGTTTCTCCTCTTCCAGTCCAGCTCTCTGCTGTGGCCCGGGAGTGCAGTGGAGGATGGCCCAAGTGCTTGGGCCCTGCACCCACATTGGAGACCAGGACGAGGCACCTGGCTCTAGGCTTTGGATCAGCGCAGTGTACCGGCTGTGGTGGCCACTTTGAGGGGTGAACCAATGGAAAAGAAAGACCTTTCTCTCTGTCTCTTTTCACTGTCTTACTCTGCCTGTCAAAAAAAAGAGAAAGAAATAAATTCTTCGAGCCCATAATCCTTGCTTTCCCTTATCAAGTACAGAGAATCCCAGCTGATTTCAACCCACCCAAAGCTCAAGAGAGGAGATGGAGAAAACTCCCGCATGGAGACAGTAGTTACTCCATCTGGGTTTTCTGGTGGATGGTTGGAACACAATTACTTGAGCAGTCAACCACTCTCTCCCATATGCATTAGCAAGGAGCTGGATAAGAACCACAGCCGCTGGGACTTAATGTGGTGTTCAGATACATGACATTAGTATCTCAGGTGGTGGCTTTACACACTGAACCACAATGCCATCGCTAAGTCATTTATTTCTGAGGCTGCCCCACAGGCTGCATGGAAAATATTTGGTTCTCAAAATTAAGCATTCTAAGGTACTCAATTTACCAATTCCTTAAGAAAAAATGATTATCATGCCAATTCATAAATATTCAATCATGTAAGTCAGTTTTTCTGGAAAAGTAGGATTTGGCTTTTGTCATACATCTGACCAGTTAGACTCATCAGAATATTTAATAAGAAATCAATTTATGACTACATGTATATTAATAAGTAAACATTTATTGTTAACAAAAATTTGTTATTGCTGGGTAGAAGATTAGAGAATCCTTTAGGAAAGAATTAAATCAGTAATTATGCACATTCTCAACTAAATGGGCTATCAAAAAGCTATTCATGATATTTATTTACATTAATAAATACTATTCAATGACTCCGAAATAAATTTGGCAATCCATCATCATTTTTGTCTTTGGAGATCTCTCATTCTCTATAGTTAAAGCATCCATTCCATTAAAAAGTATATAGTCTGCTGAAGTTAATGGATCATATATCTTCTGGTTTATAATCCATAGCAAATTGTGGATAGTCATAAACTACAATGACACAGCTTTGAAGATCTTTGAATGATAGACACCAATGGATATCTACTTCAATGACTTGTATGACCGTTTTGTTGTTCATGAATAATGGTAGGTGATAATTAAGCTGCTATTAACTCAGACTGTTCCTTCCTGGCTTATTAAGTCATAACCACACCTTCATCATCATTATAATAAGTATTACATTAGGTTTTCGTTATATAAGGTTTACATACTTTAGAATAGATACTCCAATCCAACTACTTTACAAGTATATTTTGACCCATCTTGCACAATTCTCCATATTGCACACAACTTTTTAAAAATCGAAATCTAATTATGCCCCATGTACACTCAAAATATTTTAGTAGATGCCTATTATCTTACCATGTAGAGTAATGCTGTTGATATTACTTTCATGGTCTGATTCTGTGTTTCGCCTACTTATTTATGTGGACTTCTGTCACTCTACTATCTCTCCTTCCCTCTGGCTTTCATTCTGGTCTTCTGGTGCTCCGTGCCTGCTATCCAATCATACCTACTCATTTTGGTAGTCTGGATTCAGACGATTTGTTTTTATTCCCCTACAGGGCATTAGGCTAATAACTCTATCTCAGTCTTCCTACAGATACCATATTTAGGTTATAAATATCAAAATTACTGGAGCTAATGGTGGCATTTGGCACAGCAATTAAATTGCTGCTTGGGATGCCCAAATCTTATAATGAAGATCCTGGTCTGAGTCTTGTTTCAATTTCAATACAGCTTCTTTTTAAAGAAACTAAAGAGAATGCAACAGATGATGGATGAATTATTTGAGTCACTGTCATCCACCAGGGACACCTGTATTGAGTTCCTGGGTCATGGCTTTGACTTGGCCCAGTTCTAGTGGTTTCAGACATTTGGAGTATGAATCAGTGGATGGAAGATCTTTCTGTCTCTCTTGATTTCAAATAAAATGAGAGTAATAATTAAAAATATTGAATCTCTTATCTCAATTATTAGGAAAAAGTATAATAATATAAAGAAAACTGGTCTTGGCAGGAAAAAAAAAAAAAAAAACTATGGTTTTAATCTTTACTCCTTCTATTTCCTAACTCTGTGACCAAATACTGCATTTTCTCAAATCCAGATTTATCAAGAATAAAATTTAAGACCTGGCAATATGGCATTGATTCTTGTGACACCAGCAATTCCATATTGGATTGTAGGCTACTCTGCTTCTGATCTAGCTTCCTGCTAAGGTGCCTGAGAAGGACGTGGAAGATGGTCCAAGTGCTTGGACTCCTTTCTACCTATTAGGGAGACTGGGATAGAGTTCCTGGCTCCTGGCTTCAGCCTGACTTAGCAATGGCTGTTGCGGCCATTTTGGGAGTCAATCAGAGGACAGGAGGCCTTTCTGTCTCTCTCTCTCTCTCTCTCTCTCTCCATTTTGAAAAAATTAAATTAACCTTTGATAAAAATAAATAAAAGTTTAATGAATTGTAAAAGTAAAATGACATGCTTTAATTAAACATAATTTAAAATTATTAATATAATCCCCCAAACTCCTGGTATTCAGAAGAGGACTGGCATTCAATAGTAAATGCATGTGGAAATGATCAAATATTAAATTCAAATGAATCCAGTAGAAATGGTCTATACAATTTTAATAACAATTATTACTCAAAGATTATTTTGGAATTACTCTTTGTATACCAGTTTATTGTATCCAAAACAGATTCCCGTTTGTGTGTGTATGTGTGTGTACTATATTATTCTATCACATTATGAAGAAACCCAAACACATTTCCTTTGTGTCCTCTAAGAGTTTGAAGATGAAATTTTGGTATTTTCAAAGTAATGGCACCTAAATACGGATTATTTGTCAGAGTGTTATCCGTTCTAGCTGTAGTCTCTGTCCTGAAATTTTTTGTTCCTATTTCATGAGATGGTCTGTGAGAAGAACATTAAATGAATATCCCAATGTTTTTTCCTGATAATCCTACTTGCCTCTGTGATGATATGCTTGATTTCCTGCTAAGAAATCCAAAGCTCCACATGACCCAGATTGAATATTTTGAATGTTTATTATGAAAAAAATCAAGCCTTATTAGTCTTTTTAAAAGTTTTTTCATTCAATTATCTATTCAAGGGCATATTCTGTTAAGAGGATCAGGTTTATGACTTTTTAGGGGATAGTTAGCTTTCTCCCATTAGACTCAGGTATCTTATTCTTTTCTTGCAAATCATGTAATAAATGAGGTTTTGGCATCACTTTGTAAGTACCTAACTTTTCTCACTAATGCATGCTGATTCTTTGGAGTGAGAAGATTCACCTACTTCCAAATGCACATACTAACGGAAAGCACATTAGTAGAAAGATAGGTTGTGATTCAGAGATCATAAACCTAGGTGCTCCATACATGGCATTTTTGTCATACAAAATGTTAGACTATTTTAAGATGAAGCGAAAATATGCTAGTGTCTGGAATGAGTTGGAAAGCCATCTGGTTTCATTTATGTGCATCTTGATTTCATCAAGAACAATAGGAATATAAATAAAAGATTGAATCTGGCCCATTGATTTTAAAGTCTTTGCCCTCCCTGTGAGAAGCAGAGGTAATCCATTTTTCCTCTTGTCAAGGCACACACATCGTTGTAGGAAATGTTTACATTCTTTAAGAATGTGAAGAGGAAGGACCACTTTGTGTAGTGCTGGCTCTCGTTCAACTGAGACAGTTACTGACCTCATCTGGGGTTTAGGCTAAGTACAGTGCATGATTTTATTCGTGAGTTTCATGGATGACTGCCAGGAAGAAATAAAACAAGGGTATGGAACCAGGATTCTGTGAGCGCTTCATACAATTCACAACATAGAGACAACTAGTTAATATGAAAATTGTCTTTTCTTAATATTTTACAGTGAGCAAAGAGGAAAGTTGGGATTCTCTGTGTCATCTGTGTAAGAAACCCGTATTTATGCTGTTAATCTTTGATGCACCCAAAACTTGAAAAAGATGATGCCAAACTTCCTGGGAAAATTAAACTTTAGAAAACTGCGCATTGTTTTTCTGATTTAACTTTTTGGGAATTAGACTAACTTATTAAGGTTAAATTGGTAGAGCAAAATGACAGCAATTTTCAAATACTAACTCCTATCACAATATTTGATATGCGTTCTCATAGAACTTCTAAGCGTCATCTGTGTCCTAGCAAAATTATTATGCTCAGTTGTAATGAAGCAGCTCCTGAACCCACAGGGATTGTATAAAATTATTAATTAAAATATACCAGCAAGGAAATAGTTTAGACTTTGATCTTTTGTGAGTTTTTTGTATAGAAAGAAAAAGTCATTATTCAATTTTGCTTCTTGCAAGAACATTTAAAAACAGCTGTGAAATACAAAGTGCTTACCTTAGGAAACTTCTCTTTCTTCATCTTTCTCTCTTGGTGCATCTGAAATCCAAATTAGATCCACTTCATTGATTAAAAATATTGCTTCTAGCGATTTGCCAAAAAATGTATTCTGAAATTTAAATTAGGTTAAGTATTTTGTAGCAGACTGCCATAATAATTTTCCAAAGCAATAAAATCAGTTATCAGAATTAATGATACATAAAATTCATTTTATGATTTTACTTACATTACCGTGCCTTCTCTTTTATCTATTTTCAAATGAACTCCTGTATCTCTAGGATGTGCATTTGCACTCCCCAGTGATCCTGGCTGCTGGCAAAGAGGACAACTGGATTCAATTTAATCCTTCCAAAAATTCTCTACAAAAATGTTCTTGTTTATGTTCAGGCATTCTGTGGAACACCAATTGGAAGTAAGATAGACTGCAAAACCTACTATTTCTGCAAATACAAAATCCACCTAAAGTGGCAGTTGCCCCCTGAGCAGTCTTCCCTGGAGCTATCAGTGATGGAGTGGCTGGTGTTTCCTGCTGAGTGAATGGAACATCTGCCACTTGAAAAATCAAGGCGTGGGCTCCTGTAGCTTAATGACCCTCTCCATCCTACTGTTGAGGATGCAGCTCTCCCTCGCTCTCTTTGTTATTCTGTGATGACAAGTAAAATGTTTTTTAATTTATTTAGTCCATTCTGCCATTTATCTAATCATTCCTTTACCAACTAAGCACATACAAAGCAACTGCTCTTTACAGGTTAAAGTTTGCCTCAGTTATAAGGGGCATCTTATAGGGAGATAGATACATAATCTTCATATGAAATACTTTGATAGCACAACATAGAATTAATGACACTCCCTCTAGATATTAGGAAGCCCCCATTGAAGACATTTTTCCATTTCACAATAGGATTGATTTTACATGTCTGGTGGATTTGTCGTTCATTCCTTGTTGAGAATGTAGAACTAAACAAAAAAATTAATATTGTTAATAATAATTTTGAAAACACCTTAAAATATCCCCCTTACTTGGTAAAGATGTCATGTAGGTCACGTGACTTGCAGCACAGAATGCGTCATTTTCTTTTGCCTGATTCAGCGCAGCACCTCATACACATCTCTGAAGACGCAGAGATGTTCTGAAGGCCGAGCAAAGAGCAACCAGGGAGAATGTAGGCTTCTCCACGTTAGGTCCCTACTGTTATGAGCATCACCCAGGTGTATACCCTCCTCCGCAACCTGGCTCTTAAGCTTTGTGTTATTCTGTTTCAAACCACACAGAATTCCTTAGAGCCCTTCTTCTTAAATTCCAGTATGCCATTCTTATGGACATATCGTTGACCGAAGTGATGAGAGTCTGGTTGAAGGAACAAAGTTTGAATTTACTCTGCCGCTCAAGATGCAGATTCAAACCCAGAAGCTGTCTTCATTGGCTGCTTTTGTGCAGATGTTTCACACTTTTCTTACCTGGAAGTGTGTACAATGAATCAGGTTTAAATAAGATAAATTTATCATGGGTATCAACCCCACGACACTGAAGATGCCTGGTAATAATTACAGAATGTGTGTTGGCCTCAGAAATTCACTGAATTCCCACATTCCAATGTTACATCCACGTGTAGGAAGAACTCACAATAAGCTCCCTAGTTGCTTTTCCTGTAACGCCCTATGATGTAAAGCTTACTTCCTGCTGAGGTACAGAGCTGTTTCATGGGACAGAGACAGCTTGCTGAGAAGTTGGACTGAATCTGTTGGAACCGACTGCAAGGTGTGCTCCCAGAAGCACAGTGGCCCAGATACCACAGGCCCCTTTGGTCACCAGTCCACTTTTTAGTACACAGTGCCCAAGGAGGGGTAGGAGATTCTCAATTTCAAACAAATTCCTAGATAATAATTATTCTCATGCTGTCATAGCTCCAGTTGCAAACAATGTACTTTGGCCTCTGATAGAAAATATTTTAAGTGTACAATAGGCATTAAATGAAAGTGAAGAGTCTTTATTATCTAAAAAAAAATAAACAACAAACAAATAAACAAAATGAAGGAATGGTTGTTTGAATAGCTACAAGCATGCCACTCGGGAGAACTGCATTCCATATCAAAGTGACTGGGTCCAAGCCTAGTGCCACTCTTGATATCAGCTTCTTGATACTGTAGACCCTGGGAGGCAAAAGGTGGTGGCTCATGTTGAGTCCCTGCTACCCAAGGGGAACACCTGGGTGCAGTTTCTGTATTCAGCCTTGGCCTGGCCAAGCGCTTCCTCTGGCAGGTTTTGAGGAGTGAACCAACAAATGAGAAATCGCTGTTGTCTGTCTATATCTTCCTGCCTGTCTCTCTTTTTCCCTCTTTGCCTTTGTAATAAAATTTACAAAATAATTCATATAAAATTGTGGGCAAAATACCTAGAAAGAAAATGAGCAAAGTAGTCCCCTATCCCCGCCAAAAGCATGTTAACCTGACCTCAACTCAGCCCATGTTGAGGACACCCAGATGTGCTTGCAGATGGCTATGAGGAGACTGACTACAAGAAAACTCAGCTAAGCAGCTACCCATTATCAGGAAGCTGCTCATCCCAGTGCAGCTGTGGCTGGCTTGACAAATCTCTGCACAGTTGTGATAATATCCTCATCATCTTCTTTGTGATGTAATAAGTCCAAACCCTTCTCATTTCCTAAGTATCTACCCCCAAATGAACATGGAACAAATGAAGGACAATATGATTACCTAGTGGGTATACATGTCTGCCCCCTTTAATACATGCAGAACCCACTTCTGGAATGTCCCTAGGACTTCCCTGAACTCTTGAAAATGTACCACTTTTCATTACTCAGGGAGCTTGGAGTTGGATGTTTGATCTGACCAAAGTGCTAACATTTGACCCATCACAAATAGCCACCTATTTACAAGTCAAGCCATTGACTTTGCGTTCCCATTGGTGTTCTCAGGGAATCTGCCTGATTACAGGTGTCAATTATAATTATATACCAAAATATTTGGGAATTGGCACATACTGAGCTTTTTATTACAATGATCCTATTAATACCATGTTTTAGTCTCAATCCTACTCTAAGTGTTAGTTCTGCTCCAGTTCCTTGGGACTAACCCCCAGTCCAGAACAATGGAATACAAAAGATATGCACCCCTTATTCAGCTCATACATTATTGAAATGTTTAAAATTAAACCAACGTGTAAGTGGGGCTGATGTGCTGGTGCAGTATTTAAGCTGCCATATGAGAAGCTGGCATCCCACACCAGAGTCCCGGTTCAAATCCTGGCTGCTCCACTTTCAATCCAGCTTTTTGTTGATTTATCTAGAAAGCAGTAGAAGATGGCCCAAGTGTTTGACCTCTGCCACCTAGGAGGGAGATCGTGGTGAAGTTCTGAGTTCCTGGCTTTGGTCTGGGCCGCCCTTAGCCCAGCCCTGACCATTGCAGGGAATGAGGAATGAATTAGCAAATGAAAGACCTCTTACCTTTCTGTTTTGTCTCTCTGTCCCTATTTCTCTCTCTCTCTCTCTGTTACTTAAGCCTTAAATAAACAAATCTTAAAACCTAAGAAATATATGACTTCCTGTTTATATATTTTGTTTTTTTTTTCTTGTATTTCATTGACTCCTTAGCTAAGAATAAGGCTCTAGTGTAACTGATAGGAAATAGACAATGCTTAATGATAGTTACCCTGTTTGGAAAAGACGCAGAGCATTACAGAAAAATGTAGTTTCTTAAAGGGATGACAAGGCTGATATTTCTGTAAATAGATAGATAAATAATTAATACTGACAGTCTAAAAATTTTAGTATCCCTTGGTATCAGAGAGATGGGTGAGGAGAACATATGTCGAAAATATTAAGTTGTTAAACATAAAGATCCAGGATTGTTGAGGATATGTCTGAATACATTATAATTTTGCCTATGTGTACCCTTTTTATTGGTAATCACTGAAGAGTATTATTCACTCTATGTCCTCTGGTAATAAAATATGTATTCAAATATCATATTATTTTAATAACCCAATCCTACAATGATTATTTTAGATTGTACAGACTACCCTGCAGCTACTTTTCTTTTGACAGTATAATATAGCTTTTATAAAATCCTACAGAGTAAAGACCATGCCTGTTCCATCTGTATGTCAATAAAATATTGTATTTGTCAGTTTTTCATTATTAAAATGAAATATCTAATACCAACTGTCAGGATCTCCCCCTTCGGGAACTGGCCGGGTTACCGTGAAGGAAGAGTCGAGGAGACTGAGGAAGGTCAAGCTAAACACACTTTATTGATACTCTAGGCGACTAGGAGGAGAGATCACTCAAGCCTACTCCTGCGGGCACTAGGCACTACGGACCAGGGAGAGAGGCTGAGCAACCTCTGGTTTACAGCGTCTGAGGGTCCCCCTATGTACAGTTTCTAGAGGCTAGCCCCGCCCACATTCCGACCCCCCCGGGTCCTGTCATCATGGCAATGACAATGACAGTTTGTGGCTAGGTCATCTAGTTAGGCTGTCAGTTTTCAAATCTTACCAGCTAGGGTAGCTACTACTCTACTTTTCCTTCAAGCTGCGAGGGACTGGGACTGCGCAGTTACTTTCTTTCAAAGGGCGCTACAGTTACTTTGCTTCAAACGGCACTACAATTACTTTCTCCATGAATGGTTCCCTAACATCAACTACTTGTGAAGGAAGAAGGTTTAGGTAGGTTTGCTATATTAGAATGAATAGGCTTCATTGGTTTGACCATCTGGAGATGTGGGAGGGTGGCAAGGGTGGGGTATGTGCACGTGAAGTTATCTAGGAAGCAGGGTGGGGAACTTGGCCTGACTCAGGTTTTTATAATCAACCCTTTCATAAGAAGTACCTTCTAAGGACATTACCCCAGTGAGCAAAGGAACACCCATTAGGACTACCTCCCAGTCACCATTATTGGATTAAATTTCCACTCTCATGGTATCATTTTATGGAGTTGGGATGTCTGCCTGCTACTTACATGGGAGAACTGGATTGTATGTCTAGTTTACCCTGGCTGGTGATGGCATAGAGTGCACCAGTGGGTAAGTGTTCTTTCTCTCTTTGCCTCTCAATAAGTTAATACATTTTTGCGTAATTGCTTTAAGTGAGTTGATAGACTCTTGTTGAACAGGACTTAGGAATATCTATCCCTGAATTTTTGAACTCTGCTCTCTGCACTTACCCACCTGGTATGTCCAGAACAGGACCAAACCACAATTTCTGGAAAGAAATGTACAAGTATTTTAACAGTTTGTGAAGCCATTCTTCTTGCTTCCTGAGACTCTGTCCAATTGTTTTCTTCCACATTCTTGCCATACCCACCATAATTATTGGCAAACAAGAGATGTAGTTAACAACCTCCTTCAATAGGCTAGGAAAATTGTCACCATCTTTAGATTCTCTGAGCACACATGGAGGACTGCTTGAATTTTTGTCTCCCATATTGCAATCCCAAAAAGCCCCAAATGCATGTAATTCTTTTTTGTTCTCAATAGGTTGATTTTATCTAGGTCACCATATGTACTCTTAGCACTTAACACTGTAACTGAAACATAGGAAGTCATAGTTTGTGTTGTTGACAGTGAATGAATGAGCTATTTTCATGATGAAATGAGGTTAGAAACTGAACCATAGAGATGCTTCTAAATAAACCTAAAGAATGAGTGTTGCTTATAGAATACACATCCAAAAATAAAGCTCTTTCCTTCTGTTCAGGTTCTGTCTGGACAAGTTGTTAAGAGGTATTTCTAAGCAAAACATACTAGATATTCTTTTATTCATTAAATAACTGAAAAAACATTAAAATTATGATTTGGAACTAGCATAAATTCACCAAATTTTACTAATTTTTTCCTGAAATATTTTTGAATTATGGATCTTTAAATACTACATTTGTATATTTGGCTGGATTCTGGGATTCTGCTAGGATATCTAATCAAACTGTTTTAAACATTTCTGTAATATACAAATAGAATAAAATAAAATACTCAGCACTTTTAATGAACAAGCAGTATATTCAAAATAATAATTATATTTGATATAAATGGATCCAATGCTGTTTTTCTAAGAGTGCCAATTCTGGAATATATAAGAAAAATCAGCTGTGCATTTCTTTACCTAGACACTTTGATTCTAGTACTTTAGTCTAGAGAAATAATCTTTTAACTACAGAAATATACACTTCCAAGAGTATTATTTACAACATTTTAATACTCTTAAAATGTTATTGTTTACCAGAGCATAATTAGATAAATAAAAACATAACCATTAAAATGAATGTTTTGCATTTATATAGGAGAAATGAGTTGGGGACCAGCGGTGTGGTATGTTAAGCTAAGCGTCCACCTGCTGCACTGGTGTCCCGTATGGGTGCTGGTTCATGTCTCAGATGCTCATCATCCAATTCAGCTCTCTGCTTATGGCTTCGGAAAGCAGCAGAAGGTAGCGCTAGTGCTTAGGCCCCTGAACCCATGTGGGAGACCCAGAAAATGCTTCTGGCTTCAGATCGGCTTGTCTCCAGTCCTTGCAACAATTTGCAGAGTGAATCAGTGAATGGAAGAACTTTATCTCTGTCTCTCCTCTCTCTGTCTGTAACTTTCCTCTCAAAGAAATAAATAAAATATTAAAAAAATAGTAAATGAGTTGATCTCCATATGTGTCAATAGAAGAATGCTCAAGGTATGTTGTTAAATGATAGTTCAGAATTTTATAGCATCATTTCATTTCTGTAAGAAATAAGTGACTAATGACCATTTGTAACTTTCCATTTGAAGAACAGGACGACCAGTTTTGTCTTAACTTTCTGTAAAAAATAAAAGAGAGTTTTCCTTTCTGCAACATCCAAACTTTTGGCATAATTATTAATTTTGTTATATCAGCACATCAAGATGGCTTTTGATAAACACTCAATACATATATTCTTCTTTTTACAATTTTATTTAGGGTATACAAATTCATATACACAGACTTAGAAACAAAGTGATACTTCCCATCCTGTCCTTTCTGCCCATGTTCCAAATCTTTTTCCTCCTCCCTCTCTTATTCTCACTCTTAATTTTTAGAAAGATTTATTTTTAGTTTACTTTATATTCACAAGATTAATCCTACACTAAGTAATGAGTTCAACAAATAGTATAAAGAGAAAAACACTGTTCCTCAGTAGTAGAGATATGGACTATAAACAATCATTGAATTCAAAATGTCCATTTCACCCCTATACATTACATTTTAGGTACTAGTTATCTCAGATCAAGGAAAACATGGTTTTTGTGTTTTGGTACTGGCTTATTCACTAAGTATAATGTTGCCCCGTTGCATCCATTTTGTTGCAAAAGAGAGGATTTTTTTTTTTTTTTTTACTGCTGAGTAGTATTCCATAGTTTATACCATAATTTATCCAGTCATCAGTTGATGGACATCTGGGTTGACTCCATATCTTGATGATTGTGAACTGAATTGTAATGAATATGGGGGTACAAATAAACTCTTTCATAATGCTGATTTCTTTTGGGTTGGGTAAATTCCCAAAAGTGGGATGGCTGGGTCACATTGCAGGTCTATACTCAAATTTTTGAGGTATCTGCATATTGTCTTCCACAATGGCTGCACCAGTTTACATTCCCACCCGCAGTAGATTAGGGTACCTTTTGCCCCACATCCTCACCAGCATTTTTTTTTTTTTTGTCTATTTCTGATATAGATACTCCTCTAAAGTTGGTTTGATTATTGAGGAACTACTTAACTACACAAACTCAAGAACAGAAGTATATAGATTGTTTATTCTCAGTACTATAGACTAAATTAATTAATTCCAAGCCATGAAATTGAATTCTCCCCAACATAGAAGGTGATTGGCATGCCAAAGTTTTAACTTCTGTCACCCCCTTCCATGCAGAGGGAGCTCCAGGACTGTATTACGCATTTTCTCTCAGTGCCACTCCTCCGACTACAGTCTATCTAATCCTTTTCAAAAGGTAAGGCACTCATCCAGCTACTCAGCTCAGAGCACAATCTGGCATGCAGGCATACTTACTTCTTATCTTTTCTCACATGAGCCAGTCTGCCTACAGAAGAATCTACCCTTTTCTATCACTCTTTTAATAGATTTCATAAAAACAGGCATATCAGAATGCCCAAACCTTGCCTATGACTAGAGAGGAGTGGAGGTATTAAATTGGGAGGGGTGGTATTTAGAGATTAACTAACCTGGACACTAGACATTAGCTTTAGCAGCATCAAGGTACATTTTGATGTTATATATTCTGTGCATTTTTGGTCATATTTCTCATTTAGTTCAAAGTTTAGCAGGGAGAGATTGATATTAATTGTTTTCTTATGTCCCTAAAAATTGTTCCATGAGATTCTGGATAATTAAAACTTCATTCAAAATTTTCCAATAAAGTCATGATGTTTTGTTGTTATTGCTTTTACTTTGTCTGCTTCAAAAATTAAAAACATAATGAACTATAAAAAAGATAAAATAAAAGAAATACACTAAGTTGTTTATTCCAAAATTTAAGAGAATTATAGCTAACACAGTCATGGGTTCTCAGTGATTATTTTTTAGACATTTTCATATTATTGAAATATTTTTATGTTGCAAACATACTTTTATGCTAGTTTATTCAACCAATTAAAACACATATTTTCCTTATTGATAAAATATAACAAGATTAATTCTAATCATTCTATTCTATTGTTGAAATACTTTTAAATTGTCCCTTGTATAATGTATTCCTTTTTTGCACAATTTCTTGCCATTGTACCTGGTGTTCTGATGAATAGCCCTTTGCCAAAATAATCAATTTCATTCATTCACAAAGACCTCACATAAGGGGATTGCTGAATACAAATATATACAGCAAGTGCAATTTCAAAACTGTAAAAGGAATTTAAATTCTTCTAGCAGTAAAAAATATTAAGTATTTTTGTGAATTTTTTTAACATTTAAAACAAATGATTATAGCTCACTACAGGAAAAAATGAAAAGATAAGAAACAATTTAGACTTTAAGAAAATGTATATCAACTTATGAAAGCTTTGTGTGCTTCTCAGTTTTAATATCAACCTGGGCTCCTTGCCTGTCCTTCCTATAGGTATAATGCAATGCATTAAATGGGTAATTGCAATTACCTAATTGATAGTTGTTCAAGATTAATTACAGGGAAATTCATACATGTCTCACATTGAATCTTTTAGAACATTTATCTTACCTAATTATTTACACAAATATGCCTGATTATGCACTACCTTAAAAGGGAAAAAAAAAACAAAACACGGATTTAAAATACAATGGCAAAGTGAACTTTCTCTGGTTCACAGTCACTCCTTCTGTGGCATGGATTCCTTTTCCAGCCCTAAATGGAAATATTTCAGCAAACTCAGGGGGCACCAGGGTACTATCCACCCTCTGAGCATCTCTTGTGTTACAGCTCTCAGCTTGACTTGGTGCACAGAGGGAAAGCCCTTGGCATTGTGCTCAATCCACTCATAAGATCCATGTATGAGGTCTAACAGATATTTAGCTGCCATTGATGTTTTACATCTAGTGAGTATTTCCAATACATACTTCAAAAAACTAATTTTTTCTTCTTCTCTCTTTATAATTTTTGACACAAAATATTCTCTCTCTGGCAGAAACATCAGCATTCACCTAGCTGCTGAAGCCAAAATTCAAATGATCACACTTAAGTTTTTTTTAATCTTTTCTTCTTGACATCCAATCTATACCACATTTTATCAGGTTCTCCCACCACCCCCAAATTCCACATCTTTCCATGTTTCTCCAGATATAATGCTATGGCCCTGATCTAAGCTGTAACCATACCTCTCTTGCGCCCGTGTTTGGCCTTCTTTTTCATCTTTTTTCTTCTTATTATTTTTTTAAGATTTATTTTCTTTATTTGAAAAGGAGAGAGAGAGAGAGAGAGAGAGAGAGAGAAAGATCTTCCATATGCTGGTTCATTCTGCAAATGGATGAAACAGTGGGAGCTGGGCCAAGCCAAAGCCAGGAACAAGGAACTCCATCTGGGTCTCCCAAAGTGGCTGCAGGGCCAAAGTAAGTGGGGCATTTTCTGCTGCTTTCCCAGGTGCATTTGCAGGAAGCTGGATCAACAGCATAGCAGCTGGGACTTGAATCTACTTTCCAATATGGGATACTGGTGTCACAGGCTACGGCTTAACCTTCTGAACCACAATGCAACCATCACCTCTTGATCCTTCTTCTAGTCCAGAAATTCCTCTTTCTCACTTTTGCCCAAAGGATCTTTTCTTGTTATCCTTTGTTGGCTTTTCATTGGAAAGAGAACAAAAACTTACCTGCGTGAACTTCTGCCAGCATCTTAGTCTCATTCCCAAATTCTGATTTTCTGAGGGGCCGCACTCCACTTCTCTCAGATCTCTGAAAGGCTTGCTCCTTGTCATTGAGGACTATCCCAAATTACCATTTAAGTGGAAAAACATCCCATTAATGTATTTGCACAATGATTTCTTCCCCTCTTGATGATGCTATGTGAGATATTGCTTTCATAGCTGATTTGAAAATCATAGCAAACAATCTACTTTTAAAAGTTACATGAATGGTAAATTTTCTGGGCAGTTGCTTCTCTATGAATGATTTCTAGATGTATTGATGATGAAAGTTAAATTTTCCACATTTATAATTCTTGAAGAATTTTTTGGCTCAAGATTACAGATAGGGGTTCATATGTTCATGCATTTAGCATTATAAAGAAATATGAAACATTTATTTTTTCTTTTGTAATAAAACCTACACTTTTTTAAAAAAATATTTATTTATTCTGAAAGAGTTACAGAGGAAGAGAGAAAGAGAGATCATCGGAATGCTAGTTCATTCCTCAGGTGGCTTCACTGGCTGGTGCTGGGCCATTTCAAAGCCAGGAGCCAGAAGCTTCTTCAGGGTCTCCCACATGAGTGACAGGGGCCCAGACACTTAGGCCATCTTCCACTGCTTTTTCCAGACCATTATCAGGGAACTGGATCAGAGGTGGAGCAGCCAGGACTCTAACATGTGCCCATATGAGATGTTGGTGTCTCAGGCAGCAGCTTTACCCACTACACCATGATGCCAGCCACAAGCGTACACTTTTTAATGAGAATGGTTGAATGTGACGTGGCTCCTGATGTCACACAGGAGTTTAAACTGTAAAGTCCTAAGTTAATTGTCCTAAGAGGTTTGAAAGTTAAATTACGATGTTTAGGCAATACACTCTACTAGAGGTCCCTAAGTTATTTTGAGCATTGTCTAGGAAAGGATTGCTCTTGTGGCCTCTTGAGGGCTTCCAGGGGGTTGTTACAGAAGCCTGAAGTTTGGGCCTAATCTATATCTCTGCTGCCTGTCTTGCCATATTCTTCCTCCAGACATTTTCTGACATTGGCACCCACCACCCTTACCAGTCTCAAAACTATGTGTCTATCTGAGCTTAGACTTTAACTTCTAAAACTGCTAAATAAGCTCTCTCCTTCATTAAGTATCTTGTTCGGGTGTTTTCTAGAGAAACAAATAGTATAGGCTGCTAATTCAGATGGTTAATGTGATTTTTCTTGATTATCAAGATACTAAAATGTTGTAGGGCATACATAGATTTTCATGAATCCTTTTTTAAAGATTTATTTATTTATTTGAAAGAGTTACACAGAGAGGGACAGACAGAGAGAGAAACAAAGACAGAGGGAGATTTTCCATCAGCTGCTTCACTACCACTATGGCCACAAATGGCCAGGACTGGGGCAGACAAAATCAGGAGCCAGGAGCTCCATCAGGGTCTCCAACGTGGGTGGCAGTCAATTTCCTGTCTAGTGATAATGCCCCAATCTAGTAATAGACATAGAGGCACCAT
Organism: Oryctolagus cuniculus; assembly: GCF_051225735.1. Taxonomy (NCBI): domain Eukaryota; kingdom Metazoa; phylum Chordata; class Mammalia; order Lagomorpha; family Leporidae; genus Oryctolagus; species Oryctolagus cuniculus. The sequence goes on from NC_142874.1 coordinate 134,815,112, forward strand.
ATGTGTTAGTCACGGGGTCTATGGTTTGGCCTGGACAACAACTCCTGGAACTTTAGGTCTGAATGTGCAAATTTACTCCTCTGAAAAATGCATTTAGCTATATCTTAATAAATCTAACTCTACCAGAAGTAGATAGGAATAATTCCATCAGTCATAACTTAATACTTTTTATGCTCACTAATTTTTACCAATAGGGAAGGCAGACAAAAGATAGACTCCCAAGGAAATGAAATGAGGGATAGTTATCTGGCATGGTGACTTTCTAGGTATCAAAGAAACTATTATTGTTAGAGGAGGAAAGATGGTTCTGGAAGTACAGGAGTAGGGCACATAGCAAATTTATGGAGCACATTGTTATTGTGTCAATGTACCATCATTACAAACTCACCACCAGTGCAGGAAAGGTTTAAAACAACAACTCTATTAATATTCATTTATGAAATGTTAATATTGGCACCCACCACCCTTACCAGATCTCAAAACTATGTGTCTATCTGAGCTTAGACTTTAATTTCCAATTGAGACACCCCAATATTGTAACTAAGACATTTTGATGGATTCAAATTAACCTGCGTATCCATATCTCCTAACCTGCTGGGCATTTCCTACTAGCAGAGGCTGCCTCCTTACAAGTCTAAAGAAATATGTCATATCCTGGAAAATCTGTAATGTTATCACATACAGAGCTTACATTGTCATTCTTGTTATTGCCCCTTTTCTCTCATCCTTTTACTCATTCCCTATAGATCTCTAAGTTTCTAACTTTTAAGAGAACTTGTATCACATTATTAATTTAAAAGGAAAAGCTATATGCCAAAAAGTGACACGATTTTATGATTTTATATTAATAGAAATCTTGTAAATGGATCCAGAGAACAACATTACCACAGGAGATTTGTATACCTTTCAAGCTGGCTTCTCAATGTGACTGAATCCCAATCCTGTATCAAAAGGGACAACTCTAATGGTTTGACCAGCATCTGGTTCAATGCCAATACAGTTGAATTGCTGGATGTTGCTAGATATAACGCTGTAGGAAGGAATCCTGAAAGTCATGCATGAGCTTTTTGGCTTGTAAACTTGATAATAAAAGAGTAAGCAAGAGGTCAAATCCCCTTGTAAACAAGTGAATAACCTGGCAAACCTACTAATGACATTTACCAGCTAGAGAGTTGTTATCTCTGAAATACTTTGAATAGGATATATCTGATGTATTTCAGATCGTTATTGCTAAACCCACTAGGAATATATGAATTTATGGAATATATGGGAGCATTGCTCCATGGAAATGTCACCAAAACATTGGAACAGAGTATTAAACAAAGATATTTTGTGGTCAAAATGCCATCCTTTAGAACTACTTGCACATTAATCACAGAAGTCTTATGGTAGGTTGGGGAAAAACCACCTCCTAACATGAAAAGCCATGAAGTGGAGAATGGCTGTGGTGTCTAGAATGCCTCTCATTTTCAGTCAGTTTTCATCAGTACCTGCATCCCTGAAAACTTAAGCATAAGTAGGTACTAAGACCACTGGTTGTGACTTGGCAGCTTGACACTTCATGTCATTTCAGTGCCACTGGGCAGACCTCGAGATGTCTGGATCATAATCGTGAGACAGGGAAGCTGGAGAATAGAGTGAATTTTTGATGATCAGATATTTTGCTAAAAACAGATAATTTGCTTATAGAAGGAGAAGAGAAGCTTGAATATTGATGAAATCAATAGTCTTTAGCACAGAAAGTATATCAAACTTATTCAATTTCATTCTTTTTATGATCAACATATTTTTTACTATACCTTAAAGTTGGTGTTAGACATTATGCTCAATTTAAAAATTTGGGAATATTAAAGAGGCATTCATGAAGAAGCTCTCTGAACTAATGATAGAAATCTGCATGCAAGAAATATAGTAAGTATACTTGATTAATTAAATAAGTTAATTACATTATCAGAAATATAACTATTAAACTATTTTAGATTCTCCATCAAGTTTTGTTTTTGCTATTGTTGTTTGAAGTAAAATTTTGTTATGTTTGAAATAAAATCTTGATATTCAACCCAGGCTACACCAAGTTTAAATATTTTTTTAAATTTTTATTATTTATTTATTTTTGAAAGTCAGAGTTAGAGAGAGAGAGATCTTTCATTTGCTGTTTCATTCTCCAGATGGCTGCAATTGCAGGGAATTGGCCAGTCCAAATTCATGAGCCAAGAAAGAAAGCAAAGTAAGAAAGAGAGAAAGAAAGCAGGGAGGGAAGGAGGAAGAACGGGAAGAATCGCTATATTTTTAGAATTGCATCTATGAGCTATATGACATCCTTTTTCTTTGTATTAGTATCACATGATGATGAAAATTGATGAGAAAAAATAAACAAAAAATCTACGCTTATTGTAATTTAGCAGATACTTGAAAAGATTATGATATTAATTCATTGAGTCTTGTGGCTTCAGTTTTATTGCTCAAATTCACACAATATATGTGTGAAGCTAGTATTCAACCTCAAAATCTATGTTCCTAAACATTGGTTGATACTGAAAAATGGATTGTATAATTAAACAAGCATATTAGAGAACTCCAGGGAATCCTGCAATTGTTTGAAATTTTGGGGATTGACAAGAGTGTGCACAGTATGAAGAATAGACAGTACAACTAAAGATATCATTCAGGGTTGTTGTGTGACTATTTTCACTTTTGTAGACTTTAACATAGGTTAAAGGTTATTAGACAATATGGACTCCCTTAAGTAATTCAAAGGTGCAATATTTGCCTATTTATATAATTTCAACTATGAAGGAAATATATCCCTTTTTTGCAAGATATCCCTTGTAAAGATGATCAATTTCATATTAACATAAATATATATTTCAACAGTTTGTAGTTAATTTAATGATCCCCACAGAACACATAGTTTCTGAAAATCAATACACTATTTATTTACGTCAATAACATTGCAGCCATGGGCACAAGAAAGATTCTTTTCACAATGTAACAATGACAGTTTCCTTAGATGTTAATTGCATTGTAGTCATGTAAACATGGGAAAAGTCTGGATTTACAGAGTATGTAATTAATATATTTCATTTAGAAATTTTGAAATTTATTGATTGTATGTCAGATTTATGTGGAAGTCCTATTGTTCAATTGCAGTTAGACTAAACTGAGTTTCCATTGTCATCAAAACCCTTCATTGTTTCATCTCCTAGAGCAGTGGAATTTAAACTTAAAAACACAGGGCGGGTGCTTTGATCAAGCTGCTGGTTAAGGTGCCCACATTGGACATCAGAGTACATGGGTTCATGTCCTGGCTCTTCTCCTGAGTCCAGTTTTCCTGCTAATGCAGAACCTGGGAAGCAGTAGGTGATGGCTCAAGTAGTGGATTCCTGTCATTCACATGGATTGAATTCCTAGTCCCCAGCTTCTACGTGACCCAATTTCAGCAGTTGTCAATATCCAGAGAGATAAACAGTCAGTGGTAACTGTCTGTGCCTCTTTTTGCCTCACAAATTATAAAAAATAAATAATAAGTAACTACAGGTTATTTTCTCACTAACCAATTGTTTACTACTGCAAAATATAGATATGTTGAAAGAAATTATTAGGGTGGGTAGCCTCTTATAAGTTTCATAAGCATGACAAGAAAGCTCAAAATATAAAATTATAATAGATAAAGATGAAATAAATTTTTGAAGATATTGTTCCAATTGCAAGAGCTTCACAGCATTATTAACTTAGAAAGTAACAAGACACAGGCTGGTTTATTTTTAATTTTCATGAGGGTAAATGTCTAATGATGTTATCCCATATATTGTTGATCTCATAAGATATGCTAAAATGTTTTGTTTCATGATGTAGCAGATGAAGAGATTTGCTGTCATCGGTTAAATGTCATATCTGATTTTCTTATTCTTTACTGTGTTTAAATCATAGGGGCAATTTTTAATAAGATATTTCCTTACAGGATTATTTAAAGTCATTAGTTATTCCTTGAGATTCAGCTAGCTTAAAATAAGTAATATAATTACTAAGTCATATTGGAACGTAATCTGTTAAACACATTGGAAGGAGGGATTTCCAAGATGGCAGAACAGGGTGTAGCCACACTTACTTCAGCTACTCTGGGATATGAAAAGAACAAAGGAAACACCACATTTTTTTTTTTAATTTTTTTTTTTTTTGACAGGCAGAGTGGACAGTGAGAGAGAGAGATAGAGAGAAAGGTCTTCCTTTGCCGTTGGTTCACCCTCCAATGGCCGCTGCGGCTGGCGCGCTGCAGCCGGCGCATCGCGCTGATCCGAAGCCAGGAGCCAGGTGCTTCTCCTGGTCTCCCATGGGGTGCAGGGCCCAAGGACTTGGGCCATCCTCCACGGCACTCTCGGGCCATAGCAGAGAGCTGGCCTGGAAGAGGGGCAACCGGGACAGAATCCGGCACCCCCACCGGGACTAGAACATGGTGTGCTGGTGCCGCAAGGTGGAGGATTAGCCTATTGAGCCACGGCACCAGCCAGGAAACACCACATTTTCTGAGGTCTAACTGATGGACAGTTTTGGCAAAGAAGTGAAAAAAACACTGAAAACTCCATGGTACGAGAGCAGAGAAAACAGAGACAAGACACTGCCATAGCTAGCTGTGTGGCACAGCCAGCAACAAGATGTGATCTATCATTTTACCACATCAAGGTAGGAAGAAAATGCTGCATGCTCTGCTGCTGGGAACTTTGGCTGAGAGGGTATTCCACAATCACACACTGACTTTCCCTTCATCCTGCAGAGCTGACTAGGGCCTGAACTAATGCCAGGCTTGAAGCATGGAAGCTGCCTACTTCCTTCCCCTCCCCAATTCCCGTAGAGCACCCACTCAGCAGGCAAAAGACGGGCAGTCATATGGAGACACCATCTTCTTAGAAGCAAAAAGTGTCTAAGGTTACCTGTGTCACTGCTGTTATTGCCTCAGGGAGAACCTTGCAGAGCACACTGACTCTGTATCCATCATGGAGGGATCATGAGAGCCAGGGTTCCCACCTAACCTTGTTGAAGGGAGAGTACACTGACTGCTTCCGTTTTCCCAGAGACAAGTGAGGAGGAGCACCAATTTGATAATGTGAATGCAGGCTCATCACCTTACAAATACGGAATTTCACTGATGGATAGATCCTTGACCCCTACTGACATTGACTGGAGGGTTTGGAGAGGGGTGTGGCACCCACTTGAACCCTGAAGTGCTCCTGTCCACTAATTGTTATAGGCAGCCATACTTGAAGTGTCAAGGCAAAATGCCAATAGGCAGCAAGCTCTGGGAATGCCTCAGCTCTCTGTGTGGTTGGAGCAAGCTCAAAATGCTGAGAGGGGATCACTAGCTTCCTGTGACTGTGAGAGCACTCTGTGACATGAATCTTGGAATTCTGTAACTGCATGATAGGATGTGGATCTCTGGTCAAACACTGTGTCTGGCTTCAGCGGCTCAAGATGCCCTGAATACTTGGGGTGGATCATTAACGAGGGTTCTATATTCACACTGAGGATGAAACAGATCTGTTGTATGAAACATGTGCCTGTTTGGGTGGTGCGTGTAGCCACTGTGGGCTTGCAATGGACTTTGATTACTTTGACAGAGAGGAAGTGAGGCTGTTATCACATTCATTAGCTGATGTGTTGATAACTTCTCACCTGCTTTCAGTAGGGGAGATCTACCATCTCCAAATTGGTTTTCACCCTGTGCCCTAGTACTCCTCTCTGGCGCTGACTGGAACTCTGGCCCCACCCAGCACACACCTCTTTGTATTCACTGAAGGAGCAGATATTTCAGTAAGCCACAGAGGTGTATTTTAAAGATAAAAACCATCAGAGGAGAAAACCAACAAGTGATTCCACAAATACATAAAATTAAATTTAAATATAAGAAACATGAATAAGGAAGGCAATATGACTCCCCCAAAGAAACATAGCAGCATTTCAATATTAGAATGTGAAGATGAAGAGATTGATGAAACACCTGAAAAGAAATTTAAAAGAATGATCATAAGGTTATTAAAAAACAATTAGAAAAGCCATATACTAGCCGGCACCGTGGCTCAGTAGGCTAATCCTCCGCCTTGTGGCACCAGCACATGGGGTTCTAGTCCCGGTCGGGGCGCCGGATTCTGTCCCGGTTGCCCCTCTTCCAGGCCAGCCCTCTGCTGTGGCCAGGGAGTGCAGTGGAGGATGGCCCAAATACATGGGCCCTGCACCCCATGGTAGACCAGGAGAAGTACCTGGCTCCTGCCATCGGATCAGCTGCGGCAGCCATTGGAGGGTGAACCAATGGCAAAGGAAGACCTTTCTCTCTGTCTCTCTCTCTCTCACTGTCCACTCTGCCTGTAAAAAAAAAAAAAGCCATATACAATATGGATGAAAACATTTTTCCAAGATATAGAGATATTGCAGAGAAATTAATCTGAAATGAAATATTAGAAACAAAGGAGACAATATACCAAATAAAATTGCAGTGGAAAGTCTTAACAACAGATTTGGGGAGGCAGAAGGAAGAATATCGGAATTAGAAGGAAACTTTTTGAAAAACCTCAATCAGACCAAAAAAATTAAAATAAGAATAAGCAGAAAAGTAAGAAGAAGGAAGAGGAGGAGGACGAAGAAGAAGAAGAAGTAGAGGAAGAAGAGGAAGAAGAAGAAGAAGAGGAGGAGGTGGAAAGCAGACTTTAGAAAAACTGAAAACAGTGTTTGAAATTTATGGGATCCTATCAACAGAACCAACATACCAACATATGGCTTTTAGGAGTACCTGAGGGGTGGAAAGGTGGAAAGAGAACAGATTAGAAGGGCTCTTCAGTAAAATTATAGAAAAAAAAAACTAGTTTGGAGATGGAAAGGGACATTCAATTCTAGGAAACACATAGAACTCCTAAAAGAAATGGTCAAAAAATATCCTCATCATGACATGGTGTAGTCAGTCTTTCATCAGTAAAACATAAAGAAAAGATTCTAAAAAGTGCACTGGAGAGATGCTGGATAACCTTCAGAGGATTCGCAAATAGGTGATTACTCTGAAATCCCATTGAATAGGAGAGAATGGAGAGACATACTCCAAAAACAAAACAAAACAAAAAAAGACCAATAACAAAAGAAAACCCTGTCGACCTAGAACATTGTATCCTACAAAGCTCTCATTTATAAATGAAGGTGAAATGAAGACCTTTCAAAACATACAGAAATTAAAAAAAAATGTATCACTTGTACAGCCTTATTTAAGGTTGTGCTACACAGGACACCTAAGGATAGTCATCATTATGAAATAATATAAAAACAGGAAATTTAGTAAAAAATACAAAGTACATTTTTTTAGTAAAAGTACAAAGGAAATCCAAAGCAAACAATAGCAATATTAATGGAAACATGGCAGGATCAAGTCATTAACTATTAGTAATGTCCCTGAATGTAAATGAACTAAATTTTTTAATAAAAAGATACAGACTGGCTGAATGGATTAAAAACAAGACCTCTATCTATTTGTTGCTTGCAAGAAACACACCTCATCAACAAAGATACATACAATCTAAAAGAGGAAGGATTGAAAACAATACTTCATGCTAGATAAAAGCAAAAAAGAGCAAGAGTAGCCATCCTAATATTATACAAAATAGATTTTAACACAAAAGCTATTAAAAGAGACAAATAAGGGCACTATGTAATGATTAAGGTATCATTTCAACAGGAAGATATGACTACAGTGAAAGTATAGGCACCCAATGCCAGGGCTCCTGGCTATTCAAAATGACAATTAATGAATCTAAATGGAGACATGGCCTCCAATACAATAATAATGAGGAACTTCAACATCCCATTCTCATCAATGAACAAACAGCTAGACAAAAACAATCAACAATGAAACAACCAAGCTAATTTGCACTATGGACCAAATGGACTTAATTGATATCTATAGAACTTGCATCCCACAGCAGCAAAATAGACATTGTTTTCATTCTGGCATGAAACTTTCTCTAGGATCGACACTTAGCTAGACCGTATTGCAAGTCTTAACAAATTAAAAAAAAATGAAATCATACCATGTATCTTTTCTACCCACAATGGGATTAAGCTGGGAATTAACAGCTTAAGAATTTAGAAAATATGCAAACAGATGGATTCTGAACAACATGTTCCAGAATGAACAGTAGGTCATAGAAGAAATCAAATTGGAAATTAAAAATTTCTGGAAATGAGTTAAGATGATGAGCTTCCTCCTCCTCCTCCTCCTCCTCTTCTTCTTCTTCTTCCTCTACTTCCTCTTCTTCATGTTCTTCCTCCTCCTCTTCCTTCTTTTCCATCTTCTTCTTATTTCCCAGCTTATTCTTATTATTTGGTCTGACTGAGATTTTTCAAAAAGTTTTCTTCTGAAGAATGGCTTATACTTCACCAGATAAGAAGTTTAACAAGTAACAAGAAAAAAGACCATAGTTTAGTGGGGATGCAGACAATGACTGTAGACATCAACTGAAAAAATGACAATTTCATCCATATGCAGTAAATTTTAAAGTAATCTGAAGTCATTAAAATTGTTTAAGTGTAACATTCTTTTTTTATTTTGTTATTTCTTTTGTTTGACAGGCAGAGTTAGACAGTGAGAGAGAGAGAGAGAGACAGAGAGAAAGGTCTTCCTTTTTCTGTTGGTTCACCCCCCAAGTGGCCACTATGGCCAGCATGCTGCACTGATCTGAAGCTAGGAGCCATGTGCTTCCTCCTGGTGTCCCATGCGGGTGCAGGGCCCAAGCACTTGATCCATCCTCCACTGCCTTCTCAGGCCACAGCAGAGAGCTGGACTGGAAGAGGAGCAACTTGTACAGAATCCGGTGCCCCAATAGGGACTAGAACCCAGAGTGCCAGTGCTGCATGTGGAAAATTAGCCAAGTGAGCCGTGGCGCCAGCCTATAATATTCTTAATCATTGATTTCACAAAGGAATGAAACAAAGCTTGACAAATTTTAGCTCCCACTTATATGGAAGAACATGTGGTATGTGTCTTGAAGAGATGTTTTTTGAAAACATAAGCAAAATTGTTATAACATTGGCTCAACATACCAATAAAAAGGGGAGGGTACCAAAATTAAATGCAGAGATAAAAGAGATGTTACAATAAAAGAGATCCTCAGAAATTACTACAAAAGCTGTATGCCAACAAATTAGGAAATCTTGAAGAAATGGATGAACATCTGGAACACATTCAATCTACCAAAATGTATTCATGAAGACATAGAAAACTGAATAGATCAATCACCAAGTCAGATATTGGGGTAGTAATTAAGAATCTCCAAACAAAGTAAAGCTTAGGGCTGGATGGCTTCCCTGCTGAATTCTATTAAACTTTTAAGAGGAGCTAATTCCAACTCTTCCCAAACCATTTGAAACAACTGAAAGGGAGGGAATCCAAACCCCTCCTATGAAGCCAACATCTCCTTAATTCCAAAACCAGAGAAAAATACAACAGAAAAACAAAACTATAGACTGATTTCCCTGATGAACCTAATGATGAAAAAAAATCCTCAACAAAATGTCAGCTAATCAAATCAAACAACGCATCAGAAAGGTCATTCATCTGAACCTAGTGGGATCTATTCTTAGAATGCAGGGATGGTTTGACATATGCAAATCTATATATGTGATAAAACTTATACGATGATCTCAATAGATGTAAGAAAATCATTTGAGAAATTACATCTTTTACTTAAGCAAATTGGGTACAGAAGGTCCATTCTTAAACACAAACAATATATGACAAACCTACAGCCAGCATCATATTTAATAGAGAAATGTTCCACTGAGATCTGGATGCCCATTCTTAACCCCTGCTATTCAATATATCTGCAGACGTTTTAGCCAGAGCCATTCAGCAAGAAAAAGAAATCAAAAGAGATATAAATTGGAAAGGAAGATTATTGCTATTTGCAGATGACATGATTTTATAGATAGGGAAACCAAGCAACTCCACTCAGAGTCTTTTGGAACTCACAAGACAGTTTGGTAAAGTTACAGGATATAAAAATCAACACTTAAAAATAAATAGCATTTGTATAAACAGAAAATGCCATGGCTGAGAAAGAACTTGTAAAATCAGTTCCATTTACAATAGCTATAAAAAATGTAAATACCTTGGAATAAATTCGATCAAGAATGTGAAAGATCTCTACAGTAAAAACTACAAAACATTAAAGAGATAGAAGACACACAAAACATGGAATTCTTTTCTTTGTTCCTAGATTTGAAGAATTAATCTAATCAAAATGTTCATGACAACCAATGCAACTTACAGACTCAGTGTGATCCCAATTAAAATATCAAGGACATTCTTCTCAGATTTAGAAAAAAGTGATGTTAAAATTCATATAGAAGCTCAAGAAAACCTAAATAGTTACAGTAATCTTAAACAACAAAAACAAAGCTGGAGGCACCACAATATCACATTTCAAGACATTATAGGGCGGTTATAATCAAAATAGCCTGGTACTACTACAAAAACAGACATGCAGACCAATGGTACAGAACAGAAAACCCAGAATTAGATCGAAGCGTCTATAACCAACTAACCTTTGACAAATGAACTGAAGTTAATTCTTGGAGAAAAGACAGTCTCTTCAACAAATGGTTTTGGGAAAATTGGATGTATGCTTGCAGAAGTCTGAAACAAAACTACTACCTTTCACCTAAACAAAAATCAATTCTAAATGCATCAATGATCTAAATCTATGACCTAATTACATCCAATTATTAGAGGAACATTTCAAGGAAACTCTGAAAGATGTTAAGATAGGCAAAGACTTCTTGGAAAGGCACCAGAAACACAGGCAATAAAAGCAGAAATATACAAATAAGGTTTCATCAAGCGAAGAAGCTTCTACACAGCAAAAGAAATACTCAAGAAAGTGAAAAAGGACCCTGACAGAATGGGAGAAAATGTTTGCAAACTATACAACCAATAAAGGATTAATATCCAGAATCTATAAACAGCTCAAGAAACTCAAAAGCAACAAAACAAACAATCCAATCAAGAAATGGATGAAGCACAAATGGCCAACAGACACATGAAATGTGCTCAGGATCACTAGTCTTTAGGAAAATGCAAATGAAAACCACAATGAGGTTTTACTTCACCCCAATTAGAATGGTTATCCAAAAAATTTTTAAAAAATTTAATATTGGCAAGAATATGATAAAAAAGTACGCTAATCCACTATTGGTGGGAATGTAAACTATTACAGCCATTTTGGGGGACAGTATGGAGATACCTCAGAAATCTGAAAATAGAACTTCAGACATCTAAAAATAGATCTACCATAAGGCTCAGCCATCCCACTCTTGAGCATATAGCCAGAGGAGATGATATAAGCATATGAGTTATCTGTACCTCCATGTTTATTGCAGTTCAATTCACAATAGCTAAGATAAGTATTCAATCCTGATGTCCATCAATTGATGACTGGATAAAGAAAATGTGATATATATATATATGTGTGTGTGTGTGTGTGTGTGTGTGTGTGTGTGTGTGTGTATAAACAAGCCAGTCCCCAGAACACAAATAGTACGTGTTCCCTGATTTGAGTGTTTACAACTCTGTTTGCACTCTTGAGGAACAATACTTTTTATATGATACTTGTTGAATTCCTTATCTGGTGACGAGTTAAGCTTGTGATTATAAAATAAACTGAAAGTATATTGTTGTAAAAATTAAAAGAAAAAATAATAAAGGAAGAGAAAGGAAGGTGGGAGTGTGGGCAGGAGTGAAGATAGGATGGGGAGTATGATTATGTTTTTAAATCTGTATGTATGAAATGCATGAAATTTATTCACCATATATAAATAAAAATAAAAATGAAATAAAAATAAAACATTTTGGAAGGAAAGAAAGCCCAAATTGTCACTTTCACCTCAGGCCTTATGGGACCTCACTCTTTCTATTTTTTTTTAACTTTTATTTAATGAATATAAATTTCCAAAGTACGATTTATGGATTACAATGGCTTCCCCCCCATACTGTCCCTCCCACCCACAACCCTCCCCTTTCCCACTCCCTCTCCCCTTCCATTCACATCAAGATTCATTTTCGATTATCTTAATATACAGAAGATCAGCTTAGTATACATTAAGTAAGAATTTCAACAGTTTGCTCCCACACAGAAACATAAAGTGAAAAATAATAGATGATTTTTTTTTTTTTAGATTTTGTATTCTTTTTATTCTGCATATATCTGGGATATGGTTTGGTGTACACGTGAATAGTTACCTTTTGTCTTTTTTTTAACTTTTATTTAATGAATATAAATTTCCAAAGTACGCTTTATGGATTACAATGGCTTCCCCCCCATACCGTCCCTCCCACCCACAACCCTCCCCTTTCCCACTCCCTCTCCCCTTCCATTCACATCAAGATTCATTTTTGATTATCTTAATATACAGAAGATCAGCTTAGTATACATTAAGTAAGGATTTCAACAGTTTGCTCTCACACAGAAACATAAAGTGAAAAATAATAGATGATTTTTTTTAAAATGATGATGAAATCAGATCAGACCTATTGTCATGTTTAATCCCAGTGAGAGTCAAGTTGGGAGTTGATAATTTCTTTTTTTTTTTTTTTACAGAGGATCAGTTTAGTATGCATTAAGTAAAGATTTCAACAGTTTGCACCCCCATAGAAACACAAAGTGAAATATATTGTTTGAGTACTCGTTATAGCATTAAATCTCAATGCACAGCACATTAAGGACAGAGATCCTACATGAGGAGTAAGTGCACAGTGACTCCTGTTGTTGACTTTACCAATTGACACTCCTGTCTATGGCATCAGTAATCTCCCTATGCTCCAGTCATGAGTTTCCAAGCCTATGGAAGCCCTCTGAGTTCTCCGACTCTTATCTTGTTTAGACAAGGTCATAGTCAAAGTGGAGGTTCTCTCCTCCCTTCAGAGAAAGGTACCTCCTTCTTTGAAGACCTGTTCTTTCCACTGGGATCTCACTCACAGAGATCTTTTGCCAGAGTGTCTTGGCTTTCCATGCCTGAAATACTCTCATGGGCTTTTCAGCCAGATCCGAATGCCTTTAGGGCTGATTCTGAGGCCAGAGTGCTATTTAGGACATCTGCCATTCTATGAGTCTGCTGAGATTCTCACTTCCCATGTTGGATCACTCTCCCCTTTATTTATTCTTTCGGTTAGTGTTAGCAGGTACTAGACTTGTTTATGTGCTCCCTTTGACTCTTAGTCCTTTCATTATGATCAATTGTGAACTGAAACTGATCACTTGGAATAGTGAGATGGCATTGGTACATGCCACCTTGATGGGATTGAATTGGAATTCCCTGGTATGTTTCTAACTCTACCATTTGGGGCAAGTCAGCTTGAGCATGTCCCAAATTATGCATCTCTTCCCTCTCTTATTCCCACTCTTATGTTTAACAGGGATCACATTTCAGTTAAATTTCAACACTTAAGAATAACTGTGTGATAATTACAGAATTAAACCAGTCGTATTAAGTAGAACAGACAAAAAAAAAATACTAAGAGGGATAATGTATTAAGTTGTTCATTAACAGTCAGGGCTATGCTGATCAAGTCACCATTTCTCATAGTGTCCATTTCACTTCAACAGGTTTCCTTTTTGGTGTTCAGTCAGTTGTCTCCGATCAGGGAGAACATATGGTATTTGTCCCTTTGGGACTGGCTTACTTCACTCAGCATGATGTGTTCCAGATTCCTCCATTTTGTTGCAAATGACTGGATTTCGTTGCTTCTTACTGCGGTATAGTATTCTAAAGAGTACATATCCCATAATTTCTTTATCCAGTCTACCGCTGATGGGCATTTAGGTTGGTTCCAGGTCTTAGCTATTGTGAATTGAGCTGCAATAAACATTAGGGTGCAGACTGCTTTTTTGTTTGCCAATTTAAATTCCTTTGGGTAAATTCCAAGGAGTGGGATGGCTGGGTCCAACGGTAGGGTTATCTTCAGGTTTCTGAGGAATCTCCAGACTGACTTCCATAGTGGCTTGACCAGTTTGCATTCCCACCAACAGTGGGTTAGTGTCCCTTTTTCCCCACATCCTCGCCAGCATCTGTTGTTGGTAGATTTCTGCATGTGAGCCATTCTAACCGGGGTGAGGTGAAACCTCATTGTGGTTTTGATTTGCATTTCCCTGATTGCTAATGACCTTGAACATTTTTTCATGTGCCTGTTGGCCATTTGGATTTCCTCTTTTGAAAAATGTCAATTGAGATCCTTGGCCCATCTCTTAAGTGGGTTGTTGGTTTTGTTTTTGTGGAGTTTCTTGATCTCTTTGTAGATTCTCGTTATTAACCCTTTAACTGTTGCATAGTTTGCAAATATTTTTTCCCATTCTGTCGGTTGTCTCTTCACTCTCCTGACTATTTCTTTTGCAGTACAGAAACTTCTCAATTTGATGCAATCCCGATAGTTGATTTTGGCTTTGACTGCCTGTGCCTCCTGGGTCTTCTCCAGAAATTCTTTGCCTGTGCCAATATCTTGAAGGGTTTCTCCAATGTTCTCTAGTAACTTGATGGTTTCAGGTCGTAGATTTAGGTCTTTAATCCATGTTGAGTGGATTTTTGTGTAAGGTGTAAGGTAGGGGTCTTGCTTCATGATTCTGCATGTGGAAATCCAATTTTCCCAGCACCATTTATTGAATAGACAGTCCTTGCTCCAGGAATTAGTTTTAGAGCCTTGATCAAATTTAAGTTGGCTGTAGATGTTTAGATTGATTTCTGGTGTTTCAATTCTGTTCCATTGTTCTATCCATCTGTTTCTGTACCAGTACCATGCTGTTTTGATTACAACTGCCCTGTAGTATGTCCTGAAATCTGGTATTGTGATGCCTCCGGCTTTGTTTTTGTTGTACAAGATTGCTATAGCTATTTGAGGTCTCTTGTGCCTCCATATAAATTTCAGCACCATTTTTTCCAGATCTGAGAAGAAGGTCTTCGGTATCTTGATTGGTATTGCATTGAATTTATAAATTGCTTTTGGGAGAATGGACATTTTGATGATATTGATTCTTCCAATCCATGAGCATGGAAGATTTTTCCATTTCTTGGTATCCTCTTCTATTTCTTTCTTTAAGGTTTTGTAATTTTCATCGTAGAGATCTTTAACGTCCTTGGTTAAGTTTATTCCAAGGTATTTGATTGTTTTTGTAGCTATTGTGAATGGGATTGATCTTAGTTCTTCCTCAGCCATGGCATTGTCTGTGTATACAAAGGCTGTTGATTTTTGTGCATTGATTTTATACCCTGCTACTTTGCCAAACTCTTCTATGAGTTCCAATAGTCTCTTAGTAGAGTTCTTTGGGTCCCCTAAATAAAGAATCATGTCATCTGCAAAGAGGGATAGTTTGAGTTCTTCCTTCCCAATTTGTATCCCTTTAATTTCTTTTTCTTGCCTAATAGCTCTGGCTAGAACTTCCAGAACTATATTGAATAGCAGTGGTGAGAGTGGACATCCCTGTGTGGCACCAGATCTCAGTGGAAATGCTTCCAACTTTTCCCCATTCAATAGGATGTTGGCTGTGGGTTTTTCATAGATTGCTTTGATTGTATTGAGGAATGTTCCTTCCAAACCCAGTTTGCTTAGAGTTTTCATCATGAACGGGTGTTGTATTTTATCAAATGCTTTCTCAGCATCTATTGAGATAATCATATGGTTTTTCTTCTGCAGTCTGTTAATGTGGTGTATCACATTGATTGTTTTGCGCACATTAAACCATCCCTGCATACCAGGGATAAATCCCACTTGGTCTGGGTGGATGATCTTTCTGATGTGTTGTTGCATTCTATTGGCGAGAATTTTATTGAGGATTTTTGCATCTATGTTCATCAGGGATATTGGTCTGTAATTCTCTTTCAATTCTGCATCTCTTTCTAAAACATATTGTCGGGAATCTTCAGGATACTATTAAAAAACCCAACATTCGGGTTCTAGGAGTTCCTGAAGGCATGGAGAGGGAGAAAGGATTAAAAGGCCTTTTTAGTGAAATATTAGCAGAAAGTTTCCCAGGTTTGGAGAAGGACAGAGAAATCCTAGTACAGGAAGCTCACAGAACCCCTAATAAACACGACCAAAAGAGATCCTCACCATGACACATTGTATTTAAACTCTCCACAGTGAAACATAAAGAAAAGATCCTAAAATGTGCAAGAGAGAAACGTCAGATTACTCTCAGAGGATCTCCAATCAGACTCACTCTTTCTTAAGAATTTGCTCTACTCTGTACATCACACATCAAGTCTGGAAATAGACAATCATGTAGAAGGTGCCAGAGCCTAAAGACCAAATATTAGTGTAGCATAATTCCTTTATATTTTAAATGCAGTTTATATTCAATGAATAATTTTCACCTTGGAAAACTGCTATTTATATTATTATTTATTTATTATCTTTCGTTTTTATCTGTTGAAACAACAATTAAAAATAGATACATATGGCCGGCACCACAGCTCAATAGGCTGATCCTCCACCTAGCAGCGCCGGCACACCAGGTTCTAGTCCTGGTCGGGGCACTGGATTCTGTCCTGGTTGCCCCTCTTCCAGGCCAGCTCTCTGCTGGGTCCAGGGAGTGCAGTGGAGGATGGCCCAAGTGCTTGAGCCCTGCACCCCATGGGAGACCAGGAGAAGCACCTGGCTCCTGGCTTCAGATCAGCGTGGTGCGCCGGCTGTAGCGTGTCAGCCATGGCGGCCATTGGAGGGTGAACCAACGGCAAAAGGAAGGAAGACCTTTCTCTCTCTCTCTCTCTCTCTCTTTCACTATCCACTCTGCCTGTCAAAAAAAAAAAAAAATAGATGCATACATCTACCTTTAAATATTTTTTGCACTGTATTTTCTGTTATGCTGTCCCATACCCAGAAAATATTTCTGGGTTCTCTGCTGAAATTAAAAAAGATAATTAACTACAGATATTCTGCTTCTCAAATTCTGGGAAGTTAGAAGTTAAGCATCAGTGGAGCATGCAAAGATATATGAAAGCACTTATATAGTCTGATCATATTTTTGGTATTATACTGAAAAAATAGCTAAAATATAAGTGCAATCATCCATCATGTTCGTGAAATATTCTGTTTTCCATATTGAAAATGCATTGTACACAACAGGTTGAATTCAGTGGTTGCAGGGTATTTAATTGCATTCACTGCTACACATATTTTATATTTTGGCAGTAAGACAATATGTGTTGCTTTCTATTGTTAATATTATCTCTATGACCATAAAAATTGCTGACTTTCTCATCATTGGGTAGGTGTGCATTTTCCTCAACAAATCATGAATATTTCTTTCTATATCTGGAATCTGAAACAATGAGATCTCAGCCACATGAAATTACTCAGTAGTTATTAGTCAAATTCACATTTTATTTAAATGAGGATATGGTGTAATTAAATTATTTAAATAAGTAACTAATACAAGGAGCTAAACTCTTTTCATTCTAATAATAAAAGTTGATTCAGAATACACAATGTTTATTGATTTAAAAACCAGATTTCCTTTTTCTATGTTACGAATGATTTGCTCATAGAGAGTTCAATAACAGCCCACAGATATTAGATATTTATCATATCAAAATGAAATGTCCTCCTGCAAATAGAAAGCTATTTATTTATTTTGAAAGTTTTATTTTATTTATTTGAAAGGCTGAGTGAGATAGAGAAAGAGAGAAGGAAACATAGAGGGAGAGAGTGAGAGAGAGAGAGAGAGAGATTGATTCCATCCTGTTTCACTCCCCAGATGGACTCAATGGCTGTGGCTGAATCAGACTGAAGCCAGGAGCCTAAGTCTGAGACTCCCACAAGTGGCAGGGGCCCAAGGACTTGAACCATCTGCTGCTTTTCCAATTGCATAGCAGTGAGCTGGACTCTTAGTAGAACAGCTGGGACTCCTGAGTCAAACTAGTGCTTCCAGATGGGATGTCAGCGACACAAAGCACTGGTTTAACCTGCTGCTGGCCCTAAATAACACACATTTTTATCTAAATTTTCTGCTTTATCTGATTTTTTTTCTAATGTAAGAGCTAGAAATAATTGATAGCATTCTCCAAGATTTTATAGTTTAAATAGACAATATAAATTCATAATGATGTTTTTATGTAACAAATACAACCTTTGAAAACCTATGGTTTTTGAGAAGCATATAATCTGCAATTATGCCGTTAACCTTAATGAATAAATAAGATATATTTATATCACAAAAATATATTGCAGTGAATCAGCTAATTTTGCAAACCTTCATTATTCTCCAGGTTGTTGAAAGAAATTTGGAATGATAAACTGCAGCCTTATTCATGATATGGGAAGGATATGAGCTAAAATGAAATGTATTGAATCATCTAATCTATAAGTTAATTAGTAATTTTTAAATGGGGTTTCTCTGGGTTGGTTCATGATCTTTTAAAAAAAACACAGAGTTTTGTTGTTGTTGTTGTTGTTTTGTTTTGTTTTGTTTTGCCTTAGAAGGCGGCTTTTCAGTGGTGTCCATTCAATGTATTTTATCTTCCATTTCCATCTCAGAGCTACATTTCTTGATTTTCCTGTGTCTGTTTAGGATATATAATACATACTTAGCAGTAAAGCCTTTTGGTTCTCTATAAGTAGTGACTTCCAATTCTAACAACATTACTGTAAAGTAGTTATATTTATTTCAATTTTGTGAATGAAATAATTAAGGAATTGCACGATTGCACTGATAAACTCCTGAGACTCTCAACCAAGCCTCATTTTCCACTAGACATTAAACATAAATCCAACTAAAATTACCCAATGCAATTTTCTGAGTCTGTTAGTGCACAACAGCCCTTCTGTGGAAGGCTAAAGACATCACATTTTTCATGTGTTCACACATGTTCAGCTTCAAAGCACTCACTTCCAAGCATCCTGCATGCTGCTTTATGGAGGCATTTCCTACATCTTATGCCGAGTAATCTGCCTCTTCAGATAGGGTCTGTGTTCTTTATGATGAGATTGGTTCAGGTGGAAGCATGACCATGCGAGTTGAAGGAGGATGATATGGTGCTTCATGCAGTGCCTAATGCCTATGCTTCTCAAAAGCCAATAAAATGGAGGTGTGTCCACCTGAGAGATCTCTCCTTCATCATGGATGCCACAATACGGCTGTCTTCTGCTGGAAAGAAAGAAGCTTTTGAAAAATATAAGGTCTCAATATAGTGGTTCAGTTGCTTCACCTTCTCTACACATCTACTATTTATCTAAGATATAGGACTTGTTTTGAATATCTTTGATACCTTTTGTGATATCTTTTTCTCAGAGGAATAAATTGCTATTATAGAGAAAATTTTTCATCCATGGGCAATCAAAGTTTACAATCATGTTGGCAGAGTAAGAGGACCAGGGCCCCTATACCGACAAGATAAAATAGGCAGCATCCTATAAAATCGTGCAGTATCACATGGGGGGACACAGGAGGTGTGCCACTTTCAGTCTCTCTTCCTCTTATGCTGAATCCAATGATGCCACAATTGGGACCCCACCTTCAAGACCTATTCTAATCTGAATTACCTCCCAAAGGTTGTACTTCAAATTCCCTCTGCATATGATTTGAGGAATTAAATTTCCAACATATGGATGTTTGAGGGACTAAGATCAAGTGTGAGGGACACAAAAAATGGCAGCTTGTCTGGAAAGAATAATTAAAACAAGACACCAACAACTAACTGTTCACATGAAGGCACTGAACTTTAAAACAGAGTAGATATTGTCCTTTGAATGTAGATGTGTAAAGGAAGAAAGGGCAGAAAAATGGGCAGGGCACAATCATCTGCTAAATTTGCATGTAGAAACCATAAGTAAGTTCATGTGTGCAGGCAGTATAATTCAGGGCCACGTGTTGCTAGGCATGGAGTGGGAGACTGACTTTTAAAATTGGCATGATAGAGATATGAGTTAGAGAACTGTTGAGGATTGAATATTTTTGACTCCTACCAATTCATGTGTTGAATCCCCAACCTCTATTGTGATGTTTGGAAATGGAACATTTGGAAGTTCACTAGAACTAGAAGAAATTAGAATAGTGGGGTCCTTATGATGGGGATTGTGTACTTGTAAGAAGAGGATAGAGGAAGCACCCATCTATAAAAGAGGAGAGCAGACCTCATCAGGAAGCAAATCAATCAGGACCTTGATCTTGGACTCCTCTGCTTCCAGTACTGTGAGAAATAAATGTCTGTGTATGGTGGTGGTGTTGGGATAGCTGTCTTGTGACAAAGATGATTTCTTTTCATTAGCAGAAAGAGACAAATTAGGAGTACTTTGATGTCTTTCTCACTGTCTCTAAAATTAAGAGAAGTTGGTCGCAGAGAGGAATTGGTGGTGGGAGGGCAATAATACAGGGTATATTGATTCATGGAGGACCACACTGGGCAAATCCCACTTTTGACCTTCTCTTGGAGGGAAACTGAGACACTGTGTTCTTCCTATCTTGCTTTCTGTCACAGAAATTTTAATCACCTTTTCAATCCCATAAATTAAGTCCAGCCAGTTTTAAGAAGACAGTCTCGATCTTGTAACTTAAGTATGCAAATGTTACCAGATCAAAATCACGCTTATAATCACTCTATAAAACTATCAAGTCTGGATCTTTCCCTTGAAAACCCTTCTCACTTGTCAAGTCGATGGGTGCCCTGATTTATGAAAGTCAGGTCTTAGGAAACAGACTTCGGATTTCCACCCTTGCTAAAGCCTGGATTTGTTATCAACCTCTTAAAAAAAGTCAGTTTTCCATGTCTATAAGTTATTTGTTAGAAATATATCAATAACAATATGAGTAAGAGCTAGAGAAGTTAAATGCAATAAAAAAAGAATTAAATAGTTTTGAAATGTTGGATAAAAATCTAATTCCTATATAAATTATATTGTTTTAGAAATACTTCATTATGTCAAAATAAGTTCCTGGTTCTAAATACAAATTAAAACTAAGTTAGTAATACAGAAAATATCTTTCTCCAAACAAATGTTGTGTTCTGGTTTCTTTTAAGAAGGGAAAACAATTTTATTTTACTTCATATTTTAAGACTAACAATTGACGCATCAGGAAGCATAAAACAAGTTAAGGAAAATTTTAAGTGTTAAATCTGTTGTGAATATTTTCGGATTTTCCTGCAATATCCAAGGTTTACAATCATCTTACGATTCTTTAATGATCCCCAACAATGGAAGAGTAAGCAGATGCTGTGGAAGAATCTGCAGTGCTGGCTGACTTTTGTAGCCACAAAAGGGAAACAGACTTGAACATATGTCTTCTTACTGTTCTTTATGGAATGGTATGCAGGAGCATAAAGGGGGGTGTGCTGTTGGAGTAGGTACTTCTACATCAATCTCTTGACTCACAATGATGCTGTTTATTTGCTGATGTGTTTGCTCATGTTTTTCTAGATAAACATATGGTATCTGCTTCCTGTCTTCAGACTGTCTGTGCATTCCTGTGTACTTGTGAATATGGCCTTTGTGAAGAGTGTTTCCAAGTACTCCATAAAGAAAATATGAATCTCACCTTTATAGTGCTTCCTGCTTTTCATTTTTATGTAAAGGGTTTGGTTTCATAAGATATTACACACATGCCTAGCTTACTTCCCACAAAGCTAAAAAAACATGTTTGAAGATAGAGTGCAGAATTTTTTTTTTGTTATAGCTGAAATCATAATTTGTTTTACTGGCAATCTGTCGTCTGAGTTTGTAAGAAAAATGCATACTATTGAGAAATATATAAACATGTTAGTCTAACACAAACTACTAGTAACTAAGGCCAAAATTTCCGAATAATACCTATATTACCATCTATAGCCTCCAGTGGAATTTGTTAATTCTCTCTGAGTCCACAGAACTATGCCTAGCACTTTTCTTGGTAATATTAAAACTGTCCCTTTGCTTGCCAATCTGGCCATTAGAAGGATTGTCATGCTCGATCTAGAGTGTGCCTTGCTCCTTGCAGCAACTGTAATTGTAATCACCTGGGTGGTGATTACTCACTGAGGAAAAATATGAGTATATTTTATTTAAATAAGATGCATCAATACCGAAAATGGAAATCTAACAGTATAGATGAGCACATAAACATAAAATAATATACATAAACAATAAAAAAGATACTACGTAGGCAATTAAATGTGCTTTTTGAGATTTTTCCCCTCGATACTGTTGTATTAAATGAAAGCAATTCACATTTATCGAATGCTTTATTAGCTGGGTTTCCTGAATGACAGGTAAACATGCCTAATTAGTCAACTTAAAAAGAAGCTGGGGGCGGGGGTGGTGGTTGTTGACTGTAAGGATTCCATTAATCAAATCTTTTTAATCATAGTTTGAATTTTCGCCATGGAAGCCCATCTGGCTTGCACATTCAAGAAACATGGAAATCAGCTTCCTGGCATGTCAGCTTTAGATTCATTGTTTTTAAGTTTTTAGTAATTTGTAATACTCCATGTTGCAGTTTCCAATGACATCTCACACTCCTTTTTCTGTCTCTTACTAGATTCCCTGAGACTTAAATATGCTCATTTTCCTCTTTAAAGGGTTGAAATTGAATGACAAAACACAAACCTCAGAGGCTAGTGCCTGTGTCCTAGGTTATTGACAGAGGGGACATTTATCAACTGCCACCACAGCTCTCTGTCCTCTAATTCCAATCACTGAATGGAGATCTTGGCGCCTCTCTCTCCACCCTGACACTGCCGACAAATCCAAATCCTGTCTGTGGGTTGATGGTTTGAAAACCTGGCACATCCAGCTAATCTGCCTCACATAATTACGAGAAGCAGAGTCTCACTCTGCCTGATTTCAGATTGATGGAATTTAGGCTACAGGTATATACATTCTGACACTGGCAGCAGAAAAAACATAAAGAATCGAAGCTTATCTTGCGTTTGTTTTCATGGTTATTACCTCTGAATCATTGCAAGCCTTCCTATCATTCCTTCTGTTGATCTACAGGAGAGGAGACTCCAAAGAGCTATTATAGCTTCCAAAGTTATTTTCTGTACTCATCAAAGAAGTTGCCAGCTAAATTAGCAAGGAGCCAATATCAGCTTATGTATCTACCACCACCTCAGATAGAATCTTTTGCTATACTTTTTAAAAAACAAAGCAAAAAAAAAAAAAAAGAAACAAAAACAAAACTCTTAACAGAGCCCCTCTGGAAAGACAGTTATGCATTGCAAAGTTTAAAGTAAAAGATTGCAATAGATCCTGCAGGGTAACTGACTTCGCACCTCTGAAACCCATGCTATGTGGGCAAAGGGATCATATGAAGGATTACTTAATCAGTAGGGGTTCACATTACAGATGAGGCCAGTGCATCTCAGAAAGAATGGATGCCTTCCCCGAATCCATAGTTGCTAGGAGATTAAATAAATGTTTGGGCTCAAAACTAGTTTCTTAGATTAAGCTATATTTTTAACTGCCATAATGGATGTTATAAAAAATAATCCAAGGATTGGTGCTGTGTTACAGTGAGGTAAGCCACCTGTTGCAATACCAGCTTCCCATATCAGAGTGCTGGTTGGAGTTCTCCCACATCAGAACTCTGGTTGGCGTTCCAACAGCTGTGCTTCTGATCCAGTTCCTGCTAATGCGCTTGGGACAGCAGCAGATGATGGCCAAAGTACTTGGGACACTGCCATCCATTAGGGAGACTGATTGGAGTTCCAGAGTAAATTTACTCAGTATAAATTTTCTAGAAATAGTATTATTGTTCTTATCCACATAAAAGTCTATGGGTTTTAAACTATTTGTCTCAAATCATGTAGTTTATATGTCATATTTTATTTTTCATTTGAAAGACAGAGTTACAGATAGAGGAAGAGAGACAAAGAGAAAGAGAAAATGATAGAGAGAGAGAGAGAGAGAGAGAGAGAGAGAGAGATTTTCCATACACTGGTTCACTCCCCAAATGGCCAGCACTGGGCCAGACAGAAGCTAGGACCCTGGAGCATCTTCTGGGTCCCCCGTGTGGCCCAAGTACTTGAGTCATCATCCACTGCATTCCTAGAGCATTAGCAGAGAGCTGGATCAGAAGCCAGTGCAAACAGATCTCAAACTAGCACCTATTGTGGATGGCAAGAGTGGCATGCCACAACGCCAGCTCCCTCTATGTCAGTTCCTAATGTATGTCAGGCAAAGATGTCCTCTTCTCTTTCAGGTTGGCTTCTGTTAATCTCCACAGTTCTTTTCTAACACATGAAATTGAAAAGTATTAAAACAAATATTGTAATTTGGATAAATTCTCCACCTCTTTTCAACAGGATTTTTCTAATGATTTTACTTGATTATGTGTTTATGAGAATGGTTAATTAGGTTATCTTTAAGAAAAAACAATAAAAGTTCTCAAGAGTTTACATACTCTCTCACATCCTTGATTTTTTCTAGTACTTAAGTTTTGATTTTCAGATTCTGAAATTATTATTACTGACCAAGTAGGAAGATAATTATCAAATATAATTGTGTTTTCTTAGACAAAACATTTTACTCCTTTTAAAGAAATTGTAATTTTTAAATGTTTGATGACTTCATTCTTTGGTTCTTTTCCTTCTGTTTATTTCTCTTCTTAGAGAATTTTGTTGAGTGTGTCCTGAGGATAAGATGTGGCTGGAGTTTGGGATAGAAGAGTATAGAACTTATGCCAAGTTTCCATATTGCAGACACCGCACAGAATAAAAAAATAAAGGAAGTAGGAAAGGAAGCATCTGTGTTGCCTTTTACTCTATTCAAATCTTCCTAGAATGGAATGTAGTCTACTAAGAATTTGTATTTTCAATTCTAAGATGTAGTCATTCTGAATAGATGTAGAATTACAATTTTTCTAGCCAAAGTTTAGTCAAATGGCTAGGTAAGTGTATGTTTTCCTATTGTCTTTTGACAAAAAGAAAACAGCAATTTTCCAAAAAATGTGGCAGTTAGAGATTTGAGGGAGTAAAGTATTCAATGAACATTTTAACATTAAGAGAAAATAATGAATGATGTGCTCCACCTGTTAGAACTAAACAAAAGTTGCTTCAGTAGTGCTGTGCAGTTTCACAGCCCAACTGATCTCATTCAATAAAGCAGTGGTGACTTCATGTACAGTCAGGTAAGAGACCCATGCGATAAAAGTATAAAGGATAGAATTGCAATCTAATTTTAACGATCTATTTTTAAATTACAAGTGGGCTAATTTAGGCTTCTAGATTTTACCTTTAACATATTCTAGTGTAGATTCCTACATTACAGTACAGAGCACACTATAAAAGAGCTTATAAATAAACACATTGCATAAAAGAATAGAGTAGAAGAGGGGGAAGGCATTTGACTTATGAATTAAGACACTTGTATATCAATTTCAGCTTTCCTCTAAAGTACACCCTAGGAAGCCATAGGTGATGGTTCAAGTTGTTGGGTCCCCATTTCCTACATGCGAAACAAGGATGAAATTTCTGGTTACTAGTTTTGATCTGGCCCAAACGCTGTTGCAAGCATTTGAAGAGTGAATAGATGAGATGAGAACTCTCTCTCTCTCTCTCTCTGTCTTTCACTCTATGTCTCCCTTCTCATACAAAAGATATGCATTCTTAAAAAAAATTAGAATCCAGATAAAAGAATGAAAACCTTAAATATATTATTTATTCCCATTAGTGATACTCAATAAATGAAGTCCAGTAAACTTAATGTCACAGGGCATAATACAGCTAGAGGGTTTTTAATGTTCCAAAGTTACTGACAACCTGCCAGGCAGTCTCTGAGATACGGAATGTCTTCATTCATTGTTGAGTGCTTTTCATAGGGTTTACTGTCTCTGTTCTTATACCATCAGCATCCTTTCTAATTCAATATGTTGATGTAATAACTTAGTTTTTTGTGTCTAAAGAACTTTCAAAATCTTTTGAATATTGTCTGTGTCTGAATACAGCTATTCATCCTACAAAAAAGTTGATTCTGTCAGTTTCCCACACCCCTGAAAAGTCACAACAAAGCAAAGCTATACTTTAGTGATAGAACCATGAGCACAACAGATTTCCTTTGAAGGGGATCTTGTTTCCCAGGCTATACTCTGTCTCTTAATCTATCGAAGAACGTACTAAAAAATCATTGGGCTTTGCACTTAGAGAAATCTATCCCTGTGAACATGCAAAGAGTGACAAGGACATTGTGAATTTCATATTTTACTGAAATGCTGAAAATTATAAATTATTTTAAATAGTATGCATTATCATACACACTGTGCATGATTTAAGAAAGCAATATTAAACAAATAAATTAATATGTAAAATTATTTAGGTTTAAAATGGAATTTGAATGAAATCTTGTTTCTGACCTTCAGTGATTGTTATATCTTTCCTCTCTACTTCACACTGTATTAATGCAAATTATTGAGACCCCAAGATGTAAAATCACTAATCAATTTTTTTCATTTTATGTAGACCTCAAAGGTGAGTACACATCCCCAACACATTGTGAACCTGATGTCACCCTAGAAGGGAGCACTGGTGACTGTGGAATAGAAGCAGGGCTAAGGAACATAGAATGGATCCTATCTACTAATAATTTTGTAAAAATTATTTTATAATTTAGTTTTAATTCTTTTCAAATTTGTCAAACATGGTGTGGTAATATCAGACTTTCTTAATTTGCTTTTTCAAATTATTATATGTTTTTACTCAATTAAAATAGGAACTATTACCCATGAAATTATTTTTTGATATAAATAAAAAAAAGATTTGTTCTAAATTCAGACTGAACCATAAGGGACTTCACATAGCCAAAACATATTTGACAAAATCAAGCGGTTGGAGGTCTCACACTCCATGATTTCAAAAGTTACTATTAAACTACAATTATCAAAACAGTGTGGTATTGACGTAAAGACAATATTATAAGGTGATACAATGAGACGGATTTCTGAAAATTACCTTTGAATGTACAGTAAAATAATTTTTTACAATGGTACTATGACCATTTAATTGAGAAAGGAGTACCTCTTCAATAAATGATTTAGGGAGAAACATTGTTTACTTGTAAATGAATGAAAGTTGGACTCATCTTACACATGTAGAAAATGTAAGCTTATAATGAGTCAAAGTCATAAATATAAGAGTGACAACTGCAAGAATTTTAGAAGAAAACAGAAGAAATTCTTTATACCATTGAATTTGATAATGATTTCTTGGCATTGGCACTAAAAGCATTGTCAACAAATGAAAAAAAATAAATTCCACTGCATTAAAATTAAGAATGTTTATGCATGAAACAATACCACCCACAGAATAAAAGCAGCGATTCATGAAATATGAAAAAATGTTTGCAAACAGTGCATCTGATAGGAGCTTAATATCCAGAATACTTAAAGAGTTCTTGCAACAAAGCAATGAAAAGGTAAATGGTCCACTCTAAAAGTAGGTAAAGACTTGAACAGATGTTTTCCTAACACACACAATGGTCAATAAGCCCATAGGAAGATGCTGGAACACCAGTAGACGTAGGGACAGATAAATCAAAACTACAAAGAGATACCACAGCACACTCATAGCACACACACATTCACATGTGTGTGTGTATCGTATGCACACAAAAGTCTGGATAATGAGCATTGACAAGGACATAGAGAAAATGGAGTTTGGTCACTATCAATAAAATGTAAAAATAGAGCAACTGATAAATAACACGATATGATGATGAATCATCAAAGATTCAAAATAAAATTATGAATGATCTAGAAATCCCACCAGTGGGTATACACTGAAAAGAACTGAAAGCAAGGACTGACACATTTATTAGTACAACAATGTTCATAGCTACATTACTAACAGTGTCCTAAAGGTTGTAGAAGAATGGATAAGTGAAATGTGGCTCTTAGGTGCTTATACTGGAATGCTATTCAGCTTCAACAAAAAGGGGAATTTTGACACATGTTACAACATAAATAAGCATTGAAGGTGCTATTCTAAGTGACATAAAACAGTCACAAAAGGATGATGACTCTATAATTCCACTTATATGAGGAGTTTGAGGAGTAAATTCATGCAGACAGAAAGTATGATAGTGGCTTCCAGGGAGGGGAAAGGTTGGGAAGAATAGGCAGTTGTTTTTAATTGGTAGATCATTTTAGTTTTAGAAGACAAAAAATGTTCAAGACATGAAAAGTGGTGATGTTTGTACAACAGAAAGAATATCCTTAATACAAATGAACTGTGTACCTAAAATTCTAAAAATGGCAAGAAAGAATTCTGTGAAGTATTTTTCTTTAATTGCAGAGATAGAACAAAGCTAATAAGAATTTCAAAACTTACACTGTTTGAGGTCACATTGCTTAATTTCCTATATTCTTTCATTGTGTTATAGGAATAAGTATCTGCATTTATCACTTTGGTAGCTTTGTTTAAATTAATCTTAGTTAACCAAATTCTTGAAATGCTTGGGCTCTTTTCCTTATCTTTGAAAACTTTCAACTGATATTAAACAAATTGCAAGCAAAATGCCATTGTAACAGTATTTGTTATATTTACAGAGTAATTCTTCAAAGGTGCAAACATTTCCAAAATCTAGTAAATAAGGCAATGAAGACATAAAAGCTATTCTAACATGCAGAAATTTATATTTTATTTCAACATCTTATAGGGAAATTACATTAGGCATATAAAATGTTTTTAAAGATTGACAACTTCCATTTTAGTATTACAACTTATCAATATATGGTTTCAATTTTATATATATATGACAAAATTTGCAAATATTTTTCTACTCTAAAACAATTTGATTACTATTGCAATGACAAACAATTTGATTTGAAGGTCAAACACTCCATTAAAATTTGTATTGATAATTTTAATAATTTCTGATGTTTCATGTTTACTGTAATAAGACTTCCAAAAATCCTACTAATTGATTTCATGAAGTGGAGGAAAAAATTCAAGTCATTGTTATTTAAGCTCAGTGAAGGGAAGGAAATGTCTTTTTCCTGAAATATGCCTGTAGCTAGAAAACTCATCTATCATACATCAAGGGTCTTCAAGAAGTTCATAAAAATCCATATTATGAAGAAACTATACATTGAGTCAAACTTTTTTCCAAAAAAGAACCTTATCTTTTAATTTCAATTTCTCATAAACTTTTTGAATTACACCTGTACTAGATATTCACTAAATATATACTGAGTGAAACCCATTACATTTAATTGAGGTTATGATTCCTTTTGTCTAAGAGGCAATGGCTTCCTGAAGGATTTAAATATACGGACACCTAGAATAGAGTTTGAAGGACTATCAATATATTGAAGGGATCAAGTTTTTTGTTATCAAGATATTACATTTTCTTTCTCTTGTCCCCTATCCATATTCCTTCACAAATAAATGCATATGTAGTTCGCACAGTTGGGCAATTCTTTCCTCAAAATAATTTATTTGTCCTTTATCACATACCTCATAATTCCTTGGAGTGCTATAAATGCTCAGCTCTCATTTAAATCTCCAAAGTATTTGATGGCATTTAAACATTTCTGGATAGGGCCACCACTTCAGGTACTCTAAATATTCTTTTAAAACTGAATTGATGGATGAGCTATAAATTCAGAGTTTGCATCGCAGTGTCTGTACTGTAAATAAGCAATGTTGTTAGCTAAGTTACAGTAGTATCTACTGTTACACCCTACAGTCATTGACTTGCACCATGAGTTACTTGTTCAGGTAATTTTCTCTGTAATATAAATTA
Organism: Oryctolagus cuniculus; assembly: GCF_051225735.1. Classification (NCBI taxonomy): domain Eukaryota; kingdom Metazoa; phylum Chordata; class Mammalia; order Lagomorpha; family Leporidae; genus Oryctolagus; species Oryctolagus cuniculus. The sequence continues at coordinate 134,844,837 of NC_142874.1, forward strand.
TATGTTACTGCACATTACATGGGGCAATTCCTATGAGGGATTCAGAGGAATTATGGAAAGAAATGAAGCCTGTAAATTGTTTTCAAATTCATTGAAAGTTAATTAAACTGAGCTTGAAAAATCAAAAAAAAAAAACAGGGAAGGGAACAGAATGGAGACATGTAATCAATGAGGCCTCTGGCTGCTACTTTTGAGATGGGATAGTTCTAAATAATAAGTACACAGACCTCTAATCTTAGCTTGGGGTCTCCAATCGCAGCACAGAGAAAGAGACAGACATTCTCTTCTGGGGGTAAATGTAGTGATCCTGTAGAAACTCCTAGACAGCAACTCAAATAAAGGTTATTTGGAACATTCAGATTTTCTTTCTTTTTTTTTTTTTTTGGCAACTCAAGTTATTTAATATTATATTTGAAAAAGTAATCTACAATCATCAATATGAACATAGTTTAATACATAGACTGTTACTATAAATTTTGTGACTACCATCCTATTCTAAGAATAACTTTATACTATACCTTTTAAAAATTTTATGTAAGGTATACAGATTTCATATATACAAATTTAGGAACATAGTGATATTCCCTACCCTAAACTCTCTCCCATCCACATTCTCACTCTTCCCCTCCTTCCTTTCCTAATCTTTCTCTTAATTTTTACAATAATTTACTTTCAGTTTAATTTATACTCATAAGATTAAGCCTACACTGAGTGAATATTTCACCAAATAGTAAGAAGAATAAAACACTGTTTCTTAACAGTGGAGACAGGACTGTAAACAATCATTGAATCTCAAATTGTCAATTTCACTCCAATTCACTAAACGGTTTTGGTACTCTAACAGTTTCCACAGATCAGGAAAACCACATGGTATTTGTCTTTTTGGGACTAATTATTTCACTAAGTATAATGGTTTCCGGTTGAATCCATTTTGTTGCAAAAAAAGATTTCATTCTTTTTAAGGTTGAGTAATATTCCACAGTGTATATCTACCATAATTGTTTTATACAATCATCAGTTGATGGGCATCTGGGTTTATTCTATATCTTGGCTATCTTGAATTAGGCAGCAATAAACACGGGGGTAAAGAAAACTCTTTCATATGCTGATTTCATTTCACTTAGGTAAATTCCCAGGTGTGTGATAGTCAAGTTTAAGTGCATAAAGGTTGTTTCGGAGTTATAAGCTTCCAAAAATATCTCACTGCATCTTGTTTACAATTCAAGCAACAAGACAGGAACAAATTAGATACTAACACACATCTGTGTGAGAGAAGATATTCAAGATAGACGAATGAAAAGAAGAGATAAAAGAGAAATAGATAGATAGATAGATAGATGATAGATAAATAGATGATAGATAAAAACAGATTTTTAAACTTTGAAAGTATCTTCTTCATTAGGCAAATGAGGGATTGAGTTTCCTCAAAATATAATGCATATGTGTTTGTGAGTGCTGATAGATATTACTTATACTTCATAATGAAGTAAAAATCCTGACTACTCATAAATCTTTTATTTCTCATCAGGTCAACCCTAACCTACTTATGGTATGAGATCATGTCATACATTTATTTTGTCATATAATAGGGTTGAAAGATATTTTAGTAATTAATGGAAAGGAATTGAATTATAAAACTTTTCAATATCCTGGATTAAAATCTTAGCTTATTCCCTAATACTTTTACATTGTAATAGTAGCAAATATAGCAGTTGAAGAAGCATAATTTTTTGAGCTATTTAGTCCTAGTTCAAATTTTAGATTTGATCATTTGTAGCTCCATTACTGTAAAATTTACTTAACCCCTTTATATGGATAACAAAGTTGATCTCCCAAAAATTCTTATGTTGAAAATAAAAATTCTAATAGGATGTTCTCAGAAGATAGTGCCTCTAAGACCTACTTAGGTCATGAAGTAGAGCCCTTAGGAATGAGATAATTGCCCTAACAAGAGGAGCAGGAGAGCTAGCTCCTATTCTCTCTACCATGAGGGGTTATAACAAGAAAACAGCACTTTCTGAAACAGAAAGAAAGCCTTCAGCTTGCTTTTTTCTCCCTTGCTGACACCTTGACCTTGGACTTCCAGCATCTAGAACAATGAGAAATAATTGTGTGTAAGCCCCTAAGTCTGTGTTTACTTATTCTAGCAGCCCACAAAGAGGGAGCTTCAGTTCCTGTTATCTATTAAGTAGGTAAAAAATGCATATATAACAAGAATGTTGTGGAATTTAAATGTGAATAAAGTTGCAATGCCTCATAACCACTCAACAGATGTATATTATTATGTAGATTTTTATCAAAATAGCAGAAAAAAAACAAAGTTCATCATATACTATCCTATTTTTTATAGATTATGCTGCTTTACTGTGAAAGATTTATCTGTCACATGAATAAACAATCATAGAGTCCCTGAATTTATAATAGGGAATGCTTTATAATATCTACCCAAAGCAAAAGCAAATGTAGTAGAATGTTTAGCCTAAAATTAAAACCATTATACTCTGTTTTCTTAATTCTGAAAAAATGCAATTAATGCTAAAGTTCTAAAGGAACTGTAATGGGTGGAAATGATCTCCATCCATTAAAATAAATGTTCTGTATATATTTTATATTGATACAAGAGTACAGTTATTTGAAAAATCTGTAAATCTAGTTAATATTGAATATTGCTACATAGGTAGACTATGAATGAATTATATGATTTATAAAATCATTACTCTGCAGATGATGTTTAATTGACGTTATTTTTTAAAAATCCCCTTTCTTATAATTTTATACTCTAAAATGAGTCAAATCAAAATGCACTCAATAAATTATGGACATAGAAATTCAAAAAAGAAAATAATGACCTAAATCATCTTTGTCAATCAAGAAAGCAAGTGATTTTATTAGTTTCATCTTATGCTCTCTGTTTTTATCCCCCTCTCCCCAGGGGTGTATAAATGTGTGTGTCTAAAAGCTGTGTTTAGCCAGAATCTTGGAGCAAAAAGTTTTTGTGACATAAAGCTTTTATGTGACCTCTGCTTGTCTTCTGAGAACTTCTATGATTCAATAGTATAAGTTTTCTTCTCTTCAATTCTTATTTAGGCAGCCTGAACCTAACAAAAAATTTGAGAAGTACCTATAACAGATAGGAAGAAATTTCTAAGACCTGGATTGATGACCAGACACAGAATTGTATTTCTTTCAGCATCATAACAATCATGCCTTTCCACACCCCCCCAAAAAAGGTTGTCTGAAATCTTTTTTTAAAGATTTTATTTATTACTTGAGAGGTAGAGTTACAAACAGAAAGAGGGTCTTTCAGAAAAAGGTCTTCTGTCTGCTGTTTCATTCCACAAATGGCTCCAATGGCCAGAGCTGAGCAGATCCAAAGCCAGGAAACAGGAGCTTCTTCCAGGTCTCTCACACGGGTGCAGGGACCTAAGCACTTTGGCCAACTTGTACTGCTTTCCCACACTTCTACCACTTTCCCACATCATAAGCGAGAACTTTATCTGAATTGGAGAAGCAAGCACATGAACTGGCACCCATATGAGATGCCAGCCCCACAGGCAGAGGTTTAGCCTACTGTGTTACAGTGCCAACCTCTGAAATTTTAAAAGAAGTCTGTGCCCAACTATAATGTAGAATTTACTGCAGACTCTGGGTGATTAAAATGATTTAAGAACTGCTATTTATTATTGCTCTGGTTTGGGTGTATTTTAAATGTTGAATGTCCTTCAAGGCTCACATATTACAGGCATGGTATTACCTCAATAGTACAAAAGGCTGAAACTTAATCTAATTGTAGTGTTTAGAGCTGGGTTCTTCAGGAAATGATAGGTTAGGATTATGTCACTAGAGCAGACCCCTATGATTAAATTCTGGCTTCATAAGACACCATATGGTCTTAAAATTAATATTCCCTCTGGCCATATTGTGCTGTGTTCACCGAAAGACTACCATTATCAGAGGGCACCCAGTAGAATCCACATCATTTTATGAACCTTCAAAACTGTGAGATGGAATCCACCTCCTTTCTTTATAAAGTTGGTTGCCTCAGGTATTTTGTTGTCATCATGAAAAGTTGAAGAATGCAATACAAAATGTGAAAATGAGTGGTGAGTCTGCAGTTCTTATGTGAAGGCAGCTGAAGGAGTCATGAAACTCTAAATAAGCTCATTATGGAGGGAAAGCACTTATCAGAAAATCTACATAGATGACAACTTCCTATGCTAGAAAGGTTTCAAGGTTCTTAATGATAGAATATGTCTTGCTTAGAAAATTGTTACAGGCTAAAAATTGGAACGCATTATGATTTGCCACATTGAGAACCTCAAACCCTTCAAGTGGATGTGTGAGCACACACATGGCAGTGCGCTACAGGAGTAATAGAAAGTCATGGTGATCCAGCTCTTGATCCCAGATGCCTTCCTGAATTGCTATGCCAGCAAAATAGAAACAGATCTTACAAATTCTTGCTTATTGCTGAGGCTACTTCCACATAACCTGCTTTAAGATGATCTTCATCTCAATATCAAAGTGGAGCTTCTGCCTCCAAAAACCACTTGTTGGATTCTAACAATGGACCCTGGAGGACCAAGGAGACCTTTGCCAGTGCTACTGCTACAACCAGGGAATACAATAATGCAGTTGTGGAAGCATTAAACCAGCCATGCTAAAATCAACATCCTTGCTTTGGCTTGGGTTTGTGTCACCAAAAAAAAAAAAAAAAAATGCATGAATGGCCTTTGGAGGAAGATATGCAATATGTTCAACAGGACTTCAAAGGATTTCCTAAAGATGAGGAGGTTTAAAAAAACCAATAAGGCTAGGTTTGAGAAAACAAGCAACTGTAACCTGTGTGTGGATGAAGAGGACATTTAGGAGCTCCTACAAGTGGTTCCTGAGAAACTGACAAATGAAGAGTTGTTGGCATTGGAACAGGAACCCATAGCTAGGAAAAGGAAAGAGAAAAGGAAATTGTAGAAGAAAAGATTTAGCAGAAGCTTTTGCAAGCCTTGAAAAGCTCCTTACAGTGTTTGAAAAGGAGGATGTCCTAAACAGCACTCTGGCCTCAGAATCAGCCCTTAAGGCATGCGGATCCGGCTGAAAAGCCCATGAGAGTATTTCAGGCGTGGAAAGCCAAGATACTCTGGCAAAAAAAAAAAACCAAAAAACAAAAAACAAAACAAACAAACAAAAAAAAAACAAAAACAAACCAAACCTAAATGAAAGATCTTCACGAGTGAGATCCCAGTGGACAGAACAGGTCATCAAAGAAGGAGGTACCTTTCTCTGAAGGGAGGAGAGAACTTCCACTCTGACTATGACCTTGTCTAAATATGATCAGAGTCGGTGAACTCAAAAGGCTTCCATAGCCTTGGCAACTCATGACAAGAGCCTAGGGTGGTTACTGATGCCATAAACAAGAGTGTCAATTTGTAAAGTCAACAACAGGAGTCACTGTGCACATATTCCTCATGTAGGATCTCTGTCCTTAATACACTGTACATTGAGATTTAGTGCTATAACTAGTACTCAAATAGTATTTTTCACTTTGTGTTTCTATGTGGGTGCAAACTGTTGAAATCTTTACTTAATATATACTAAACTGATCTTCTGTATATAAAGAGAATCGAAAATGAATCTTGATGTGAATGGAAGGGGAGAGGGAGCAGGAAAGGGGAGGGTTGCAGGTGGGAGGGAAGTTATGGGGGGGGAAGCCATTGTAATCCATAAGCTGTACTTTGGAAATTTATATTCATTAAATAAAAATTAAAAAAAGAAAAGGAGGACATCAACACTGAAAATTTTCAATAACCTTAAAAGCATAAAGGTTAAAAAAGTAAAAAAAAATAGTAAGCTAGTATAATAAGTTAAGGAATAGTAAGTTAATATAGTAAGTTAAGGAACAGTAAGCTAATATAGTAAGTTAAGGAATAGTAAGCTAATATAGTAAGTTAAGGAAAATGTTTGTAACTTCAGTGAAGCCTAAATGTGCAATGTTTATAAAGTCTGCAGTAGTGTGTGGTAATGACCTATGTCTTCACAATCACTCCCTTTACACTCATTCACTCACCCATGGAAACTTCCAGGTCTGCAAGTTATCTTCAGTGTCCTACCCAAGCATCCCATTTCCTATCTTTAAAGCCATATATTTTCTGAGCTGCTCTATCTCCAGATACACAAACACTTACCACTGCACCACATCTGCCTCTAGTGTTCTGTTTAGTAAGATGCTGTGTATGATTATACTTCAGGAGGAAGAGGCTACATCGTACCACCTGGGTGTGTAGCAGTCCCTTCCATCTAGGTTTCTTTAAGTAGCCACTACAGTGTCTACAGAATGATGAGATTGGCTAGATTTATTTCTCAGAACACACTCCCATCATTAAGTGACACAAGGATGAGTATTCATCACTTGATAAGCCTGATTCTTTCCTAAAGGAAAAAGGTTCAGATTTGGGGAAATGGGAAGCATGGGTCTTGAACTCCAATCTTGATCATGGGCTGGGCAATCAGGGCAGAGGACCCTGTCCCTCCTGCCATCTCTTTTGAAAATAAAGTGTTGGAACACAGCCGAACTCATTTTCCTTAGACACTGTCTATCACTGCTTTCCTGTTAACTAGGGTAAGGCCTACAGTTACCAAAGCCCAGAATATTTACTACATTTATATTTGCAGAAAATATTTGCCAATCTCTGGTCTTGACTGAAAATCTCCATTGACTACCTGAAAATTTAAAAGCAAGGTCCGGTTGGAGAAGTAAAGCATATTATTTGAGATGTTTTTGCCATCCTTTTGCCCTGTCAGGCTGTGGGGAACTACTTCAGCTAGTGCAAGAGTTGAGGCCTCAGTAATTTTGAAGTAATTATAGTGTGTGTTTGGACAAAATGGGCAGGAGAACGCCTTATTATTTTCAGAGATTGCAACTGAGGTTTTCAAGGGACTACTTTTGTACTTGAGACATTATTGTGCATTGCAAGAGCTTTACTAAATATTAAAAAGCCAGAGTTACTGCTCTCAAGCCTTGTAAAATATATCCTTGGAACAAACTACTAAATTATGCAAACCGCGTGGGTTTTAAAGTGTGACCAGATAGGCTGTTAGGAAATTAACTCTAAACTAGTTTTCCAGTTGAAGGCAACTTATGCTCTTTAATCGCAAACTCAACACATCCCACTATATTTTGCATACAGAATAGTGCACTCAATAATTTTGGCTTCAAAGGCTAATGTGGTCATGAAAATTCAGTGTTTGTAGCCACTCAAACTAATTGTTCCATTGAAAATATAATGAAGAAGCCATAAAGGAATTTCATAGATTTTTCAAAGTGCTGGAGCAATAAATGATCCCTCGTGGTTCCTCTTTGAAACATTATTTTCTGTGCTTCGCAGCTCTAACGAACAGAATGAGAAATATTCTGAATGTTTTTATGCATTAAAGGAATATGGACATTCCTGGCCAAGGCACAGATGGTGAGAATTAAAGTTCATTCCCAGGGACCAGTTTTAATATATGAACACAGAGAAGCTGATAAATGATTTAAAAAGAGGTCTATTGTGGAGTGCGAAATCTTTCTAAGAAATATGAGAATCTTTTATAATGTTACCAGGTGATTCTCTGAATGTATTTTCATAGATCTCTTCAAAGAGTTATTACATTTATTTTTATGACATAAAATTATTAAGCTAGTGTTTGTACTACTTGAAAGGCATAGACAAAGCATATATGCCAACGTGAAACAAGAAGAAAAAAAACAAAGTGAGTTACTTATACTAAAATAAAAGGTTATGATATATTAAGAGTTTACTTAAATTGCTATTGAAACCAATAGCTCGTCTATTAAATCAACTCCACTGTATTAGTAGCATCTCAGCTAAGCTCAAGTCTTTATTTTGCTGACCACATTTAGACCGAGGTAAAATTATTTTTGTTATTTGCTGCTTAGGGCCAAAATTAATTTATGAATTTTTGTATAAAATAATGTGAGATATGTCATCTGTGTTTAAAATGTTTTATTAATATTAGTGGTATGTGTTACTTACCAACTACCTATTTAGGGCATTAGTTTTGTAAAGGAAGAATTATCCAAGGGTACTTAAAAATTCATCAAAATGAATATATGAGAAACTATGCATAGATTCCAAGAATTTTTGGATTAAAATAAACACATCACTTAATGCTGTTTTCCCCAAAGTTTTTGAAGTACTTTCCTCCAAGTCAAGAAGAAATTCCTGGCCGGCGCCACAGCTCACTTGGCTAACCCTCGCCTGTGGCGCCAGCACCCGGGGTTCTAGTCCCAGTTGGGGCACTGGATCCTGTCCCGGTTGCTCCTCTGCCAGTCCAGCTCTCTGCTGTGGCCTGGGAAGGCAGTGGAGGATGGCCCAAGTGCTTGGGCCCTGCACCAACATGGGAGACCAGGAGAAGCACCTGGCTCCTGGCTTCGGATCAGCGCAGGTGCCGGCTATAGCGGCCATTTTGGGGGTGAATTGACTGAAGGAAGACCTTTCTCTCTGTCTCACTGCCTGACTCTGCCTGCCAAAAAAGAAAGAAGGAAAGAAGGAAAGAAGGAAAGAAGGAAAGAAGGAAGGAAGGAAAGAAGGAAGGAAGGAAGGAAGGAAGGAAGGAAGGAAGGAAGGAAAGAAGGAAGGAAGGAAAGAAGGAAGGAAAGAAGGAAAGAAGGAAAGAAAGAAAGGAGAAATTCCAGGATATCACCTTGAATTGCCTCCTTCATTTTATGTGATAAGAAACCAAATGTGATGATCTGTCATTTCTGTGATTAAGTTATGTTATATGGCTGCATTGTCTTTAACAAAAGGAGATTTTTTAGATGCACTATGAAGGACAAGGTTGTCACTTGCAAAGAAATTATAAGTCCAGGGATCTGCATCATCAGAGAGACTTAATGTGAGAGGAGTTTTCCATTCTTGTCTGTGAAGATTGAAGGGTGGTGTGACAGGAACTGCCCACAGCCTTTAGGACCAAAAATCAACCCTTGGTTGATAGTGAGCAAGAAAATAGGGACTTCAGCACTGAAATCCTAAGGAAAAGGCAGATATCATGCAATCTCCTTGATCAGAAGTAACAGAGTATCTAAAATGCAATGTATTGGAGAGAAATGGACATTTTGGGATTCGATGGCTGTTTACAGCCTTTGTCTCTTCTGTTGAGAAAAAGTGGATTTTTCTTCCTATTACTTGTTGAACTCTTACTTAGTGTAGGGTTAACATTATGATAATTAAGTAAATTGAAAGTAGATCTCTGTAAAAATTAAGAGTGGCAATGGGAGAGGGAGGAGGAAGAAGGGTTGGAGCATGAGTGGGAGAGAGGGTAGGGTGGGAAGTATCACTATGTTCTTAAATCTGTATATATGAAATATATGAAACTTGTATGACAAATACAATTTAAAAAAAGAAATAATAAAATAAACATATGCTATCATGAGGATAAAAAATAAAAGGAAGTTACCTGTTTCATGTGAGACTGGAAGAGTTACTCCAAGTCTCAGACCAGAATGCAATCTGGCTGACACCCTGATGCAGCAGTCCTCCTGTGAGATCCAGAGCTGAGAAGTAGCTGTGCCCTGTCCAGATGTTGTGCTATAGACAGCAGGTTACAAATGGATCATCTTTCATTTTTTATGTGCTCCGTTTTTGGTACTTATCCTCACAACAATAGAAAACTAAACCAATGCTTCCCCTCAGGTATACAAATATTCGGCTCCAATCAAATGTGCCCGGAATTGAATATGAGTGAACGGGGACGGGAAGGATGAACACCGTGAGTTCGCTCACTCAGAGTCGCCCACGGTTGAAAGACACATTCCCGCTGTGCCTTGTGTGAGCCGCTCTGAATGAGGTTGTTTCAAACAAACTTTCTTACTATCCTGTTAACACTCTCATTGACCTCTTTGATGAAAATGCTCATCTCAGGGAGCCCTTCCCAGCCGGGGAGCAGCAGAGCTACCATTCCAACTCATTGGATTCCAGGGTCTCTTCTCCCATATTTGGAAGTAGCATACCAGCCAGAGAAAAGACATAATAAGGGGACAATAAAGAAAATGTACTGAAATCTTAAACATGATGCTCAATGAAATGTTGATGATTATTTAAAAAAAAACGCAGAAACTGGGAGGGAAGGATAAATTGACAAATGAACAAGACAAAGTAACCAAATGTATACTCTGTTAGTAGCAATTTAATCAAGTCACACTTCCATATATGTACTACAGGGCTGGATTACTTGCTTATCAGTCATTTGGAGTAAATTTTTTTTAATATCGTATCCTGAGCTTCCTGAACTCACCTTATAGGTTTTTTTTTTTTTTTTACAGATTTATATATTTATATGACAGGCAGAGTTACAGAGAGAAAAGGAGAGTCAGAGAGAGAGAGAGAGAGAGAGAGGGACTCTATCACTGTTTCACTTCCCAAATGGCTGCAACAGTCAGTGCTGGGCCAGGCTGAAGCCAGGAGCTAAGAGCTTTCCAGGGTCTCCCACTTGGGTGCTGGGGCTCAAGTACGTGGGCTGTGCTCTGCTGCTTTAGGTGCAGCAGCAGGCAGCTGGTCCGGAAGTGCAGCAGCTGGCACTCAAACAGGAACTCACGTGGAATGCCAGCCTTGCAGGCAGAGGCTTTACTTGCCATGCCAGAAGGCCAGCCCAACTTCGCATTTTTTATTCTCTTCTCATTAATGTTCTCTGCTAGATTGGTGTCTCTTATGAGTGGTTATGAAATAAAACAGAAACCGTTTGTGCAAGATCAGGTGCTCTATCATTGTCATCAATACAACCTAGACTAGATAAATTATCAAATAAGCAGTAAGCTCATCATTTAAAACTTCATATATGGATGGGAAGTCTTTGTTCAAAGTGTGAGAATGTACTTTTACTCTAGATAACTTCACTTCACTCTGGCTTTTATTTACTTAGCATTGCAGAAGACCATAGAGTTAGGAGTGTAGTAACTATTTTCTGTCTTTATTGCCTATCTGTTCATTTTGTTAAAACAACAATTTTTATTATGTAAGTTTTTGATTTTAGTTAAAATTCAATTTTATTATATTTTTCTTTTGAATTTGCACGGGATTCTAAAGATCAGAAACCAGGAGTCACACTCTGAGTGAGATATTCCACAAATTAGGTCAAGAAGGTGGATTGAAGGAGACTCCAGCAGAAGATATGTAGGTTGAGGAGGCAGATAATGGATTGTAGAGAAAGTGAGAAATCATTGTATAAGTAAAAAAACCAAAACAAAAGTGTCAATAATAATAATAGTGTTAATAACATGCATTTATTACTTATGCTAGGCATCCTCCTATATACTTTAAGTCTATTACATCATTTAATTCTCACCATGCAGTTATGGGACAGAACATGTTATCAATATTTTTCCCAGAAAATAACACTGAGCTACAAGGAGGATTTGCAATTATAATATTCAAGGAGAAAAGGGGAAAATGAATGTGAGGTTGGTTCAGAAGTCTTTACCATGGTTAACCTGGTGAAAATCTTCTGTCTTCATTTTACAAACAATGAAGCAGGTACCCTAGCTGTTTGGATTTAGCTCGCAAATATATTTGAACAGTTTACCAAGTAGTTCCAATTTTATGTTATTTCTCTGCTCAACTATCTTTTCAACTGTTTTAATAAAAAAAATAAAAACTGGTCTAATGATTAGAGATTTAAAGCCCACGTTATGTGCTACAATGACTCTCAGTGGTTTCATGGTTGAATATAGTCAACTGGAGTCAAGAGGACAGTCAAGAGTTGTTTTAGTAGTTTTCCCACTTAGAGCAAGTAGTGTTTATTTTTCCCTACAAATCGGATTCTAAGAGTCACTCTTATCCATGTGATTTATTTTCTTGTAAAGAAATCGATCTTCTAATCAAATATGTGACTTATTAAAATGTAAAAAAAAAAACCTATTTCATATTGTAGTATAGCATGCCATGTGGCTTTTTACTTAAATTCAGCATGCAAATCACCTAATCAGATACCATCCCAGGCCCCATATAGATTCAGTTAGAAGAAAGGGACCTTTGTATAATTAAGTTGAAGTTTAATTGTGTGTGTGTGTGTGTGTGTGTGAGTGAAGGAGATGTAAGAGATAAAATGTATTGAGCATGAATTTCATTTTCTAAACCAGCTAGCCATTACAGATTGTGAAAGTGAAAGCTGAAACTACTTTTCATGTGTAGCTGTCAGTGTGCCTTCTTGTTTCTCAAAAGTTGTCATTCACCGGGATAGAAACCAGAGTAAAGGAAGTTGTAAGTTTAGCTTTGAGAGGCAGCGTGTTGGATAATAAGCAGACTTGGGGAAGGGCAGGAGGAGGAAGAGTTGAGTACTGAGTTTAGTTTTGAGTTTGCTATGTTTGAAGGAAGGACAAAGAAGTAGTTTTTTTTCCATTAGGAGTTATAAGCAGTCTCAGGGAATGTTAGAAAGATTTAGATGGCATTATGGACTAGGAGAGAATCTGCATAGGGATGATCATTGAAAGTGGCAGTGCATTTTCCTAAAGAAAGAATGCAGAATGAGCTGAGAGACTGGGCACAGGCACAAGTTTCAAGATATGGTGAGAAAAGGGATTAGCGGAACAGCAGCCTCTCCTCCACCGAAGGAGCAGTGACGGGATTCCATTACATGTGGAACTTTGAGAGTCGGGAGAAACAGGTGTTTATCCCATTTGTGGTCCTGGAATTATGGAGTCTGAAGTTACATAGCCTCCCAGATTAAATCTCAATTTATCTTTCAAATACTCCATTTTAGATCACCCATTCTCATAGCAATCTGTGCTCTTTTCTGAGCAAACACGGGCTCTCTCCTCACCATTCCCTCTCCTCACTGTTGTTCGTGCTCAGTCTGCTTCCCATAGAGCAGTCAATATAATATCTTTAAAATAACTTTGATTTTAGTCTTGATCTGTCTTAAACACCTCAGTGGTTCCCATTTCACTCTTAATAAAACCCAAACTCATTACAGTATACAAACTCTAAATAATCTGGCCCTCTCTCAGGGTCCTTCCCACCTTAATGACCAAGTCTACTAATAGTCTTTATTTCTCTCATAGCGTATCAGCCACACTGCCTTCCTTTTTGGTTTCTTACAAGAGGAAAACACGTGTATGTCTCAGGGCCTTTGCACAGTCTGCTCTATGCCATGAATGTGTTTCCCGAATGTCTGCATTACTTTCTGATCATTTCTATGAAAGCTTGTCTCAAGTTTTGTGAAATCAATAGCAGCTCTATCGATTTATCACTCTTCAAAATGCTTCTCTGCTTAGTTTTCCTGGATGGTATAATCACTTGGTGTAATACACATTTACTGTTTCATATATTATCTGTCTTCGTCTTCTCCCACTGGAATGTAAACTCTCTTGGAGTCTTTTTTTTTTTTTTTTTTTTTTTGACAGACAGAGTAGACAGTGAGAGAGAGACAGAGAGAAAGGTCTTCCTTTGCCATTGGTTCACCCTCCAATGGCCGCTGCGGCCAGAGCGCTGCGGCCAGCGCATCACGCTGATTCAATGGCAGGAGCCAGGTGCGTCTCCTGGTCTCCCATGGGGTGCAGGGCCCAAGCACTTGGGCCATCCTCCACTGCACTCCCGGGCCACAGCAGAGAGCAGGCCTGGAAGAGGGGCAACCGGGACAGAATCCAGCGCCCCAACCGGGACTAGAACCCGGTGTGCCGGCTCCACAAGGCGGAGGATTAGCCTAGTGAGCTGCGGCGCCGGTGGAGTCTTTTTCTAGTATATTAAAAATATATCTCTTTGTTTCTAGAACAGATCATGTAAACATTCAAGGGACATTTATCACACAGTAATAGTAGCTAATCCTGATGTAGTGTTTATGGTGTTCCTGGTGCTGCTCCAAGAGCTGTACATATGGAAAATGAGTTAATCCTCACAAGGAGGTTTGTACTGCACGTACGGACCATCAGTATTCCTGCTTAGAAATAAGAATGTTGATGTACAAGATGGCAAGCAGGTGTTGGCAAAACATACATCCAGTCAGGGGCTGAGCCAGGGCTGCAGTCCAAACTCTGTCTGCATGCAGATTTTTACTTGTAACTAAGGAAACAGGAAAAGATTGATGGAAAGATGGAAGGATGGATGCATGGATGCATGGAAAGTAAGTCCTTATGAGCATTTTGAAGACCCCTCTATGTACAGACTTCAACAATTTTGCACTAAAATAAACATTTTGAATTACCCTTTTATGTACAAATATGTGCTAATGAGCAGTTTAAATTGGCTAGGCCTCATTGCCCTTCTATTAAATAAGGATACTAGCAATCTCACATACATGAATTATGAATGTCTGTCTTGCTTGTTTGTATGTATATATGTAAACATTTCAGAAAATTTTCTTTGGTGAATAATTATTACTATTACTTTTGGTTTTATGTATTTTCATTATTCAATTTTATACAATAAATTGAATATGCGCAGAGAATGAAGATTATTCAATGTCATATCTAAAGTCTAATCTTCATGTCCAAAAGTATATTTGTATATCAACATATGATCTGATAAGTATAATAAAAGGAACTTCAAAAAGTTTATCATGAAACATTATTAAATGAGAAAAATAAAAAGAATTAAAAACTTTATTTCACATAAGCTCCATCACATTCAAGACAATTTTATAAGCAATGAAATGATCATTTATTCCATCCATAAGTAACTGATTTTCCTGGGAATTTAACCTTGTTGTTGCAAGGATGCCCTTTGAAGGTTTCTTTCTTTTTTTTTTTTAAAGAATTAGGAAATCAAATGAGACAAATGGAGAAAAATCAGGACTGTAAGGTGGAAATCTAATGATTTTCACTGGAACACGGAATTGCCCCATTTTAAAGAGAGGAATGAATGGGAGCTTTGTCATGGGAGAGAAGGGCTCCCTGGCTAAGCTTTCTCAGGCATCCCTCCACTAAAGCTTCGGCTAACCTTTGCAAAAACTTCTCCTAAGCAGCAAATAGTATGATTTCTTTGCTCCTTCAGAAATTCGACAAGCAAAATTTCTTAAGCATTCCAAAACTCTATTGCCATGACCTTTGTTCTTGACTGGTCTGTTTTGGCTTTGGCTGGACTATTTTTACTTCTTGGTAGCCTTGGCTTTCATTGTGCTCTGTCTTCAGAATCATACTGGTAAAGCTATTTCATCTCCTGCTGCAGTTGTTTCAGGAAATGATTCAGGATCTTGATTTCAATTGTTCCACATTTCCATTGAAAGTTATGTTCTTGCCTGTAACCAATTAGGGGCCAGAGTCCTTAGACCCACGGAGCAAAATGTTGTTCCACTTTAATTTTCTTCCTTCCCTCCCTCCTTCCTTCTTTCCTTCCTTCCTTCCTTCCTTCCTTCCTTCCTTCCTTCCTTCCTTCCTTTCTTCCTTCTTTCCTTCCTTCTTTCCTTCCTTCCTTCCTTGACAGGCAGAGTTAGATAGTGAGAGAGAGACAGACAGAGAGAAAGGCCTTCCTTCGGTCGGTTCACCCCCCAAAAGGCCGCTACAGCTGGTGCTGCGCCGATCCAAAGCCAGGAGCCAGGTGCTTCCTCCTAGTCTCCCATACGGGTGCAGGGCCCAAGCACTTGGGCCATCCTCCACTGCCCTCCTGGGCCACAGCAGAGAGTTGGACAGGAAGACGAGCAACCGGGAAAGAACTAGCATCCTAATCGGGACTAGAACCTGGGGTGCCGGCACCACAGGCATAGGATTAGCCTAGTGAGCCACGGCGCCAGCCCCACTTACATTTTCAGTCTTTATTTGTATAAGCTGAACGAATGGACATCTACATGATGTTGGGTATTTGTGTCTACTGTGAATCATCAGTCTTCTTCAATTAGGGTATGAAAAGATACATTTTCTTTTTCTCAAAGCCTTCTGTGGATGGCCTGTTGCTGAGGGTGTCATCTTCAACTTCATCTCAGCCCTTATCAAAATTAATTATCTAACCATAAACTGTTTATTTTGAGGGGTGGCATTTATCTATCAGCTTCTTGTAAGGCATAACAGTAAATCTTGGCTTCAGTTTTAGCATGATTCATGGTGATTTTAAAGGGGCACTGCTGGGGCCAGCTTTGTGGTATAGCAGGTAAAGCTGCTGCCTACAGTGAAAGCATCCCACATGGACTCCGGTTCAAGCCCCGGCTGCTCTATTTCAGATCCAACTCTCTGTTATGGCCTGGGGAAGCAGTAGAAGATGGCCTGAGTCCTGAACCCGCATGGAAAAACAGAAGAATCTCCTGGCTCGAGATTGGCCCAGGTCCAGCTGTTGAGGCTGTATGGAGATTGAACCAGTGGATGGAAGACCTCTCTCTCTCTCTTTCCCTCTTTCTCTTTCTCTGCCTCTGTAACTCTGACTTTCAAATAATAAATAAATAACATAAAAAAGAAGGGCACTGCTATTTTATCTTTATAACAACTCAATCTAGTTTCCTTTCAGCCATGTTATAAAGTTAGTTAATATATGTTAAACAAATATAAATATATATTAAATTACCCAGCAGAAAGGGATAATATGGCACTCATTGTGTAGATGTCAATTAAAGACTTATTTTCTTGGGAAATAACCTCTTTTTAAAAATGTGATAAATTTATGCATTTTGAAATAATTGTTGAATTAAAATAATAAATAACTTAAAATACTTTTCATGCAAATCCTGACTCAATGACTTTCCAGCTGTGATGGGGGAGAGGGGCTTCTTGTCTTTGATTTAACTTATTTTTGTAATTATTAAAAAAATTGATACTGTTGATTTCATAAATAGTAGTGAGAATTAAATTAGTCAATCTAGACAACTCATTGCATACTGAATGTCTTAATACAATTTAGTAATCTGGAGCCGGCCCTGTGGCATAATGGGTTAAACCTCTGCCTGTGGTACCAGCATTCCATATTGTCACCAGTTTGATTCATGGCTGCTCCACTTCTGACCAGTTTCTTGCAGATGTGCATGAAAAAGAAGCAAAGAATAGCTAAAGTGTTTGGCCTTGTGTACCCCTGTGGGGGACCTGGATGAATCTCCTGGCTACTAGCTACTGGCTCTGCTCTGTCCCAGCACTGGCTATTGCAGCCATTTGGAGAGTGAACCAACAGATGGATTCTCTAGCTCTCGATATCTCTCTCTGTAAGTCTGCCTTTCAAATGAATAAAATAAGTCTTAAAACAAACCAGAAAAATTAGAATTCTAGTGCAATATAATTTCGAAATCATATATTTTAAAGTTACCTGTTATTTTTTAATACAGATTTAGTGAGAAAGTAGACATTGTATTTTTATTCTTTATTTTCAAGTGTTTATTATGGCCTAGATAGTCTGTTAGGTGGTAAAAATGTAATGGTGAGGGGCCGGCGCTGTGGTGTAGCAGGTAAAGCTGCCACCTGCAGTGCCAGCATCACATATGGGCGCATGTTTGAGGCCCGGCTGCTTTGCTTCTGATCCAACTCTCTGCTATGGCCTGGGAAAGCAGTAGAAGATGGCCCAAGTCCTTGGGCCCCTGACCCACATGAGAAGACCTGGAGGAAGCTCCTGGATCCTGGCTTCCAATTAGCACAACTCAGGCTGTTGCAGCCAATTGGGGAGTGAACCAACGGATGGAAGACTCCTCTCTCTCTCTCTCTCTCTCTCTCTCTCTCTCTGCCTCTCCTTTCTCTATGTAACTCTGACTTTCAAATAAATAAATCTTTAAGGAAAAAAAAAAAAAAGAGCCGGTGCTGTGGCGCAGTGGGTTAATGCCCTGACCTGAATCGCCAGCATCCCATATGGGCAATGGTTCAAGATCCGGCTGTATCTGGGGAGTGAACCAGCAGATGGAAGACCTCTCTGTCTCTACCCCTCTCTGCCTCTCCTCTCTCTCTGTGTAACTCTGACACTTTCAAATAAATAAATAAATCTTTAAAAAAAAAAGAAAACGTAATGGTAAAAAACAGTCACAGTCGCTCCTAAGAGAGCCTACAGTAAATCAATAACTTACAGTGTAGTAATTATTATGATAGGAGAAATATCACACAGAAGTTGCAGACACACAGATCACATATAAAGTAGCTGAGAGACTTTGGGAAATATACGCAGAGAAAAATATTTCATTTGACATCTGAAGGATGAATGGAAATTAATCCTGTGAATTACTGAGTGCAAAGCACATATACAGGCCCAGAAACTTAATGTAGATTTGTTTATTTCTTATATAGGAAGGAACCCCCATGTCTAGGGGCTATGTTACCACTTAATTTCATTGCTCAACTAGGATCTTGTAGATGATGTCTAAATATAATAAATCAAGAACTCAGTTTTATATTATTAAAAGATATGTTTGTCTCCATTATACATTTAATTTTACTGCTGCATTTACGGTGGAAAAAAATCCCATTCAAAGTTACTTTAAAGAAATTCTGCTGGTAACAAATTGCTCTAGTCTCTTCATGCCACAGTGTCTTCATTTCACCTTTATCCTCTGTGCGTATTTCACTGAATGTCAAATTATGGGTTGGCCATCGTGTTCTTTCAGGTTTGAAAATATAGACATTTTCTCCCAGGTGCCACGGTCTCTAAAGCAACTGCTTGCTACCCTGTATGTTATATAATTTTCTTCTCCTCTGCTTTCAATATTTGTCTTTGGTTTTCAGAAATTTGATTGCAAAGTGTATGGTTATTGATTTTTTCCTGTGTTTATCTTGCTTGAAGTTTCCAGTTTCTGTTATCTATAGTTTTAGGTGTTCATAAACTTGGACAGTTTTCAGTTTATTTTATCAAAATGTTTCCTCTGCTCACTTCTCTTCTCTTCCTGAAACACTGAGGGCACAGACATTAGAGCTTTTGTTTTTATTGTCCCACAAGTCACAGGGAACACAGTTCAATTCATTTTTAAAATTTCATTTTTACTATTTATTCAGATAATCTTTATTGTTTTACCTGCAAAGTCACCATTTTTTGTCACATCTATATGCTATTGAGCTACTCTCAGGAGTTGATTTTTTCTTCATGTTGTTGTTTTGTTTCGCATTTTTTAAGTTCCAAAAGACTGTTACAATTCTTTTTTTTTTTTTTTACTTTTTTTTTTTTTTTGGCCAGGCAGTTAGACAGTTAGAGGAAGAGACAGATAGAGAGTTATAGATAGTGAGTAGTGAGAAAGAGACAGAGAGAAAGGTCTTTCTTTCCGTTGGTTCACTCCCCTAATGGCCGCTGGCCAAGCGAGGATCCGGTACTTCCTCCCTGTCTCCCATGTGGGTGCAGGGACCCAAGCACTTGGGCCATCCTTCTCTGCCCTCCCGGGCCACAGCAGAGAGCTAGACTGGAAGAGGAGCAACCAGGACTGGTACCCGGCACCCCAACCAGGACTAGAACCCAGGGTGCCGGCGCCACAGGCAGAGGATTAGCTAAGTGAGCCACAGCACCAGCCAAGAAAGGCTGCTACAATTCTTAAGATACATGGGGCCGTTGCTGTGACGCAGCAGGTTAATGCCATGGCCAGAAGTGCCGGCATCCCTTATGGGCGCTGGTTCTAGTCCCAGCTATTCCACTTCTGATCCAGCTCTCTGCTATGGCCTGGGATAGCAGTAGAAGATGGCCCAAGTCCTTGGGCCCCTGCACCCACGTGGGGGACCCGGAAGAAGCTCCTGGCTCCTGGCTTCCGATCGGCGCAGCCATCTGGGGAGTGAACCAATGGATGGAAGACCTCTCTCTCACTCTCTCTCACTGTCTCTCCTCTCTCTCTGTGTAACTCTGTCTCTCAAGTAAAAATATAAATACATCTTTAAAAAAAAAGATACAAACAGAAAGTGTAAGTATGTTTCATTTCTTTGCTTAGATTTTCAGTTTTGAATTTAAACTAAGAGTGTTTGTTAATAATTGCTTTTGGGAGCATTGCAAAGAATGTGGCTTTATGAAATCTGCCAGATTATTCCAATAACTGTGACACCTTGGTGTGGGGATCTGCTGTGCTTTGACAGTGGCTTGTCCCACAGGGTTTCAAGCATTGGGGGCTTGGCTCTATGTGTAATGACACAGGTGTTTGTAAGGGCTTTAACAAATGGAGCCTTATGGTGAGTTGTTAGGTCAGTTAGGTGTGTGTGTCTTGGGAGTGGACAGTGCAGCACTGATTATTCTCTGGCTTCCTGGATTTTCTTGTGATCTCTCACTCCTGTGTATATTCCAACCATAATGCCATCCAGCCATGAGGCCTTCTCTAGGGTTGAGCAGATACAAACACCACACTGTGAACCTCCAGTGCACTGAGCTAAACAGACTCATTGCCTTTGTAAAGTTAGCTTGCCTTAGGTATTTTGTTCTAGAATCAGATTAACTCTGCCCATACATTGAAATTTTCTTGGTTAGTTGTCTGATGTGGAATTTTGTCGTAGAAGTTTATTGTATTATGAGATTCTGGTTTTTATTTTACCCTTCAAGATAAGTGGGAGTCAAACTGTAGGTTCCAAATTACATGTGTTTTGATTTTGTGGACTGGTGTATTATTTGGGTCTGTCCCACTGGTGTGCTCACCAAAAGCCTTCAATCAAAGTGCTTATTATTTTGAGTCTTCTCAGTTGCAGCGTGTATCGCTTGGAGAATGTGCTCAGAATCCCACTTCATAATCTTTTACCAACTTCCTAGTTGGGAGAGAGTAAGTTGGTACCTATTTATAACCTATTCACTATCTTTTTTTATTGTTCAGAATTTTTTTCTTTATAAAAATATTGGAATTTGATGCCTATATTCTTAGAATTGTATCCATGAACAGCCTTGAATCTGTTCTCTTTGTATCAATATCACAATAACTTGGAGAATTTTGTTGTAAATATTGTGCATTGCTGTAACCCTGAGAATCTAATGTGTTAATAAATTTCTTTAATAAAAAATGATCATTTTATCTAATTACCCAATACACATCTTAACTTATGATTGGTTATAGAATCGATGCTCTTTATTATGAACGGTGCAATAAAACAGCTTGATGTAAAACAATTTAAAATTTTCTATTTATTTGAAAGTCAGAGAGAAAGAGACATAAACAAAGAGACAGAGTGAAAAACAGACATCTTTCATTTGCTGATTCACTCTCTCAAATGAATGTAAAAACCAGGTTGGGCCAGGCCAAAGCCAGGAATTAGGACTCAACCCGGGTCTTCTGTATGACAGGGATAGACATACTTGAATCATCTGCTGGCTTTGAGCGTGCGCCTTAGCATGAAGCTGGAATGAGGAGTGGAGCCAAGACCCTGATGTGGGATGTGGGTCTTGGCTGGTGCAACAAATGACTTTGCTGTCACTGACAAAATACTACTCAGATGCTTGAGAAAACCCACCTGAGTCTGGTCAATATTTCTCTGCTTTCAGGTACCCTCCAACCCTGACTGCCTATTAACTCATCTGACTTCTCACATCCCCCCCAACAAAAGAATGATCCCTAACTTCTGTTAGGGGAACTGGGTGATAACTGTTCTGGCTGCTTTATGCTGAAAAGAGGGAGTTGTTGCTGATGGCAGTCAAAACAGGGCTCCAGCAGGAAGCGGCTTGTCAAGGGGACTGCAGCACCAGCTTGAAGAAACTGCTTCCATCTGAGGTTTCATATGCATGGCCATCTAGAACTTCACTCTTTCAAGTCTGGAGAAAATGAATCTAACAAGCAATTTAAACTCACCGGGTCAGTCTGACTGGGTGATCCGATGCTGGCTGGAGTCTGATCCACGTCTCATTGTAGTCGCCATCTGAGTCAGGCACCAAGATGTTACTGGTGAAATGGTGGTGGAGAAAATATTATTACCTTGGTTCTTTGTCTCACGTGAAAGAGGAGTTTCCAAGCAGACATGTAGAGGGATTTGAAAGCAAAATTTATTAGTGTCGAAGACTTCCAACGAGAGCAGCATTGAGGGGGGCTCCATGACAAACAAAATCCCCATAATCTTCTTAAAAGTGTGTTTATAGGACACTTTGATTAATTTCTAGAGGTTGAACAATCTTAAATTTCCAGGATACACTTCACTTGTTCATTATGTGTTTTTTTTTTTTTTTTCTGTTTCCTAGTGCTCTGCATATCCTCAGTACATCTCTGTGCAATATATACGTCAAGATGATAATTTCACTTGGCTTTTACTAAGTAGTAATTTGAGAAAAAAAATATTTCCATGAAGGCTATTATCCCCAGTTTTGAAGTAATTCTCCTTTTCTTCCCCCTTACCCCTTCTCTCTCTCTCTTATATTGCCATCAGGCTCATTCTTGCACCAATCAATTGGTTTTGGGGAGCAAGCGTTTAGCCCAGTGACTAAGAACTAGGAAGCCCATGTCACACATTAGAGTACTGTGTTCAATTCCTGGCTCTTGTTCCTTGCTCCAGCTTCCTGCTATTGCAGACCCTGGTAGGTAGCAGTCACAGGTTGAGTAATTGGATTTCTGTCCTGCCTCCCCTATTCAAGACCTGGATTGCATTCCTGATTTGTCTTTGGCCCCATACCAGTGGGCCTCTGGAGAGTAATCAGCAGATGTGAGTTCTCTTTCTGTCTACTTTTCTTTCTCTATCTCTTTAATTATAAAATAAATAAAATATAAAATAAAAATTTGGTTTGTGTTCCTACCTGTTTGATTTTATAAGAGATAATGTGAAATTGATATTTATCCATCACTGAATATTAAGTCAAATTCATTATTGATCTTATCTGGATTTTGCATTTCTTTGCTGTAAATTTTTTAAAATATAAATTTAATTATCTAACACTTGGCCTATTTTGGTAATATATTTCATCTTAAATTAGTTAATACTTGCTATAATTCAGGGAATTCATACATATCTACTTTGTCAAGTGTATTAGTCTAAATTTGTTTTCATTATTATCTCTAGGGATTTTTGTTATGCCTTTTGACTTTTATTCTTAGAGTTGGATTTTTTTATTTTGAAATAATATTAGATTTACAGACTAATTGCAAGAGACTATGAAGAATGCTTATATAAATTTCACCCACATTTCCCTAAGTTATCATCTTACAAAACCATAACACAATTATCAAAAGTAATAAATTAATATTGGCACACTGCCATTAAACTACTTCATATGTTTGAATTTCTCTGTTCTTTCCATTAATTTCTCTAGTCTCCATCCCAGAAACTAATCTGTGTTCCCACATAGCATTTAGCTGTCATGTCTGTGTTTAACTTCAGGCAATTTCTCAGTTATTTTTGGTTTTTCATGAGCCCCACATGTTTGAAATATCCTAGTTACTTATTTTATAAAAATGTCCTTCAATTTGGGTTTGTCTAGAGTTTCTCATGACTAATGTGAGATAATGCACTTTTGCCAAGGACATTACAAGAATATCTGCAAAGCTGGCCCTATCGGTGCCAAGGTGGCAATTACAACCCTGGTGCCACTCATGCCGTCTCAGGGGCAATGTCATTTGCAGTTTTGTGCGGGCTTCTTCCACAGGTACAAGATTTCCTGGGAATGTCTGGCTGAGGCACATATTTGCTAGAAAGGAAATGGATATTATTCCTATTCCTAAGCATTTGTGTAGAGAACAATTTTATTCAGTTACAGTGCAAGGCATTTGAGTTCCTTTGTGCTGGAGAACACAAGGGGATTCCCAGCTTTACATTTTAAAGCGCAAGGCTGACTAAATACACTTAGTCAGATTCCATTCTGCATTCAAGATTCTGCAGAGTGGGGTCTGTGGACAGATATGCAGACTAGTTCATAAGCTCAAGAATAAACCTATGTGGTCTGTGTTGTGGAGCTGTAGGTGACGTCACCCCCTGCAACACCAGCACCACATGCAGGCACCGGGTCATGTGGTGACTGCTCTATTCCTGATCCAGCTCCCTGCTAATGGCCTAGAAAAGCAGGGAAAGGTGATGCAGGTACTTGAGCCCTTTCTTGAGCTAAATACCTCATTAATTTATTTTCACTCTTCTTGTTTATTAATAATAATGTTTATGCCTATACATTTTCCCTTGAAAATAACTTCAGCCATATTCCACAGGTTGTGAAAATGTGGTACACTCATTATTGCATTTTTAAATAGACACACTTCTGTTTGTTTTTGCTTTACTCTAGGATCTCTGAATCTCTTTTGTATACCTATAGATCTTTTCTCATTATTTTCATTATTCAGTTGCTGGTGCTATTAACACTATTTCTAATGTTCTTACAGATTATAGAGGTTATTTTCATTTTTTTGCTGGTTGTTTTGGATTTAAAAAATGTGTCTACTTAAAACTTCTATACACTTTTTTTTGTTTTAACTTTCAGAGGAGACAGCTTTTTTTTTTTTTTTTAAGATTTATTTATTTATTTCAAAGGCAGAGTTACAGAGAGGCAGAGGCAGAGAGAGACAGGTCTTCCATCTGCCAGTTCACTCCCCAGATGGCTGCAACTGCCAGAGCTGCTCCAGTCTGAAGCCAGGAGCCAGGAGCATCTTCTAGGTCTCCCACGTGGGTGCAGGGGTCCAAAGGCCTGGGCCATCTTCCACTGCTTTTTCAGGCCACAGCAGAGAGCTGGATCGAAAGTGGAGCAGCTGGGACTTGAACTCCTGCCCATATGGGATGCCCGCACTGCCAGCTGCAGCTTCATCCACTATGTCAAAGTGCCGGCCCCCAAATACTTTTTTATCACATTTTTATCTTGTATTTCCAGCTTTTTTTATATAATTTGCTGCTTTTTGTTTGTTTTATTTAGGACTTTATTTGCTTTCTTACATTACACTGTGGCAATGGTTTTAATTGATTTTAACTTCTTTTTATTCTTTCATATTCAAATATTTTAAATCAGTTGGTTTTAGATTTGCCTGCTTATAAAAAATATACAATTGTGCTGCAAAAGAAACAGTCAGGAGAGTGAAGAGACAACCGACAGAATGGGAAAAAATATTTGCAAACTATGCAACAGATAAAGGGTTAATAACCAGAATCTACAAAGAGATCAAGAAACTCCACAAAAACAAAACCAACAACCCACTTAAGAGATGGGCCAAGGACCTCAATAGACATTTTTCAAAAGAGGAAATCCAAATGGCCAACAGGCACATGAAAAAATGTTCAAGGTCATTAGCAATCAGGGAAATGCAAATCAAAACCACAATGAGGTTTCACCTCACCCCGGTTAGAATGGCCCACGTGCAGAAATCTACCAACAACAGATGCTGGCGAGGATGTGGGGAAAAAGGGACACTAACCCACTGTTGGTGGGAATGCAAGCTGGTCAAGCCACTATGGAAGTCAGTCTGGAGATTCCTCAGAAACCTGAAGATAACCCTACCGTTCGACCCAGCCATCCCACTCCTTGGAATCTACCCAAAGGAATTTAAATTGGCAAACAAAAAAGCGGTCTGCACCCTAATGTTTATTGCAGCTCAATTCACAATAGCTAAGACCTGGAACCAACCTAAATGCCCATCAACGATAGACTGGATAAAGAAATTATGGGATATGTACTCTTTAGAATACTATACCGCAGTAAGAAACAACGAAATCCAGTCATTTGCAACAAAATGGAGGAATCTGGAACACATCATGCTGAGTGAAATAAGCCAGTCCCAAAGGGACAAATACCATATGTTCTCCCTGATCGGTGACGACTGACTGAACACCAAGAGGGAAACCTGTTGGAGTGAGGTGGACACTATGGGAAATGGTGGCTTGATCAGCATAGCCCTGACTGTTAATGAACAACTTAATACATTATCCCTCTTAGTAGTTTTTTTTATCTGTTCTACTTAATATGACTGGTTTAGATCTGTAATTGATGCACAGTTATTCTTAAGTGTTGAAAATTAACTGAAATGTGATCCCTGTTGAACATGGTGGTGGGAATGGGAGAGGGAAGAGATGTATAATTTGGGACATGCTCAGGCTGACTTGCACCAAGTGGTGGAGTTGGAAGCATACCAGGGGATTCCAATTCAATCCCATCGAGGTGGCATGTACCAATGCCATCTCACTGTTCCAGGTGATCAGTTTCAGTTCACAGTTGGTCATGGTGAAGGGACTGGGAGTCAAAGGGAACACATAGACAAGTCTAGTACCTGCTAACGCTAACCGATGGAGTAAATAAAGGGGAGAGTGATCCAACATGGGAAGTGAGATACTCAGCAGACTCATAGAATGGCAGATGTCCTAAATAGCACTCTGGCCTCAGAATCAGCCCTAAAGGCATTCGGAGCTGGCTGAAAAGCTCATGAGAGTATTTCAGGCATGGAAAGCCAAGACACTCTGGCAAAAGATCTCTGCGAGTGAGATCCCAGTGGAAAGAACAGGTCATCAAAGAAGGAGGTACCTTTCTCTGAAGGGAGGAGAGAACCTCCACTTTGACTATGAGCTTGTCTAAACAAGATAAGAATCGGAGAACTCAGAGGGCTTCCATAGCCTTGGAAACTCATGACTGGAGCATAGGGAGATTACTGATGCCATAGACAGGAGTGTCAATTGGTAAAGTCAACAACAGGAGTCACTGTGCACTTACTCCTCATGTAGGATCTCTATCCTTAATGTGCTGTACATTGAGATTTAATGCTATAACGAGTACTCAAACAATATATTTCACTTTGTGTTTCTATGGGGGTGCAAACTGTTGAAATCCTTACTTAATGCATACTAAACTGATCCTCTGTAAAAAAAAAAAAAAAAGAAAAAAGAAAAAAAAAAAGAAATTATCAATTCCCAACTTGACTCTCACTGGGATTAAACATGACAATAGGTCTGCTCTGATTTCATCATCATTTAAAAAAATCATCTATTATTTTTCACTTTATGTTTCTGTGTGGGAGCAAACTGTTGAAATCCATACTTAATGTATACTAAGCTGATCTTCTGTATATTAAGATAATCGAAAATGAATCATGATGTGAATGGAAGGGGAGAGGGAGTGGGAAAGGGGAGGGTTGTGGGTGGGAGGGACGGTATGGGGGGGAACCCATTGTAATCCATAAGTCGTACTTTGGAAAATTATATGCATTAAATAAAAGTTTAAAAAAAAAATGCAAAAAAAAAAAATATACAATTGTATTTTATAATCCTATAATTTTATAGCCCTGATTTTGAGTTATTATGTTTACATATATGTTCTCAGATACCATTTTAGATTTTTCTGTCATATTTTCAATTTTCTATTTTTTTAATATTTCCTAGTAATTGCCTCTGTTTTCCAGCATGTACTTTTTGATCTGAATTATTGTTTTACTTTTCTTCTGACAATCTGTAAATTACAGTGCTTTGTATTCTATTAACAGAATTTTCTGTACATTTTATGTTAATTCTCAATCTACAGTTATTCTTCAATCAACTTCAGAAATAAAGCAAAGAATAATGACTGCCATCATAAAAAATTAAGTAATAACATACTCATTGAATGTGCTTCCATGTGTTTTTTTTCCAAATTGATTATTTTAAATTTTAATTGTATCAGTGCAATATTTGCTTGTTGTTGAAAGCATCTGTCAACTTCTGGCACAAAAATATCATGAGACCGAACATGTAAGAATTCACTTCTTTAAAGCTGGTATGGATTTGTGATCCTATTCAGGTTAATCAGGGGGCTGGTTGATAAAAGCAAGGTTATCCAGACATGGCACAAAGCTGCAGATTGAGCCCAGGTGTATCCCATGGTATCTGCAGCCGTGAGTGACTAGGGGATCGTAAGAACTAGAGACATGGACACATGCACTGTGTAGATCACATGTAGATGCAGGAAGCCCCAGAGCAACAAGATGGGAAGGAGGTGTTCCTGAGGCTGAGGCTCACAACCGTACACATTTCTCACACGTATCTACTGGCAAGCGAGTCACACCATCCAGCCCACTAGCACTGGGCATGGGAAGGCAATTCCGCCTCTGGAGGAAGCACGTGCACAAAGGTTGGGGACACAGGAGGAGCAGGCAACTGGGATCAACAGAGAACACGTCTGACATCAAATTGCTTTCAATTATGCCTGAAAGTAATACAGATCTTTTAATGAAAGATTCTAAATTTACTTCATCTAAATTTCCTTTTTTAAAAGAGATGAGAGTGTTTCCCATCTCACTGCCTTTGGTGTAGTTTTCTGAGGATGGCTCTGTGAGATCGCATGGTCTGTCCTCTGGTTACTACTGCGTTTTCTGTACGAGCTGATGAGCTTCCTCTGCCCTTTTCTTTCCGACATGCATGGTTTTCTTGGACCCATCCTCCACAAACGGATTTGTCTTTCTGCACCATTGATTCTTTCTTTTCTGCTTCATTTCCACTTTTCGAGTATCCAATTGTGTTGTTTCTCCTTAATTTGTTCTCTTAGTCCACCTGGCTCAATTGTCATTACATTCTGCTGCTTTTTTCTTCTTTTTATTTAATAGTGTTTCTGATTATTGTAACATGCACTGTGAATGTAAATCTGTAATATTTTTTCTCTGATCTCCTTCATTTATTTGTTGCATAACATATGTATATTTTGTTTACTGCATTATATTTGCATGTGTTCCTTTCCTTTTCCATTTTCTTATGCTATTTGAATGAAGTAAATTCTATTCAAATATAATTCTGAACATTACAAGTTGCCATAATGAATGGCCTCTCACACAGTTCTCTCTCTTGTCTACATGCAAGACTTTTTCCTTTCGTACAGCTTTTCATAAACACATACTCATGTGCCCCAAAGTTATATTTTCACTGAACAGTTCAGTTGTAATTCATTAAATTGCCCACTTCCATGTTAACTTTGAGTTCTAATTATTATCCTGAAATTACATTGTAAAAAAGCAGAATTTCTTCAATGACACCCCATATCGATTTCCTGCCCTATCTACCGATGTCGCTAAATGTGGTAGCCTTGTCAATTCACTGTCAGGTATCCTGTTTCCATTGAAATTAAACTGCAATTTCTCTGGCAGATATTGTTTTGTGTGGTCAGTAGGAAGTTGTGACCATTTCTCAGTATTTTTACATAGGCAGATTTTTTTTTTTTTTTTACAAATTGTGTTGTTTTTGAGTATGGAGTATTGTAATTGTTTTATTTCCTTACCAGGAGTTGACTAGTCTTTAACAGATATGAAGAAAGCTATCACAGTATTTCCATTGGGAAAAAGGACACACACAATTTTTATCAAAATGGAAACAATTAATTAATGTGTTTCTATAAATAATAATTACTTTTTTCCCAAAAACATGTAATTAACTTATTTACAAAGAACAATAAACCCTGCCTGTCAGCAGCCTTGTTTCTGTAAATGACTCACACTGCTTCCCATGGCCCATTTAGTAGTTACTCTGAGGCTCTGAACTTGCATTGGAAATGACAAGCGGAAGAGAGCAGATTTCTCACCCTGTTTATAAGCGGTAGAAAGTCAGAGATCTAAGCACAATTAACATTATTTCATGTATGATGTCTACATTAGTTTCCTGTTGCTGTTTTTATAAATCAACATAAACTGGGACTGAAAATAGCAGAAATGTTTTTTGTCACAATTCTGGTAGCCAGAAGACTGAAGTCCATGTTGGCCAAATGCAAAGGTGTCAGCGGGTCAACCTCTGGAGGCTCTATGGGGAGAATCTGCCATGGCCTTTCCCAGCCACTGGGGACTCAGGCCACCCTTGGTCTTGTGACTGCATCACCCACACTTCAAGTCCAGCATTGTGAAGTCCTTCTCTTCTCCACCCCCAGGGCACCTATTGTGTGTCCATTCATCTGACTGTGTTTAGGGTCACTGCTACTATCCAGAAATTCTGCCATCCCCAAATTCTTAACTTTGCTGTATCTGCAAAGGCCCTTTTTTCCAGGGTAAACGATTTAATATCTTGGAGGGGATACTTTTTGGCCTACTATAATGTTGATAATGTCTTGTCTCGGGCCGGCGCCACGGCTCACTAGGCTAATCCTCCGCCTTGCGGAGCCGGCACACCAGGTTCTAGTCCCGGTCAGGGCGCCAGATTCTGTCCCAGTTGCCCCTCTTCCAGGCCTGCTTTCTGCTGTGGCCAGGGAGTGCAGTGGAGGATGGCCCAAGTGCTTGGGCCCTGCACCCCATGGGAGACCAGGAGAAGCACCTGGCTCCTGCCTTCGGATCAGCGCAGTGCACCGGCCACGGCGGCCATTGGAGGGTGAACCAATGGCGAAGGAAGACCTTTCTCTCTGTCTCTCTCTCTCACTGTCCACTCTGCCTGTCAAAAAAAAAAATAAATAAATAAAATTCAAAAAAGGTAATGTCTTGTCTCTAATACTACAATAGATTTTTTTTTAAGATTTTTATCTATTTATTTTAGAGGTAGAGTTACAGACAGACAGAGAGAAACAGACAGAAACATCTTCCCTCCACTGGTTCACTCCTCAAATGGCTAAAATGGCTGGAGCTGGCTGATCTGAATCCAGGACCCAGGAGCTTATTCCAAGTCCCCCATGTGGGTGCAAGGGTCCAAAAACCAAGGCCATAGCAGAGAGCTGGATCAGAAGAGCAGCAGCAGGGACTAGAACAGGTGCTCATGTGGGATGCCAGCACCTCAATGAAAGCTTAGCCCACTGAGCCAGAGCACTGATCCCTGGATATGCTTTGACGAAAGCGAATCTTTCTGATATTCCGCCTCCGAATGTCTTCTTTCTTCATGTCAAACTTGGGCTCCTGCTACCTGGCTGTCCTTTGCATCTTGACCT
Source organism: Oryctolagus cuniculus (assembly GCF_051225735.1). Classification (NCBI taxonomy): domain Eukaryota; kingdom Metazoa; phylum Chordata; class Mammalia; order Lagomorpha; family Leporidae; genus Oryctolagus; species Oryctolagus cuniculus. Next base: position 134,875,406 of record NC_142874.1, read on the forward strand.
CTGTTGAAGGGAAACAGATGTGACCAGCCTGCACTTGGCCTCTCCTCTAAAGACCCCTTTGCACATCAGAATCCCTGCTTTCACTTCATCAGGTTGCTGCTATGCATTCTCCTTTTAACTTAATCTTAAAAGAGATTTCACTTTATTCTATTTCATTTGTCAGCAACAACAACAACAATAACAACAAAATCCAAGAGGCCAGCAAGTGGCCGCATCCTTAGGGGTGCCAGTTTGTGTCCCAGCCAAATCACTTCCCATCCATCTCCCTGGTAATGCAACGTGGAAAGCATCAGGAAGTGGTCTTGGGCCCCTATACCCATACCCTATACCCATGTGGGAGACTTGAAAGAAGCTCCTAGATCCCTGCTTCAGCCTGCCGTGGGCCATTGTGTTGAGGCCATTTGGGGAGTGAACCAGCAGATGCAAGATCTCTCATATCTCTCTCCTCTGCCTGTAACTCTGCTGTTCAAATAACATAAATAAATCTTAAAAATGCCAAGTATATCTTCTTAAACTTTATATGGACACACTGTTGATGAATATTTTCTATGATTATTCCATTCCACCTTATAAACATTATAATTCTAAAGAAATAATTATACATCTATGTCCTTTTTTTGGTAAATAACTTTTATCTTTCTCTTGTGAGATATTAACAGTACGTATATCTGTGTAGATTGTATGCGTTTTTACTTTTAACCTACTCAACTGGGCCTAGAAATAAGAGAAATGTAGTTTGAAATTAATGAGTTTTTTTTTTAAGATTTATTTATTTATTTGAAATACAGAGTGAGAGAGAGAGAGAGAGGTCTTCCATCTGCTGGTTCACTCCCCAAATGGCCGCAACTGCCAGAGTCTCCCACAGGGTGCAGGGGCCCATGGACTTGGGCCATCTTCTACTGCTTTCCCAGGCCACAGCAGAGAGCTGGATTGGAAGTGGGGCAGCCAGGACTTGAGTTGGTGACCATACAGATGCTAACACACAGGCAATGGCTTTACTCGCTATGCAACAGTGCTGGCCCCTACACTTAATGAGGTGTTTTTTTTTTTGTTTGTTTGTTTTTTTTGAATGTTATCCATTGCTGTGGCCATTCTTGTGGCATAGCAGATAAAGCTGCCGCCTGCAGTGCCAGCATCCCATTTGGGAGCCAGTTAAATCCCAGCTGCTCCACTTCTGATCCAGCTCCCTGCTGTGGCCTAGGAAAGCAGTGGAAGATGGCCCAAGTCCTTGGGCCCCTGCAGTGGCATAGAAGACCTGGAAGAAGCTCCTGGCTTCAGATCGGCACAGCTCTAGCTGTTGCGGCCAATTGGGGAGTGAACCAGAGAATGAAAGACCTCTCTCTCTCTCTCTCTGCCTCTCCTTCTCTCTCTCTGTAACTCTTTCAAGTATTTAATCATTAAAAAAAAAAGTTATACATTGCTGTCACAAAAAGAAATGTTTTGCATTGCTCTATATAATGTAGTTCTGACATGGAGGTTTTTATTGTTATTTTTATTTTTGAAAAATGACCCGGAATTTAAATATATAGTTTTTGAAAACAATTCCTTTTTAGCTTAAACATCAGCACGGTGCCTGACTGAATCTGTAATGTGGGTGTGAAATGCCAGTAACGATCATGATTTACACTTAGAGAAAACTTTTGTTTTCTGTTTATTTCAAAATTGCAATAGTCATTGAAATTTAAGTCCTTGTCAGAGAATTAATTAATGTGGTCTAGATTTGCTGTAGAGAACCTGCAGAGAGAGTTCATGGATTTCTCGAAGTTATGCAAGGATGTTGTCTTTAATCAGGGCTGTCCTTAGTTCTTAGGTCAGTGACATTTACCAGCATTCCCTTGTCTGGACCAAATCTGTATTTCCTTTTTATTAATAACCACCAGTTTAAGCAATGAACTGAAATCCCCATGAAAACGTTGTACCTAAGTCTCCCTCCTCCCCATGTGGCTATTAGCATCATGTTAAAAATTAACTTCTCGACTGTAATAATGAGTGAGCTTTATTAAAAATAATAAATTCCGAATTTTTAAATTCTCTGAATAGCAAAAGTGGTTCTAATGGCAGTCAGAACATGATGTTCCCAAACACGCATAATAATGCTTACAAATCCCGCATGCTTCAGCGAGGGTATTCTGTGAGCAGGAGTGAGCCCTGGTACAGGTGTGGGCCTTCCCAGCCTTGCTGCCTACGGAAGTGGCTGCTCTTCCTCCAGCAGTGGCAACTCAAGGCTACATCAGTCCTTCTGCATTCTATGTAAAAATTACTCAGGCATCCAGTTACAAGATCCCAGGTAGCCTCCTTTGCCTGATCCTGTGAGAATTTCTAGGTCCAGGACGATCCTGTTAGAAGACTCGAGGCCCCCCTGCATCTCTCCTTCTCTGCTACATGAGGGTTGGTACTTGCTCGGAGAGGAACTCTATCTTGCTACTGCAAGCTCAGTGAACTTCACTTGGTGCTATTTATTATTATTGCTACTACTACTACTATTATTATTATTACCTGCAAGGGGCTTCTTTTTGTATTTCATCAGCGAGATTGAATACTACTTTGGAAAAAGTTGAATCATTTTCTTTAAAGAAACTGCCCAGATCTATTTTAATGTGAGTTCTCTACACCTGTTTACTGATTACACTTTAAACAGTCTCCTTGTACAGACAGTCACTAGTACTCTTCATACAAACTCATATACTTTAGTCCTTCTCAGGTGTTGGCTCTGTGGCGTAGAAGCTTAAGCCTTACCCTGCACTGCCGACATTTTGGTGCCAGTTTGAGTCCTGACTGCTCCACTTCCAATCCAGCTCCGTGCTAATATGCCTGGGAAAGCAGCAGAAGATGGCTCAATCTTTGGGCCCCTGCACCCATGTGGGAGACCCGGAGTTCCTGGCAATTTGGGGAGTGAACCAGCGGACGGAAGGTTCTCTCTCTCTCTCTCTCTCTCTCTCTCTTTCTGGCTTTCAATTTCAATTAAATAAATAAATCTTTATAAAAAATGCTTATTTATCTGTTATTTACTTGAAAGAGAGACAGAGACACAGAGCTCCCATCTGCTCGTTCACTCTGCAGAGGACGACAGGAGCTAAGGCACAGCCAGGTCAAAGCCACGCGCCTGGAGCTCCATCCAGATCTCCCACATGGAACCATGGGCCCAATAACCTGGGCTGTCATCCAGCGCTTCTTAGCATGCACGTTCCTCGTCCTCCTACATCTTGTCTTCTTCAATCCAAGCATAGCATACTAATGCATTTTCTCACCAGATTTAAAGAAAGGCATTTTCTCTGTTGTTCACATTGTCAATGAAAAATGAGGATTAATTCCACACAGAAAATTCAAAATTCGTTGTACTTTGCCACTTTTCCTCCAACCTGTGCAGTTGGTTGTAAAAGCTAAAATGGGTGCTCACTCATTCCTTAACCCTGAAGGACTAAACAGGCTCTTTGACCCTCCATAACAAGTGAGAAATGTGGTAGAAATAAAACTAAACTGATAATGAATTTAGCTACTGGCAATCTGATTTGTTTGCAACCACAACTTCTTCTAGTTTATTGCACAAATGCAATGTTGCAACATAAAACTCCTAGCCAATTTAGAAATTATGATGGAGCCCAGCTTTATGTCACTGGCCAAGGCCAATAATCCTATTGATGTTGAAAACCCTTCTTAATGATCTAGAAGCTAACATATTTGCCATGAGCTTAAATGTTTTAAAGTACAAAGTATTTTACCAATATTTTAGCCACATTTGCTAATAAGTAAAGATTAACATACACTAGACAGTTAAGAAAAACCTAATCATTTATAATGAAGAAAAAATATCCAAAGTTTATTTCATACTTCCATTTATTCTATATGTCTATTTTATGTCTACTTGGCTTGAGTAGTTATGTGTGTGTACATTTAAGTTAGGTTGTGCATATGTATAGATGACTATCACTTATATCTAAATTAATTGCCTAATTTGGCAATATTAGAGTTACAGAGGATATAGTAGTGAGAAAAGCAGAATTCTCTGACCTTGTGAGGTTTACATTAGTAATGAAAAAAAACTATAAAGAAATAAGTACGTGTTTAGCAAAATAAATCAACGAAGATGGGGATGGAAGAATAAAGGCATTGCAATTTTAATTAGTATCATCAGAAATATAACCAAAATGTGATGTTTGAGTAAATTCTAAAGAAGATTACAAAGAAAACCATTGTCATAAATTAGGGCTTTATTCTTAGTGATGTAAAAGAACATTAGAAGGTATTAAAATAGAGAGGTGACATATTATGGCTTTGGTTTCACCACTACAATACTGGCTGCTCAATTCAGAATGATAAACGGACTTACAGAAAATATATGTATCATCTTGGACAGCTTGCCTCAACACTTAACCTGCCTTCTTTGGTTTTTATTGAGCTCAACACTTAAGTAATTCATAACGTTTTAATCAATAACAACCTATGCAGGAGACTTTAAATGTTTGAAAAGATGTACTACTTTTAAAGAGTTGTTTATTTGAAATCAGAGTCAAAGGGAGAGAGGGAGAGACAGAGTGAGAAATCTCCCATCAGCAGGTTCACTCCCCAGTTGGCTGCAGTGGCTAGGACTGAGCCAGGTCGAAGCCAGGAACCAGGAGATTCTGGGTCTCCCATGTGGGTAGCCAGGGGCCCAAGCACTTGGGCCATCTTTCACTGCTTTTTCACACCATTAGCAGAAAGCTGGATTGGAAAAGGAGCAGCTAGGACCCAAACTAGTGGCCATCTAGGACACTAGCATTGCCGGCAGTGGCTTTACCCACTGAACCATCATAGAGTTAGACAGTGAGAGAGAGACAGGGAGAAAGGTCTTCCTTCCACTGGTTTACCCCCTAAATGGCCACTACGGCCAGAACTATGCCGATTCAAAGCCAGGGGTCAGGTGCTTCCTCCTGGTCTCCCATGCTGGTGCAGGGGCCTGAGCACTTGGGCCATCCTCCACTGCCTTCCTGAGCCACTGCAGAGAGCTAGACTGGAAGAGGAGCAACCGGGACTAGAACCTGGTGCCCATATGGGATGCCGGCACTGCAGGTGGAGGATTAACCAGGTGAGCCACTACTCCTGCCCTGATACCCTATTTTTAATTATTAATTGTACTTGGTGTCTTAATCCATCACTTCAATAAAAGAATTCATCAGAGAACTTTAGATTGGTCCACACTATATCCTGTTTTGGTTTTTTTTTCAACTTCAGATTATATTATACCCTAGGTTTATTGAGTATAGCAAAAGAGTCCATTTGAAGAAAATTTGTGTTATGTGTTCTATTTTTGGAAAATCATTACTCGATGAGTCAATGAGGTTAAAGAAGGTTATGGTGAGGGTAAACACCACAAACGCATGCCGAATATGTGCCTGTCAAACTATGGAGGGAACAGCAACAACAACAACAAAAAAAAGAGAGGATCAAGCAAGAGTGCTACAAGAAGCTGGGGACTGGATGCTGAGATTTTAGATGGGGGAGTCATGAAAGACCTTGTTCAGTGAATGACTGTCCAGTACCTCTGAGAAATGAAAGAATTAGCCATGCCAATGTAAGTGGGAAGGGAAATTCAGGCAGAAGAACACGCAAGCCGGAGCCTGCCAGGGATATTTGTGACATTTTAATGAGGCCAAAAAGTTGGAGGTGAAGAAAGAAGGGAGGTAAGAGTTGTACGCAGGAGCAAGGTTATGATTAAAAAGTAGTGGAAGAAATCAGCTGGGAACTTGGAAGATTTCAGCTTTTCCTACAAATGGAAACCCGTTAGAGGTTGTGGGCACATGATTGGCAGGTCTGCGGGATGCCTCCACAGGATCACTGTGGCTGCTCTGTGAAGAGCAGACATAGGGGCCAAGCAAAGTGGCAGAGCAGTTGGGAAGCGGAGGCTGCCGTCCAGGAGGGAGACAGAGATGAGTTGCCATCCTATCAGAGAATCGAAGATAAAACAAATAAATCACAAGCTTTGACAACTGAATCATAAATAGGACTTTGATTGATGTCATTTCAATTTTTTTTTCTCTAAAGTGTTCTAAACAACACTTGACAGGCTGTTTAAAATCAAAGCCAGTATTTCAGAAATTGTAGGCTGATGATCGGAAGGACAGATTTAGCCTGTAGATTTATTTTGTTTGACATATGACTGTTTTGAGCCAACATTTAAAAATTGGAATAATTCATCCAAAATATGGTTTTCCAGATTATCTTGAAATACTGGGCATTCTGGCAGTCATGGGCTCAGTACCAACAATAAGAACTGCTTCATGTACACAGGGCTGTAAACTTTCCAATTTTTCCCAATGCCTACCAGACCTCAGTAAAAACCAAGGATGATGGTTGCATTCTGTCATCACATTTACAATGTTGCTTCTCTCTTTTATTTTTCTCATTTATTTATTTGAAAGGCTGAGTTACAGAGAGGCAGAAGCAGATAAGGAGAGAAAGGTCTTCCTTTTTGCTGGCTCACTCCACAAATGGCTACAACTTCCAGAGCTGGGCCGATCAGGAGTCAGGGCTTCTTCCCAGTCTCCCATGCAGATGCAGGGTCCCAAGGAGTTGGATCATCCTCTGCTGATTTCCCAGGCCATTGCAGAGAGCTGGATTGGAAGTGGAGCAGCCAAGTCTCCAACTGGCGCCCATATGGGATGCCAACCCTGCAGATTGAGGCTTTACTGGGGTCTATGTCACATTTCTGGCCCCACTCATGTTTGTTTTTTTTTTTTTATATAATATATGATGTAATGTACAAACCTACCCCCATAGTGCAAATTATGTGGAAAACAGACTTTTCTCAGTATCAGTTACTTGACTGATGGGCTGTCTTATTCCATTTGTTGCTGCCATAACAGAATACTTGTGCTTAGATTATTTAAAATGAGCAGAGATTAATAGGATCACAGCTCTAGACACTGGGAAGTTCAATATCAAGGTGCTGGCATCTGACGAGTGCCTTCTGAATGCATCCTTACATGTTGGAGAGCAAGACTGTGAGACAGAAACTATTCCTCAAAGCCCCTTTTTACAAGAATGAGCATCTCATCCCCTATCAGGGCAAGGTTTAATCACTTTTTTTTTTATAGGCAGAGTTAGACAGTGAGAGAGAGAGAGAGACAAAGAGAAAGGTCTTCCTTCCATTGGTTCACCCCCAAAATGGCCGCTATGGCCGGTACGCTGTGCCAATCCGAAGCCAGGAGCCAGGTGCTTCTTCCTGGTCTCCCATGCAGGTGCAGGGCCCAAGCACTTGGGCCATCCTCCACCGCACTCCCAGGTCACAGCAGAGAGCTGGACTGGAAGAAGAGCAACCGGGACAGAATCTGGCGCCCTGATAGGGATTAGAACCCGGGGTGCTGGTGCCGCAGCGGGAGGATTAGCCTAGTGAGCTGCAGCGCCGGCCGTTTAGGTACTTCTTAAAGACTGTACTCCCAATACTAATACATCAGCAATTAAACTTCAGTTTGCATTTTAGAGGAGACAAACATTCAGATCATAGCATGGGTATTTGAGCTTCTGATCTCTAACAAATATTTTACAAAACTTGTCTTTTTTGTAAAAACAATTTATATACTCTATTGAATTTATTCAATATTTGGAAACAAAATCAAAATATTTCTATTGGCAATAAAGGCCACATTTGAGCATGTATTTCTTTAAATACTGAAGTAAGTAATACAGAAGATTACTGCGGGTCTATAAATCTGTGGTTTTTTTTTTTGTTTGTTTGTTTTTTTTTTTTTAGAATTAGATTATTCCATAGCTCTGCTCAACACCAAATCTTGATTTGTATCCCTAATCTTCAGTTAACCATTTATTTGTCTTACTTTAATTCTAAATTTAGAATTTCACTTAGAAAGACAAATGTCTTATTGATGAATTGAAAAGCAATATGAAGAGCTACGAGTCTCTTACATAACAGTGATGCTCCTTTGGATTAGTTTTCAGTTTATAAAGAGGAACAATGAGCCGGCGCCGTGGCTCATTAGGCTAATCCTCCGCCTTGCGGTGCCAGCACACCGGGTTCTAGTCCCGGTCTGGACGCTGGATTCTGTCCCGGTTGCTCCTCTTCCAGGCCAGCTCTCTGCTGGGGCCAGGGAGTGCAGTGGAGGATGGCCCAGGTACTTGGGCCCTGCACCCCATGGGAGAGCAGGAGAAGCACCTGGCTCCTGCCATCGGATCAGCACGGTGCACCGGCTGCAGTGCACCAGCGGCGGTGGCCATTGGAGGGTGAACCAACGGCAAAGGAAGACCTTTCTCTCTGTCTCTCTCTCTCACTGTCCACTCTGCCTGTCAAATAAATAAATAAATAAATAAATAAAGAGGAACAATGCATAATGGTTTCTGTATACTTAGGAGCACATAACTGGTATTGGATGACTGAGGGACGAAAAAGGAGTGTCACTAAACGTACGGTAACACAGTAATTAAGAGCAAGATCCCCAGCTCCCAAGCGGGGTACAGGTGGGCTCAGATTTCAGAACCGATCCTGGATGTGTGGGTGACTAGGAACAGAATTGTCTGTGCCCACTGTTTCTCATTTATTAAAAAAAGTATCATTCTCAAAAACATATAAAGATTAAATAAAATACCTAATGGTTCATTGTGTTTTACACTAATGTCTTATTACATACAATTCAATAATAGAAAAACTTAAATATTATTTTAGGTTCTTCAATTGCAATTATTCTTTGAAACAATTACTATCATTTAAAATTCTATCCAGTCATCTGGTACAGAGAATTGACAAACACTTGTAAATTTAATGGAATATTCATTTTCCCATAAAATTTATATTTTTAGAAATTTTATATCATTATTTTTGCTGTATTTATTTTTCCCCAATCTAATGCAACTTGTAAGTCACAGATACAATGTCTGAAAATCCCATCTTCTAACCACAGATCATGAAAAATTGTCTGGTGATTCTTTTAAACACTTCTGGATGGAATGATTTGTTCATTTGAAGTTATTTCATTCTTTAGTCCTATACTAAGTCTGGAATGTTTACATCACAAATGGACTGGAAAATATCAGAGAGGCTTTAAGGACCACATTACAAAACAGAGTGTACTACACGAATCCTTTAAACACACCCAGGGTTCAGAAAGCCAGGATTTGTATTTTACTATGTGACACAGGCAAAATAAGTTTCTCTATGCCTCACTTTTTCACTATAGTAGAATAGTGATATTAGAATGATCTCTTTGATATATTTTCATTATGAGTTTATAAAATGAGATAAATAATTGAGTTGGTTTGCATAGTCACTATCACAGTATCTAGGCTTAATAAATAGTGGTTATTATTACTACAATACAAGCACAGAAAATGCAAAGGATATATAATAAGATAGCATTGTGCATTGAATTGTGTTCTCTAGAGTTTATTTCCCTACATTGTAACTGGCAAAACTTCAGAATATGAACTTACTTGGAAAATAGGCTCATTATAGATGACACTATCAACCAAGGCAAATAGTTAATAGGAGATCCCACTGTCTCTAATTCAATATGACTAGCATTTTTATTAAAAGATGAAACTGAGAGGCAGACACATGTGCAGACAACACAGTGTGAAGATACAGGAGAGGAGAGGAGAGAGGAGAGGAGAGGAGGGGAGGGGAGGGGAGGGGAGGGGAGGGGAGAGGAGAGGAGAGGAGGGGAGAGGAGAGGAGAGGAGAGGAGAGGAGAGGAGAGGAGAGGAGAGGAGAGGAGAGGAGAGGAGAGGAGAGGAGAGGAGAGATCAGTACAAAGGAACATAAGAGAAGTAAGTCTAAGTTCACTAACAATCACCAGAGCTAGGGAGAGACATGGAACAGGTTCACTGTTGCAGCCCAGAGAAGAACCTCCTGACACCCTCATCTTAGACTGCAAGCCCCCGGAACCATGAAGCAGTAAATTTCTGTTGTTTAAGCTGCCCAAATTGTGAGTCTCTGTTATGGAAAACTTCCAAATCAATATCCAGGGCAAATGGTAGTTGTCTGTATAGAAGAATGATCAGAAGTTTTAGCTTTTGAATTTATGTCATAAATGATCTATATGCTGTATGATCTAAAATTAATATGTACTCCTTTTAAACAACTAAACAACTACTATATGATATATTATACTCATACATACATACTTTCATCTAAAATCTTAAAAAGAATAACAGTTCACACAGATTATACTTCATAAAGGATTATTATATGTGTTACTATTTTGACAATGTTTATGCAGGACACTATACATAGAACACCAAGCCATATCTGCTTAATATGATATGAACTAAAGTGACTCTGCACTGTTAGCCATGAAGAATGGTGTAAGGAGACACCACAAAAAAATAGAATTTAAATCTCACAGTATTCATGAGTATGGCCCAAATTAAGGTTCAATAATGGAAACAAATAAATAAATACATAAGAAACTTATTTTTTTCCACCTTATCTGTTTGAAGGTAGGCTCTCTTGGATTTCTTAATTGTGAAAAAATGCATGATTTAGAAAAGAGGGACCTCAGATTTTTGGCACAACACAAGTGGAATCACCATGAACTTTGTGCTACTAAAAACTTAAAAAAATGGATATATCAAAACTCCTATGTAAAGAGGGAAGCTGGACTCAATGAAAAGAGGTATTAACAGAGATTTGCATGGTATTTTCATTTACAAAGAGTATGTAATCTTCTGATCTAACGTTGTAACACTAGTCAGTGTAGCAGACACAGGTATTGTTCCAATAAACTTCATATAACTTAAATCCTATGATGGAAAATGATATTTACATTATCACAAGTGAAGAAATAAAAAAACCCTGCAAGTTTGCTTTTTTGTATGTCATATGTTATTGTTCACATTGCATAAAATTTGATGATTTAATGAATAATTTGATAACACTATGATTTTTTATTTAAGAGAATCAGTAAAAATGATATGGATAACTTTTTTCATTTTATGAACTTGAATATTTAATAGTTATAATCATTCCTCTCTAGATCATAAATAGCTATTCATTTTAATTCACTCCAAGTTTAACAAATTGTCAGTTTCTGCCTCATGTTTGCACCATTTAATTATAAAATATTATAGCGTTCTCTTCACTGGAGTTGCTATGAAACATTCTTGATCTCCTTAGAAGGATCTCTTAAGGCTTTTACAAGTTTCGTTTTGTTGTTTTATTGTTGGAGAACCTCCAGCTAATGGCCCACAGCACAGCTCCCTATACTGACTTTGGTTAACTGAAGGAAATCAGTGTGGTACAATTACAGTTTAACTCCTTCATCCTGCTTCCAGTCTTTAAAGCAAAGAAGAAACCAAGAAATGGGGATTAGGTTCAGGATCTCTTGGCTGAACATCTTGTAAGAAAATCAAAAGTTTTGTTCAATCTCACCATCCAGATGTCTCTGTGGTAAGCACAAGAAATGTGAGAAAAATGATGTTCCATATGCAGTTTAGAAGTCCCTCCCACTGGATTTGGCTTAGCTGCTAAACTGGGCAAATTCATGCTATGAACAATGCAACTGATTATGAAATTCAATGGCTAGAATTACTAAAAATACAATAATTCACGGATCTTAAGTAGTCACCACAAGAGGCAGGAAAAGCAATGACATTAGCATGACTAAGTAAAGGAGAAATTTTAGGAAAGTGAACTAAAACCACTTTTAAAATTTTAAATAACATAATGACCTCTTCCTTTAGAACTCTTCATTTTCAAAATTATAAAAAAAAATTCAGATGGAATGTAAAGTGAACCTGATCTAAGTTACCTTCATCTGTAATATAATCCAGAGTTTCTCCAAAAAAGCCATTGGGCCAAGAGAGCTTGGAACACTAGAATCCGTCTTCTGTGCCCTGTATTGGGGCACGGATTCACAGAAACTGGGTCACCCATCATAGAATCCCCTCTTCTGTCTGCTGCACTGGGTATGGATGCATACCATCCATCACACTTGGCACCCTGAGTTTGGAACAGCACTTTGCTACCCATTTTCACCATTTTCCATAATCAAGATTGTATTTTGTTTTATTTTGCAGATTATTTTGGGCTCACACATCTCTAAGAGAGACCAACTGCTTCTAAGAGAAATGAAAAAGCAAAGCACCAATCAACAGTTCTTTCCTTCTGCTGGAGTCTGATTACTTATTAAATCAGTGGCCGAGGCAGACTGCTCTGTAACTCAGAAAGTCCACTTGTCAGGCTGGTTTGTACGCTAGCCAATATTCGAGGTTCAGATTACTGCTTTATTGCATCTAACATAGCACAAACAGCTGCCAGTTATTTTGTTTTTATTTCGTCATTACCCACAAGCTTCTAAGATTGGAGGCACAATGCCTTATTACTCAGTATGTCATTGGAACGTGCCCTCTCCCCAAAGGAAAGCATTTGCTATTGTTAAACTCTCTCCTCGGGGCTCCCCAGTAGTAAATATCTTACAGAACCTGCTAAGGCTGTGTTATATGGATGATATACCTCTAAGGAAAAAAGTAGAACAAGAATGAATATTAGCTACTGCTTCATCAGATACTATTCTCCTTTCATAAATATGTCCAGAGGAAAATAAAAATATCTAACATTTTGAAAAATGTATATAGTACATTAAAACATATTAAGCCAACAAGAGAAATTATTAGTGGATATTAATCAGCCAGACTGAGAGTTTAATGTTAGATTTAAATAGATCCATTTAGTTAGAATTTTAATATAACTATAACAAGAATAATAAATTATTTTTATCTTTAGTGATGTAGAAATGTGGTAATATAGTTATTAAAATATTTGCATTAATGTTATTGTGCATGTCATTTAAAAATCTAAATAGTATATTAAATTTGTTAAAAATCCTCTTGAATAGAATTCAATGGATAATCACTCAGATAAATCATGGTGTTCATGTTATCATCATTCTAAATAAGTGCTGACATACTGCCTGTTAAAGTTCTGATGACTGCGACACTGAGTGAAAAAGAAGAGGAAGTAACTCCATGCTTCAGTCTAAGCATTTAACTTTCAGAACCATGGTTCCGTCAACCACTTTCCTAAGAAGTCCACAGAAACAGTTTTTTATTCAGTCATTCATCAAATATTTATTGAACACCAATAATAGGCCAGCCAGCTGGGAAAAGGCTATAAATACAGCAGGAGACAAGACATGGTCATAGCACTCAAGTAGCAAAATATCTAATGGGCAATTTAAGCAGGTATGCATATTAACAATCAACAAGGACCCCTCTTACAGGCCTGCAGTGTCATAAAAAGATGCACAAAACAGTGATAGGATGGAGCTGAAGAGAATTTTAGGCATTCTATATGATAAGAGCAAAGGACAATGACTATAAAAGCATATTTGGAGAAAAGATTAAGTTTTAGAGTTAAGTAGATTTCCAATCTCCTATCATAAATTGCAAAATTGTTTAATTATCTTGACTTTAAAATATAATTATTCTATGTCATAGATGAATAACATTGAATCAACATCATACCATATACATACCATAGACTTAATACTATTAACAGAGTCTAAACTTTTTCTGCTAAAAAGTTTTATTTCATAACTTCTTCTGGTTCTCTCTCTGATGAAGGGGGTGGATAACGAAGCAATGGCTCTAGTCCCTGATCTCAGAATACATTTCCTTGAATAGTTTCCATAAGTGATCAAGCATTAATAAAACATTTCCTATGGGCATTTCAGCAACATTTAAAGCACATTTTATCAACTGAGGTTGAGTATCTGTGAGGAGTTGTGAGGAAAACATTACTAATAGGATTAAAGGATGAAAATAAGCATGTGGGCAAACGGGTATAAAGATATCATTTGGTCTACATTATTTTTAAATTAGTTAATGAAAATTATAGTAATATGTAATATCATTAATGAATGCATTTTTAACAAGACAAATATTTAACAAAATGTTCAGCACTTACTAAACGTCAGATAGTAGTTACTGGATAGACTATGGAGTGATGGACAACACAGGCCACAACATTCTTTATGGAACTTAATTTTGTTGGAATACAAGATTTCTACTATGAGCTTCAGCTCAGAATCACCTGAGGTGGTAAAATGTGTTCAGTTTGAGTCAAATCACTATTTGTAGGATTGCCACAAACACAAAGAGTTTATGAAATACAGCTTGGATGTTGTTGTTTGGTTTTGGACATGCCGGTTTAACTTTCAGTGAATTTACATTTTGGAATGAGTGGTACATATTGAAATATTAGGCTGTTTCATTTAAACTCAGGAGCTCTTAATTTTTTCTTTAACATTGGCCATGGCAAGGCTGGGCCTGTGTGACCACGTGGAGCTCGTAGGTCCTCACTGGATAGTTATTACCTTATCTGACACTTGAGCTGGGGAAGAGAAAGGGTTCCGCAGTTGGAGGTGCAGTCAAGTGCAAACTTCATTCAACATGTCATAATTCTTGTTGTAAAACATGCATATTTTGCCTTCTCAACTTACGTCATTTTTATTGTAAACCTAACCCAGGAAAACTAGTCATCCTTGTTCTACAGCCTCAAGTGTTACCAATGTGTTTCATGCTTATTACCCTAAGGACACACATATCACCACATATCACGTGTAAGAAAGGAAATCTTAAATAACATCTTCCCAAGCACGATTGGGTCGTGTCTGGAAATGTGGCCTGGAGGTGGACAGAACTATTTCTTTAAACTATCAGAAATTCTCTAATCTCTAAACAACAGTGTTCCTAAACTCTTGCTGACATTCAAGGAAATCATAAAATCAATTGTCCAGCAAGTTACCAAAAATGAAAGAAGCAATTTCTCCATGATAATAAACTCAGAATCAAGGCTGTGCACACAAAACATTCTGGGAAGTTCATAGATCCACTGTTCTTTGTGTTGTGTTATATAGTGGAAGGAAATTGTATGATAATGATATTGAACATTTTGAAACTGAATCTTCTTATGGGAATACATTTAGGTTTCTTTTACAGAAGGCCTACTGTCATTAAATGGTTTCAATATTGATATTTTTACTAGGTGCATAGGTGAATTTTGTATTGACAAATATTTTCTCGTGGCAGTTTGCTGTTATTGTAATATTTCTTTTGCCAGTGGGAAAAGTGCTATTGGTCTAATATTTACTTCTGTGTGTGTGATTTATCTTTTCTATGTGGCTATTTTAGATCTTGTCTTTGTTTTTTATATTCTTTAGATATGAATTTCTTTATCATGGTTGCAATGTATTGTCCTTTATGAAAGAGAAGATTTATATCTTTCATCAATATTGAAAAATTCTACCATACATTTAAATGTCACTTCCTCATTGGTTTATTATTTCCTAGAACTCAGATTAGATAAATGGTACACCTTCATACTTTACTTACTGAATCTGCCTCTTAGCTGAATTTCAATTTTTTCTCTGGACTCTTTGTGCCCTAGAGAATAATAAGGACCCATACTTCTAGAAACACTGACCAAGAGCACTCTTCAGAAACACTGAGAAACAAAGATGGTCCCATACCTCCAAAAGCAAAATCAAAGAAGTAAAACCATACCACGTAACAAAAGATAACCAGAAACTGTACCGGGATTTGTATGGATGTGATTCATAGTCCGTTTCTCCCTAATTAGCTTGTCATTTCCTGAAAGCCCAGTGTTTTTTCTGAATATTTTATAATCATCTTCTTCTGATAAAAGAGATTTTCAGGCAATTCATGATCATGTCAGCAACAATATTCTCTTTCTTGAAGAATAACTTATGAAGAGTAATGTTAGGTTGAGCATGAAATATTTCCACAGTTCATATATAAAATCTTATTATTTATATTACAAGATGCTGCAATTGCCCATTCACTTTTACATGTAATGAGTTTTCTTATTTTTTAATATTACTCAATTCTTAAAGGTATATCAAAGAGGAGTTTAAAATTTTATGGAAAGTGTAATTATAACACAAGTTTATTTTGAGAACAATTTTTAAAATATGTGCATGTACACTCTCCATAGTTTTTTTATTTAAAGAACTTTAATATATTGGAAACACCTGCTTATATAGCTAGTATAAATTTATTTTTATTTCCAAACAATACTTTTATCTGTGCTTTGATTTTGTCTACAAGCTATAATTTTATTTGTGCTTTGATTTTATTTTCTTTGTTTCATATATATCTGTATGTACACGTGTGAAATAAGAGCTGATTCATGCATGTCAGTAAGCTTTCAAGGAACTAAAAATTAAATCTTGCTAACTATTGTGAACTGAATAATGGATTGTTAGCAATCTTCTTTTCTACTGTGTTTCTTTTCTACTGTGTTTGCAGATTGCCAGAAACCATCAATGATAGAAAATCCATATAAAATGCACAAATATTTTCATAATTTAAACTCAGTTTTCTCAATTGGCAAACTTTGCTTTTAAAAACTTTTCTTCTAAATGCCCATCTTCTAAATACCCATCATGTTCAGATTACTAAGACTTTATTATTGTAGATGCAAGATTATAAATGGTAAGATATTAAAACAGTTGCTAAACTTTACACATAAATATGCATGTGACAACTCAGGCTTAGAGAAAGACACATCCAGAGAAAAATTCATTTGTACAGAGATTTAGTATATGTATGGTTATGTAATAAACATATTGTTAATGTATATCAACACATTTTGAGTGGATTGCAAGTCATACAAAATATAATGTGGTACCTACAGTGCAGTGGACTTCTTTTGAAATCAGAAGGCTAAAGCTTTCTTAAATGTTGAGTGTATGGAGTGATATACTTTAGTACGTATTTACTTTGTTATCTCACTAAATTCCTCAATTCTGTGTGGCAATCCCCATAAAAACCCAACTTTTCACAAAGGACAATGAAGAAACTAATCTTAAACCCTGTGTCTCAGTGTTTGTTTTAGATTCTCATTCAGCTACCTGACTCACTACCCTGATGTCTCTCATTCTCATCTATTCTTTCTGTAACAATCTATCTAGATGATTGTTTTGCTAATGCCATCATATGAAAATAAGGCATCAGTAGGAATCAATTTTTTTCTACAGAAACATGACAACTTACTAAAAAGCATTATAAAATCTTAATACATAGAAATAAAAAAGAAATAAAATGGAAGATGAATTTTTATTTGTGTATCTCGAGATAGTTTCAGCTAATTTGGACTTTGATAATGGCTTGAGGTCATCCATTTTCCAGGTGGACATAGGACCTGAGGCTCATCCTGAATTTATTTGTATATGATGCCCAGGTTTTACTGATATAGGTGAGTCATGCAAATATTTCAACCATCTGTGTTGTTTCTGACTTTTGTTATAATTCGTATAAATATTGCCCTTTTAGTTTGCTCCTCACATAGAATGTAATTTTAAGAAACCCAGGGTAACAATTTAAAAATTGAGCATACTCTTGAAATGGAACACTCAAAAGAAAAATAACTGTGTCATATTTAGGAAATAAGTCCCTCCCCTTTATTGGAATCAAACACAAACTACATTAAGAATTCATTGAGTTAAACCACACACAAAGGATTATTTTATTTAAGAAAAAGTAAGTGAAAAGAATTCATAACCATGGGTAGTTCCATGGCAAGATAACTTATTTGAAGTTTTTGTTTAATTTTATCTTTTTAAAAACACATTTTTCTATGGAAGCCTAGTGTCATAAAACAGTAAGAGAAAATCTTGATCCTGGTGCAGTATATTCCATCCCGAAAAGCAAAGGAAATTAATCCATCTTGGTCCCAACTGGGATCTCATTTCCATAGTGTTATCTATCAAATTTGCAAGAAATGGTAGAATGCTCCCCAAACTGCATTTATTTTATTCTGACTGATCAAATACAAGATCTATACAAATACCTTAATTTAACAAGATGGTTCTCTTTGAATTATGTTTTGGATGTAGCCTTACTTGGCTAAGAAGGACTGTTCTAGTATTCGTGAGATAAGAAATTAAAAAACTGAAGAAAAGCTATCCATATATAAACGTTTTTGCTCTGTCAAAATCCATTAACAAAAACAAAATGAAGTTTTCTTAGTCAAAAGACAATGAATGAAGAGTCTAAAATGTGTTACTTTATTAGAAATTTCTGTAAAAAAGGTCATACTCATCTTTATAATATTTTCTAATATCTACTTTTATTTAGAATAGATAATATTCTAAACATGACTGCTTGATGTTTCTTACATGACAAATGTGAACAATTTAAGTATCTATTTGCACATTTTGAGGACAAAGTGTTAGCATATGTGAAGGGCTCAAAATATGCTTTGATTCTCAGTGCACACTCATCAATGATAGCCATTCTATTAATCACAAAACGTTTGAGAATTCTATTTCTACTGTGGATTCTTCATCCTGTTCTCCCTAATGAAACTGTTGTGATTTTTTGTTGGTTTGTTTCTATGGTTTATAATTTTTAAATTTTAAGTACTTATCTATTTCAGAGAGAGAAGAGAGAAAAAGAGAGAGAGAGAGGAAGAGAGAGAGAGAGCGAGAGAGAGAGATCGTTCATATCGTTCATTTGCTAGTCGCTTTGCTAATGGTAGCAACATCTGAGGCTGGGCCAGCCTGAAGCCAGGGGCGTGGAACTCCATACAAATCTCCTGAGTGGATTCGGGAGCCAGAATTATTGAGCCATCACGTTCTGGCTCTGAGGTTGTATGTCGTCAGGAATCTAGAATTTAGAGCAAGGCCAAGGAGGGAATTAAGCACTCTAATACAGGTTGTGGATCTCACAAGTGGTATCTCAACCCACTATGTCAAATGCCTATCATTTTATTTTGTTTATTTTTAGTCTAATTTTGTAGCAGTTTTCGTAGGCAGTGTCTTTCTGGTGGAAACAATCCATAGTATTTGGCATGTCTATTTGCCACATATTCCAGTGAAGATACCTCTGACAATTACATGGTCTGTATTTTATAATGAAACTCTAGTGTAAATTTATATCTCCAAATGGTGTTTTTGTTGATGAGTTTTGTGGGCAACTATTTATTTTCTATATAACACGAAGAAGAAAAAAATGTCTCCTTGTTGTTTCTCTTGATGTATGACTTTTTTATATTATATTCTTCACTCCATCATGAAGGAGAGTCTTTTCTAAAGTTTAATACGTAAGTGTCTCATTTCAACCCTGTATTCCAAAGACATTATTTTTTTTTTTCTTTACCATGAGTTTTAAATGTAAGCTTCTGTGTTGGGATAAATGAGAAATCAACAGATGCCACATGGACCACGAAGAATCAGTGCAAGATTCTCCAACATCAAGCTTTCTCTAAAGGTTGTTGGCCTTTGTGCATTTACTCAACTCTCTCAATGTTTCATCTAGATATTTATGATAAATTTTACATATATTTTATCAAGAATTTCTACATGTTGTAGTAGAAGAGCTGTATCTGTAGACAAACATATTGCAAGTAATAAAAATTATGGTCTAATTTACTTGAAAAATTGTTTTAAACTGATTTTAAAAAAAATCAAAGAGCAGGGTTGGCATTGTGGTATAGTGGCTTAAGCCACTGCCTGGCATTCTAGCATTCCATGTGGGCACGAGTTCATGCCCTGGAGTTCCACTTATGATCCAGCTCCCTGCTAATGTGACTGGGAAGGCAGCAGCAGATGTTCCAAGTGCTTGGACCATTGCCACCCTTGTGGGAGACCCGGATGGAATTCCAAGTTCCTGATTTCGGCCTGGCCCAGCTCTGGCCACTGCTACCATTTGGGAAGTAAACTTGTGGATAGAAAATCGATCTCTCTCTCTCTCTTTTCCTCCCTCTCTCCCTCTCTCCCTCTTTGTCTCTCTCAATCATTCTCTGTCTCTCAATCTATTTCTGTAACTCTGCCTTTCAAATAAATAAATCTTTAAAAAAAAAAAAAGGTGAACGGGCAAGAGTAATAATTAGACCACAATTATGGGCGTAATAGTAGCTGCTTTAATGAAAGTGAATGCTGATTTGAACAGGTCTTAATATAGGAATAAGAATAATTAATTGTGGCCAAATTATGGATACAGTTTGGAAATAGAACACATAATGCTGACTAAAAGAGTAGATGTTAATTGAGAAAGTGAGTAGTTTCTAAGAAATTTATGAAATAAATTTTATTAGGTTTATATAAGGAAAGGTTATACAGAGAAGTAGATTACTACACTGATGTGAAAACGTTTATAATCTCACAGAATTTTCATTTTCAATCATTTCTGCGACAAGAGCAGCTAAAATTTATTCATTTAGCATGAATTTAATATGCAGTATATTTTATTATCTATAGTAATTAGATTATGGATTACTTTTCTAGACTTGTTCTTCCTACACAAAGGCTACTTTCCATCCTATAGGCTACATTTACTCATCACCTCCCACTAAAGTCACGCTCCTGGTAATCACGGTTTTCTAACTGTGTGTATGTACATAATTACTATATGTAAATATACACATATAACATGCATTAGATTTCACATGGACAAACATGTGTAGAAAAGGTACTTTTGGTAGGCATACAGATTGGTACATCCACTATGGAAAGATTTAATAAAAATTGCATTCTCAAGGTAAAGCTATGAGCTAAACATTAAGATTCTGAAGGCATAATTATATTAATTATCTAAGAATCTGAAATATACTAATATGTGAACTTTCTGGGACTTATTGGATGCATTTTTACAAAGAAGCAATAATACACAACAGTAAATCCAAATACAGCACAGTATCAGTGGCATTCCATGTCTCTTCACAGTCTGAGTTTGTTTTACCTGTCATTTAGCTTTATTTATAACTTCTATGCTTTGAAATAATGAAATCCATTAATATGTATTTGCATTTTAAATCTTGACTTCAAATACTAATCTCCTGTGGCAAATAAACTGATTAAAAATAAGACCCAGAAAATCCCGTTATTAATCTGTTGTTTAGATACACACCTTCAATTTCTTAATTCATACAACATTGCATCCAGGTTGAAATCTGTAAACACCTACAGCACCATAACTGAACTTTGGCCAAAACACAGGAATTTGTTTTAACGATCCCCATATTTTCAAATCCTTCACTTGAAGTATAGGGCACTCTCTAGAGAGCAGAATCAATAAACCTTGAGAATGCAGATGGAACATTATTTAAAGTAGAAGCTGAAGGGAAGTTAGCAGATGCTAAGGAGCACCGAGAGTGAGCTGAGGAAATCTGCCAGGGATAACAGGCACATAAAAGAAACATGGACACGCAGGATGGTAACCAAGACATTATGAGGAAACTGAGAAGAGAAAGAACAGAGAAACTTGTTACCTAACAGAATAATAGGGGCAATTACCAGTGAATGTTCACAGACCCTGTATTGCATTCACTCATTTAACATAATGATTTATTTTCCAGGCACAGCGCTTGGTTCTAGAGATACAGGCTTCCAGGGATACATTAGTATAAATATGGAAGGGATACTGGTTGTTATAATGTTCTTTATGTACTCATAATAGCATTCAGTGGAGCTATGGGGTGCCATAGAAAGACTACATGATGCAAACTAATGAGTGAGGACAAGCATCTGGCAAGAGTTTTACTCTAAAGACATGTTGCACTTACTCAAAAAATGGCAAGGGAGATCTACAAAAAAGAGAGAGATAGAGAGAAAGCAACTTCAAAGGCATGAAGTCAAGAAGCAAGAAGTGTTCTTGGGGTCTGGCTTCTCCAACATGCCCACAAGAGAAGAACAGAAAGAGAGAAGGTTACAGAGGTTTAGAGACACTAAGATTCTGAGTGATTTCGTGTGGTATACCGAGGGGGTTTTAAGGGAAAGGAGAATCACTGAACTGTTTTAAACAGAAGCATGAAATAAAAAGATCTGCCCTTTGTCAGCAGGGTGGAGGATGCCATGGAGGGAGGCCAAGTCCATACTAGACTTCATAAAAGACACTTGTATTTAAGAAGTAGCAGTAAAGAAAGAACTGTAAGGAAACTTTGTGAATAAGGAACCAATTGCTATGCATTAAACTTCCTTTGAAATTCATTCACAGGCCCTCTACATCATGGTGATAATGCATAAAGATTATCTAAAAATCAACAGTAAAAAAAGAATAAATAAAATTATTTATTTTAAAAAATAAATAAAAATGAATACCAATACTCGGTTCTCTTTTTCCACTAAGAGTTGATTAAATGGATTGCTGTCAATGGGCACAGTGGAAGAATATGCAGCTAAAAAAAAGGGGGGGATTTTTGAACATCAACACTTCATACATATTGAGTGAACAAAACCCGACAGTCCGAAAATACTAAGTATTGATTGGTTACATTTATATATGGGCTACAAAACACAGGTCAAGTTAAGCTCCAATTTTGAGTATTCACATAAGATATACAAAAGAATATTTACCATAAAATTTGGGATAATGCTTATCCCATGGGAAGAAAAGATGTTGAAATAAGGAGTAAGCATATTTGAGAGAGCTAGCAATATTCTCTGTGTCTTTATCTGGGTTCTGGTTGTGTGGATTCATTTTTTGATAAATCACCAAGTTGTTCCTGTCCTATATTACACAATGAAAGCTGTTAAATAATTATTTTTGACAGATTAATAAATCTTCACTGATTAATTCTATATTTTTCAAATGGCCTGATTCTATTTAAAATGACTCAGAATGAAATTTCATAAACTTCTGCTATTGCACAAGAATTTTACAATCAGTGATTAGGAAGAGATAACAGTTGGTAGGTGAGGGGAATTCAGGAAATCCATAGAAATTCTAGCAAGGCATCTAAAATCTACTCATGGTGCCTTGGAGCACTAAATAGATGTTGTACTGCAAGATAATGTAGTTTCTTTCATTTATAAATGACTGAGTTGCAGAACACACACACACACACACACACACACACACAGACCCTCCATTTCATACGTTGCTAAATTCCCTGGGAAGGTCTTGGGACTTTATTATAGCACAGAAGGTAGCACAAACTTCTTTCTCTCATCAGTTCCCTTGTCTTCTCAGTCCCATGGGGCTGGTACGGAAGCATGCTCAGGAGGGTGCTGTAGAATTTCCATCCATGCCTGAACTGTGTTGGGTTCACAGAATGGAAACTTATTCGCGGAAAATAGTTGTTTGGAGTAAATGCAACAACATGGACGAATCTTGAAAGATGGCTGACACAAAGTGTTTGAGAAGGTAATGTGACATGATAGAAAAGGCGAAAATAGAGTTAGAGAAAACAGATCAGCAATATCTGGGTCGGAGGAGATGCTTTCACTGCGAAGCGGCAGGAGTGTTGAGCTTGGTAAGTTTTCCATATCATAGATGTGATGCTGTTCAAAATGTTTTTATTTTGCAAAAGTCAAAGGGTTGCATTTTCACAAATTTCAGTGAAATTTGTATTTATATTTTTTCAATTGAATTATGTTCTGTAACTCTCAATCCTCTGAATATGACATTATCTGGGACTAAGATACTTGCAGATATTATAAGGTCAAGGGAAAGTTTGCTGTATGAGGGTGTAAGTAAATCCAATGACTAATGTCATTATAAGAATAATAAGTGAAGTTTCGTGAGTACAGACATCCACAAAGATGTCATGTTTTAGCAGAGGCAGAGTGGAATAACACAACTTTAAGCCAAGGACTGCCAACAATTGCTCACAGAGATCAGAAGTTGAGAAAGAAACATGAACAAATTAATTTATTGTTAGAAATTCTAGAAAGAACCACATTTGCTGAAATTTTTATAACAAACTTCTAGCCTCCAAAAGTGACAGAATAAATCTCTGCCATGTCACACAGTTTCTGGTGATTTGTTATGGCATTCATGGAAGACTAACAGAATATATTATATTTCAATGCAGCTGATTTTGGAAAAATGTTATAAGGGCATATTGAGGATGACACTTCCAAATAATATGACACCACGTCTTGCCACTAAAAAATTCAGATAATTGATAATTATCAATTATTAACTTAGAGATGACAAAATCAGGTGACACACAACCAATTATATTTTAGTTATGGTAAAGTCATATACAAAACAAAATTATCTTTTTTTAAAAGACTTTTTATTTATTTGAAATTCAGTTACACAAAGAGAGAAGAAGAGGCAGAGAGAGGAGAGAGAGAGAGAGAGAGACAGAGAGATCTTGCATCCACTTGTTCACTCCCCAATTGGCAGCCACAGCCAGAGCTGTGCCTATCCAAAGCCAGGAGCCAGCAGCCAGGAGCTTCTTCCAGGTCTCCCACGTAGGTGTAGGGACCCAAAGAATTGGGCCATCTTCTACTGCTTTCCCAGGCCATAGCAAAGAGCTGGATCAGAAATGGAGCAACCAGGACTCGAATTGGCGCCCAGATGGGATGTCAGCATGGCCGGTGATGGCTTTACCAGCTACGCCAGAGTGTCAGCCCCAAAATAAAACTATCAACAATTAAATCCAAGATTGTATCTTAGTCTAGATTAGCTTGCATCAAGTAGATTCCCGATATATAACTGAGAGAACTTGCTCTTTTCACAATACTAGACAGGAGAAAAAGTTGCCAGTGGTTTGGTGATATGGACTCTGCCAGTTCAACAGTTTTCTACCTTTCCCCTGGAGAAGTGCATGACAGCTGGTGCCACATCACTTCCATCCATCCTGTTTTGTATTGCCTACAACAAAAGCGCATGGTCATGTTGAAATGATAAGTTTATGTTGTTGTGTGGTAGCTCTTGGAACAATATGGCTTCAATTAAAGGTGACTAAGGCTTGAATATTTTCATCTAGGGCATACATGTGCATTATGATTCATTACTATTGCACCACATTAACCTGGTCTTAGCAGTAGGGTGATAACTGGTCTTCATATAACCTCCCATTGCCACCATCTCAACCCAGTTATGCAGTTCCAGTCTTCCAATTGTATTCTTTTATTTTAAAGACAGAGAAATAGATAGAGGACTCCCATTCACTGGTTTACTACCCAAAATGGCAGAAGCTAGGAGTCAGAAACTCTTTCTAGATCTCCGAGGTGTGTGGCAAGGACTCAACTACTTGAGTCATTTGCAGCCTCCCAGGGTGCATTTTAGAAGAAAGTAGAAGTGGGAGCAGAGCTGAGATTTGCACCCAGGCACCCCTTGCATCATTTTATCTACTAGGCCACGTGTTGTAAGAGAGGATCCAAGCACAAATAAATAAATATCTACTGTATAGGTTGTTCCTAGGTGGTTCTAACGTAAGCTAGGATAACAGTGATTTCCTGAGGGAGGAGAGAGTGAAGTATTGGCATCAAAGGGGACAAAGTGCAGCTATCTGGGTGACTGGAGTATTGTTTATATTTTTCCATACGTTTCAAATCTTGGCTAGGATGAGTTTTTTTAAATTAATTTAAAATGCCATGGATTCAATTCCCTGCTTAGTAGATGTTAAAACAGAACAATGTTGAATGTCTATTTTTATTTAAAATTTTTGATTTATAAAAGGTGAACAAATCTTATATATTTTATACATACAGATTTCAGAGTATAATGTTACTCCCCACCTTACTCTCCTTCCTACTCACTCTCTCACACTCCCTCCTCTTTCCTTTCTTATACTTCTTTTATTTTTTATTATTTTTTACTTTCAGGTTATTTTATAACCACAAACTTAACCCACCACCAATTAAAGAATCCAACAACTAGTAAACAAACAAACAAACAAAATACCCTCTATTCCTCAGGAGCAAAGACAAGGTCTGTAAACAATAATCAAATCTCAAAAAGTTAATTTTGTTCATACACATCAAAATTTTATCAACTAATTCGAAACACAGAAGACAGAGCAGGGCAAAGAGAGAAAGAAAGAGAGATCTTCCATATGCTAGTTCGTTCACCAAATGGCCACAATAGCTAGGGTTGGGTCAGGCCAAAGCCAGGCAGCTGGAATTCCATCCTGGTTTCCCAATTAGGTGGCAGGGGCCCAAGAACTTAGATGATCTTACATTGCTTTCTCAAGCACATAAGCAGGAAGATGCATTGGAAGTGGAACAGCTGAGACTCCAGCTGGCACTCATGGGATTATCAGCTTTTTAAGCCTCAGCTTAACCCAATGCACAACACTAGCACTGAACATCTTAAACTATGCGTTCACTTGAAGCCACAGCTACTTTCACTATTTCATTTAATTTTAATTTTAGATGATGTTTCTAGTATGTATCTTGGTAAGACAGACATGAGAACTGAAATTACAATTAAGCTTCACAGTTTTAGAAGAAATCTTAATAAGAAACAATAGAGAAAATTAACAGATTATTTCCTTTTCTTTTCCACTTAGAACAGAATATATCTATTCTTTAAAAAAAATAATTTGACTTTTTTTTTCAAATCCACTTAGAAAATTAAATGGAAGAAATTTAGGAAATACTAATCCTTCATTAGCTCACAAGTGAATAAGAAGATAAGGATTGAGATAAAGGTATCATATGAAGAACTGTGTAACAAGTATCCTCCTAATTTTCCTGACAGACTGTAAGGATTTCTTCAAAACCGAAACAAATTGTCTCTACCTGTTAATATTTCTGAACTAATAGGTTAATAAGAATGTAATTCACCCAAAGAGTCTTTCCTTATAAGAGCATTCCAATGTCCACAATACAGTAGAGAGTGTCAAATTACCCAACACACTCTCATGTATAAGAGGGGTATAGAAATGTGCTGATCAATACCTGGTACCAACATAAAATGATAAACTGGTAACTGGAAAGAAAGTACTGCAGCCTACAAAAAGACCCTGCACCCATCTTGTGTCTAACATATGCTGAAATTTTTAAATCCTATGCAGTGTCTTATATGTAGATATGAAAGCATGGGTGTTGATGTCCCCATATCCCTGAGTCTTTTTCAATTAAATTTTTGCACAGTTGCCAAAACTTCCTTTAAACTCTCCCTTTTGGGTTTTCAAATAAAGACAACTTTAAAGCTTGGAGAGGATAAACAGCAACTGCAGTTACAGAAACAGATTTTAATTCTGTTTAAAAGAAACTTGGGGAATATCAGTAGCAGAATTGCTTCTTTATGTGTGGTTTTACCTAGAGATTCTGTTGTTCTAACATTGAGAGAGGGCTTTTAAGAACCCTATTTTTAAATACACAGTGAGTTGATAGATCCCTCATCTGGCATTTCTTTAACTATAAAAACTTGGAAATTCAGTTAGTAACTTATTCCACATAGCCACTGAAGCATTAATAATGTGGTGGACTACTTGTGTGTGTGTGTGTGTGTGGTGTGCATGTGTGTGTGCACACAGAGGTCACACATATTTTGCACTATAGTGCATAATCAAATGATTTGCAAGTAAGCTTATTTTATAGTCATTAATTTAAGTAAGATTAAACAACTGATTTTTAATAAGTTTATCAATGACAGAAGAGTCCAGGAAGCAATTCATGCCCATACTTAAAATTCTCTCAGTCTAACTTGAAACTAAGGCATGCCTCTGGTCAATGCTTCTCTTATAGAAAGATGAAAAGTTAATTTAGAAATAATTTCATAATCATGAATGGTGAATGAGACAAAATAATTCTCAATAACTCAACTTGAAAAGAGAATAATATATGTGACTATCAGCACTAGAGTATGTAGATAGAAATGATTAAAATTGCATAGTTCTTCAAAGTTAGAATAGCCAGTATTACCACTATGATGCTTTTTCCTAGATCTGGTTTGTTATTATCTTCATATTGCTTCTTTTCCTCAGTGAAATGATCTACAATAGGTACTATTGTAATAATTTAGCTGTCTCAACCTTCAATTTGTTGTAACTCTTGAAGTAATTATATATTTTACATGATATTAATAGGGATAGTTTCAAATTACTTTTAGAAAAAAAATACTTTGCACTGTTTAGTGAAACAGGAAGACTCAACTTTGACAAGGGCTGTTTTGCCAGTTCGCTCCATAATACATGCCTACATAATACATTTTCTCTCACATATCTCAGTTACTTCATTTCTACTAAGAAGAATAAAATCCCAAGAATCAATTAACTTTGAATATTTTATATTTCCTAAGGTTATGTTCTAAGGAGCATAAATACTGTTAAATCTCTTTCACCACCCTTACCTTTAACCAATTTTTTTTCAGTTTAAAAAATATTAATATAAAGAGAGCAGATTTCTTGTATTTCATAATTACAGTTCTAAGACAATAACCATAGATCCATACCTTTCTTTTTCCCTCCTTCAATCCTCATTCCTTCCTTCCTTCCTTCAGTTCACAATTGATCATAATGAAAGGACTAAGAGTCAAAGGGAGCACATAAACAAGTCTAGTACCTGCTAACACTAACCGATAGAATAAATAAAGGGGAGAGTGATCCAACATGGGAAGTGAGATACTCAGCAGACTCATAGAATGGCAGATGTCCTAAATAGCACTCTGGCCTCAGAATCAGCCCTAAAGGCATTCGGATCTGGCTGAAAAGCCCATGAGAGTATTTCAGGCATGGAAAGCCAAGACACTCTGGCAAAAAGATCTCTGTGAGTGAGATCCCAGTGGAAAGAACAGGTCTTCATAGAAGGAGGTACTTTCTCTGAAGGGAGGAGAGAACCTCCACTTTGACTATGACCTTGTCTAAACAAGATAAGAGTCGGAGAACTCAGAGGGCTTCCATAGCCTTGGAAACTCATGACTGGAGCATAGGGAGATTACTGATGCCATAGACAGGAGTGTCAATTGGTAAAGTCAACAACAGGAGTCACTGTGCACTTACTCCTCATGTAGGATCTCTGTCCTTAATGTGCTGTACATTGAGATTTAATGCTATAACGAGTACTCAAACAGTATATTTCACTTTGTGTTTCTATGGGGGTGCAAACTGTTGAAATCTTTACTTAATGCATACTAAACTGATCTTCTGTAAAAAAAAAAAAAAGAAGAAATTAGCAATTCCCAACTTGACTCTCACTGGGATTAAACATGACAATAGGTCTGATCTGATTTCATCATCATTTAAAAAAATCATCTATTATTTTTCACTTTATGTTTCTGTGTGGGAGCAAACTGTTGAAATCCTTACTTAATGTAATGATCTTCTGTATATTAAGATAATATAAGATAATGGAAAATGAATCTTGATGTGAATGGAAGGGGAGAGGGAGTGGGAAAGGGGAGGGTTGCGGGTGGGAGGGACGGTATGGGGGGGAAGCCATTGTAATCCATAAGTCGTACTTTGGAAATTCATATTCATTAAATAAAAGTTAAAAAAAATTGTAAAAACACAAATTCAGTCCACTCTATAATCACAGGTTTAATGCACCACTAACCATAATATTCTATGTAAAAATCAGAAGTACCAAAAATCCACAAGAGGATAAACAAGAGTTAAAAACAACAATCAAATCACAGTATGTCCATTTAATTCCTACACTTTTTTTGTATATTGTACTATCTACCACATGCTGGAGAAAACCTATGATATTTGTCTTTTTGGGAACGGACTTGTTTTACTAAGCATACCTGTTTCCATCTGCATACATTTTATTGCAAAACACAGGATTCCATGTTTTTGTTTTTTGTGTTTTTTTTTTTTTTTTTTTGACAGGTAGAGTTATAGACAGTGAGAGAGAGAGAGACAGAGAGAAAGGTCTTCCTTCTGTTGGTTTACTCCCCAAATGGCCGCGATGGCTGGCGCTGGGCCCATTCAAAGCCAGGAGCCAGGTGCTTCCTCCTGGTCTCCCATGAGGGTACAGGGGCCCAAGCACTTGGGCCATCCTCCACTGCCTTCCCAGGCCACAGTAGAGAGCTGGACTGGAAGAGGAGCCACTAGGACTAGAATCCGGCTCTCATATGGGATGTTGGTGCCGCAGGTGGAGGATTAACTAAGTGAGCCACGGTGCCAGCCCTGGATTCCGTTATTTTTTATGGCTGAATAGTAGCCCATAATGTATATATACCACATTCTCTTTATCCAGTTAACAGTTGATGGTCATCTGGGTTGATTACTTGTCTTAGTTACTGTGAATTGAGCTGCAGTAAACATGATGATGCAAATAACTTTCATATGCTGACTTCGTTTTGTTTGGGATGGCTGAGATATATGGTAGATCTGTTCAGATTTCTGAAGAATCTCCATGCAGTATTTCATAGTGATTGTACTAGTTTGCATCCCCAGCTCAATATCCACCAGTAGAATGGAAATAAAATCCACAGTGAGATTTCACTTCACTCCAGTAAGAATGACTATCATGCAAAAATCAAAAAAGTCATAAATGCTGATGAGGATGTAGGGAAAACATTACCCCAATTACCAAACATTATTGACAAAAATAAAACAATAGTGTTAACAACAAAATAATAATCTGTCTAATTGGAATAATATATTCTTGTGATACGTCTCTAAAGAGTCTGAAGGCCAAAGTTTTTGCATTATTTGAGATAAAATTAGGATATAGTTTGGAATTTATACAATGGAAATCCATGAATACAGATGACTGTGCAAAAAAAGGAGAGAAAGAAACAAAAAAAGCATCCTGAAGCCTAGAATGTTGCCTGGAGTTTGCCGAGGTGAGTTAAGGGATGTTTGTCAGGTGTGAAAAGATGGCCAGCTTCAAACTGGAACATTGCCAGAGAGATCCAGTGAGGAAACCGAGGGTAAAACTGCAAGGAAGGTGCCCTATGTCCTTTGTTACAATGGTGACACAATGAGAAACCAGCAATTACTCCCTCACATCTATCCATTTGCCCCTGTGTCTCCCCCTGACAACCTGTCTATCTAGATTTCAATTACATGAACATGTCTGGTGCAGAGAAGCCCCACCGTGCTCTGGAGTGGCACACAGGTGCGTCACACGGGAAGGTGAAGCCAACCTGTGAGCGTCTCTGATTCCTCTGTAAAGGATAAGAACAGCACTTCCATATCTAAGTCTACAAGCCTCTGATTTTTAAAGCTACAAAAGCGACCATTTATCCACCCAAAGTGCATATTTCCAATTGCACCCTGGCTTTAGCAATACAATGCAATTGCGACAACTCAAATATTACTTCTCTGTCATTGTTTTAGTTTGTCACCAGAAAATCCTGTTAGAAATGGATGGACAACTTGGTCTTGAAAGGGTAGGAATTATTAGCATAAATTCCTACATCTCACCTGAGACTCTGAGGTTCCCTTCCAATGAAGGAAGTCTGCACATGGCAAGTTTGACTGGGAATATCTTACCTGGAGACATTTTATGTAAGGGATTTTAAATACCATGAGCAGCAAGGCTGATCTCTTGCATTTCATACACAATTAAAATTGTGTTTCCACGACTATTTTTAATTTTTTTATTTATTTGTTTATTGTTTATTTGGAAGGTAGAGCAAAACAATGAAAGAGTGTGGAAGGGTGAGAGAGACACACACAGACAGAGTGAGCTTCCCTCCATTGGTTCACTCTCCATATGCACACAACAGCTGTTCTAGTCCAGGTATAGGCCAAGAGCCAGGAACTCCATCCAGTTATCCTTTCTTTGTGATAGTAATCCAAGTACTTGAGCCATCCACCTGCTATCACCCTGGGTGTGCATTAGAAGGAAGTTATATGAGAAACAGAGATGAGACTGGAACTCAGGCACTCAAATATGAGAGGTAGTAAGGCATCCTAGGTGGTACCTAAACATGCATAGCACAATTATGACCC
Source organism: Oryctolagus cuniculus (assembly GCF_051225735.1). Taxonomy (NCBI): domain Eukaryota; kingdom Metazoa; phylum Chordata; class Mammalia; order Lagomorpha; family Leporidae; genus Oryctolagus; species Oryctolagus cuniculus. The sequence continues at coordinate 134,906,940 of NC_142874.1, forward strand.
TTTCTCTACTATTTAGGCCAAATTTGCCTATCTTTCTTTGACTTCTATAATAAGAGGAATTCTAAGTCTTGTGCAGAAGCAAAGTTTCTGACCAGGAGACAACATATACAAAGCTTGACTACTTCAGTATGTTGCTTGAAGTCAGAATACAGAGCTCATGAGCTACTCAGCACGTTCAAGGAGGCATAACTAATGGCATTCACAAACTTAGGGCTGAGGTGCCTTCTACAGAAGTGGCAGAGACAGGTCAACCAACGACAGCCAGCACTTCCAAACTTCTGAACTAAATAAGCAAGAAGTTTGCAGTTATTTGCCGTGGCAATGAAAACAAATAGAAGACAGGCTAATCGGAGGAAAATTATTCCTGGAGTCAGAACATCATTCTGTGCTAAATTATCTTTTCTGGTCACTGCGTAATGAATTTTAAATCAATACTTCTAGTGTACACCTATATATAAAATTTTCATCAAATATATTTTACTTTTTAACATTGTGGATAAAGCTATTCTAGCAGAAAATTGAAAGTAACTTGGAAAAAGGAAAAGGACAGGTGACACATTCTTAAAAACCTGACAAAAATAGGGCAAAGCAATTCTGATAGGAAACCACCAAAGTACATTTTGTGAGGAGAAACATTAGCTCTGTGCTTAGTGTATTAGTCATGGTGGTGAGGTCTGCATCTTTCATTTTCTGTGTATAACAAAATTGCCATGTACTATTTTCTCTGTGTTGTCAAAAACCTGAAGAAATGAGACACTTCCTCTCAAGTGTTTTATTTGTATGTTCTACAAAATAACCACTCTAAAGGATACTCTGTCTTGGAGCTTTTCCTGATTCTTTTTCTTTTTAAGATTTATTTTATTTATTTTAAAGACAGAGTTACAGAGAGAGAGAGAGAGAGAGAGAGAGAGAGAGAGGTCTTCCATCCGCTGGTTCACTCCCCAGATGGCCACAACGGCCGGAGCTGCGCCGATCCAAAGCCAGAAGCCAGGAGCTTCTTATGGGTCTCCCACGTGGATGCAGGGGCCTAAGGACTTGGGCCAACTTCTACTGCTTTCCCAGGCCATAGCAGAGAGCTGGATCAGAAGAGGAGCAGCTGGGACAAGAACTGGCGCCCATATGGGATGCCAGAGCTTCAGGCCAGGGCGTTAACCCACTGTGCCCCTGCGCTGACTCTGCCTGGTTCTTTTTCTATAAGGCCTTGAACCTTCTTTTCCCTCCTACTCTACTCATGCTAAAATGCTGTTCAGTCAAGATTAAACAATGAGGCTTCATTAAGGAAGATATAGGTAAACATTATTTCCAATTGAGCACTTAGATTTTAGTTTTTCATTACACAATTTCTTCATATACCTCATGTTATAGATTTGGTTTGAGCGTGAGTGTTCACTTGTGCATATATTTCTGTGAGCTCTCTCTCTGGATATAACTATATGATACTAAACTCACAACTAGATGTAGACAAAAGCTGCTGCATAAATTTATTGTAGAATACCTGAAGACCACATTTCTGTCTTTTGTTAGAATTACGTCAATTCATCAAATCAATTTTATCTTTTTTCCTGAACAGTTGGCCTATTTGGGGCAATGAAATTTATTCAAAAGGCTTTTCTCTTCTGTCTCAAAGATCTGATTAATTAGTAGTATAATGTTTTTTCCCCATAGGCAAGATTTCCTTCCTTTTTCCAGAATCTTTCTACTTTATAGACACCCACATGTAATTTCCTTCAGTCTATTTTACTTAGAAATTAAGACATCAAAATGATCAAGATGACTCCTTACTGTGGGGCTTAACCAGTACAAACATGTATAGTCACTAGTGCTCAATCTGATCCTATTGTCTTTAAACACCAAAGACCCAACTGGGAATAAAACCTGTTGCTCACTTACAAATAATATTGTTGTGTGGCCACGGCTTTACACACTCTCCAACATGCTAACTCTAAGTCAGCAATCCAAACACAGTGGCGCTCCATTCAAGTTTCCATTATTTTGATATGAAATAAAGACCTTCATCACTGGAGGATTTGTCAATGTTGATAATTCAGATTCTCAAACAGCATATTCAAGTACCACAAAAGGCTTTCTTATCCAAAAAGAAGCAAAATTGCTATCTAATATAAAATGTTAAAATATACATCAATGAGGAGAATGTGTAACTGTGATAAGTAAAAAAAAATGTATGTATAAACAAATGAACATGAATAGAATTAGAAAGCCTTTTCATTGAGATATGACATATGAAATACCTTATATCTTATCACCATTGTAGAAACCATGAACTCAATGGAAATCAGAGATATGCAAGAATACTTTAAAATTTCCTGAAAAAATGGAATTAAAAGGTCCTTGTGTGGGTGTTATGGCATAATGTGCTAAGCAAGTGCTTGGGATGCCCACACCCTTTGTTGGAATGCCAATTCGATTCACAGCTACTTCCTTTCTCATCCAGTTTCAGGCTAAAGCACCTGGGACAGAAACAGCTCAAGTACTTGAATCCCTGATACCCACATGGGAGATAAAATTCAGTCCCTGGATCATGGCTTCACCCTGGCCCAACTGTTGTGGCCATTTGGGGAGTGAATTAAGAAACGCAAGATTCTCATTCTCTCTCTCTCTCTCTCAGCCTTTCAAATAATTTTCTTTACAAAGAGTAAGCTTAATTTAGTTCAAAAACTTTTAGAAATTAATGTATATAAGAGCTGTTTTCCAAAAGTTCATGAAAATGCCTGTTTAAAACTTAATAACATTTGAGAAAAATCAATTGGAAGATTACTTGAATGATCAGTTACAAGACTATCAACTAACAGCTAATTTATGTGGCAAATAGAAGACCTGCACAGCTTTTTGAACTGGGAGACCTCCAAGAGTGCGTGAAAGAAGAAAGTTTATGGTGGGTGTGGAAAGCGAGATGAGGGGTCGGGGCCGTGGCTCACTTGGTTAATCCTCCGCCTGCGATGCCGGAATCCCATATGAGAGCCGGATTCTAGTCTGGTGGCTCCTCTTCCAGTCCAGCTCTCTGCTGTGGCCTGGGAAGGCAGTGGAGGATGGTCCAGATGCTTGGGTTCCTGCCACCCGCATGGGAGACCAGGAGGAAGCACCTGGCTCCTGGCTTCGGATCAGCGCAGTACACAGGCTGTAGCGGTCATTTGGGGGTGAACCAACAGAGGAAGACCTTTCTCTCTGTCTCTCTCTCTCTCACTAATTCTACCTGTCAAATAAAAAAAAAAGTGAGGTGAACAATTGTGGGGAGCAACTCGGACTAGACTAAGTTACTGGAATTAAGACTTATTCTATGCATCTGCTTTCCCACAATATGGTGCTGAGAAGGGAGAAACAGCTTCTACACAGCTGCCTCCAGTTCAACCAATAAACTGTAGGACCTGCTCCTGATTGGAGGAGAGCAGCGTACTCGGCGTGTGGGTAGCAGAGTTGGGATTGGTGGAAGAGGACTATAAAGGAGGAGAGAGACAACATGCACCAGGAACATCTAGGAGGAACATCTATGAGGAACATCTGTGCAGCCCCCGAGAGAGCCGGCCGGGGGTGTGCCGCTCCCCCGCGGAAGTGGGGAAAGTGGCTAGGGGGCCCGCCCCTCCACGGAGGTGGAGGGACGGTAGCCAACCCGGGAAGAACCAGCAGCAAACCCGGGGAGGGCCGAGCAGACAAAAGAACAGCGCAGGGTCCTGTGTCGTTTCTCCACGAAGACGGGGAGTGACAAACAATTATTTTAGAACAGATAGGAATGTGACCAGATGAAAGACAAACAGCATGGACTCCTGTGTGAGGGAAACAGGAACAGTGGTAAACACGTTCCTTTTGGTTGCCACAGCAAAATATGACAAACCCCAAGGCTCAAAACAACATCAGTTTATTTCCTCATAGTTCTTAAAGCCAGAAGTCCAAAATGTTATCACTAGGGCATGAAGCATCAGCAGCAGGACAATCCATGTTGCAGAGGCGCTAGAGGATAATGTGTTTCTTGCACTTCTGCCTTCTGCTGCTACCAGCAATCCTCGGCTGTGGCTTGATCTCTCCCACCTATCTCCATCCCTGTGGCTTGATCTCTCCCACCTATCTCCATCCCTGTGGTTGCACTGATTCCCAGGTTCGAGTCGTGCCAGATCCTTGGTGTCCTTCCTTCTTAGACATACTTGTGGTCATATTGAGGGTTCACCCAGATAATTCCAAGATCATCTCTCCAACTCAGAATCTTCAACTAATTAAATTTGGAAGAATGTATTTCCATGTAAGGTAACATTTAAAGCTTTCAGTGGTTAGAAAACGAATGACCCAGATTTGGGGACCATTATTTGGTATACCAGATTGATTGTTTTGTAAGAGAGTAATGAGGCTGAAATAAGAACCTTAGATTATTTTATAGATGTCCTTGAAACCAAGTGCAACTTGCATTTGATAACACAGTAGACAATCTCTTGAGGTGTTTTGTCTCGAAAATTCATTTTACAACAGCATATCATTTTATTACTTTCCTTTAGATGTTTTTAACTTCCTAAATATTTTAATGTTTTAGATAAAAACAACTTGTGTATTAATGTTCTTTCAAAAACACATGATGTTACAATGATACTGACCCTCTATAGAACTTTGCATTCAATTGAAATGGTTACAATATGCTCAATAATCTTCAGGAAATTTCCTAATATATGCATCAATGATTTGATCCACTCATTTTGTTGTAGTCAGTACTTTCTTCCAGTTTATCATGTCCTGCGTGTTGTTAAAAAAAAAAAACAATATCAAAGATTCAAAAATCACTGTATGCTGTGCACAAGCATTGCTGATAGCATAATGCATTTTTAAAAAGGTGAATAAATGTTTCAAAATGAAATACTGATTTACAAATGAAAACTACTTTGACTTTTCTCCACTGAAAATTTTAGTAAGATTAAGCTGAAAATAGGAAAAATAGAAAGGTACTTTAAAAAAATGCTAATCTGACCTCATTTTTGCCCCCTCTGTGATCAAAGAAATAACTTATGAAGTAAGCTTTTATTGCCCCCTCATGTTTGTGATGATGAAATCTGAGGGGGGTTAATATTTTCCATAGGTACTGTACAACAACCATCTCAAAATTATATTGCTAATTATCCCATTATTTATTTCTTTTTTAAAGACTTATTCATTTATTTATATGAAAGGCAGAGTTACAGAGAGAGAGAAGCAGACAGAGACAATTCTCCCATCCTCTGGTTGACTCCCCAGATGGCCTCAAAGACTGGAGCTGCACTGATCCAAAGCCAGGAGCCAGGAGCTTCTTCTGGGCCTCCCATGTGGGTGCAGGGTTCCAAGGACTTAGGCTATCTTCTACTGCTTTCCCAGGCCATAGCAGAGAGCTGTATCAGAAGTGGAAAAGCTGGGACACGAACCAGCGCCCACATGCGATGTCAGCACTGCAGGCTGCGGCTTCACCTGTTACACCACAGCATAGCCTCTCTTAAGCTATATCTTTAAAGAAGGCACATGTGTGCTCCTCCACCTGCTTTCCATACATATATATTTATATTCCATTTATATATGTAGTTAGATTTAAATAAAATTACACAGAATTGCATGAAATGTCTTGAAATTGTGTCCAAAATATATTGTCTGCTCTTTGTATTAAATAACCCAAGGATGACTTCCTTTTTTATAATTTATTTTAAAATAACTTTATTTTAGGAAATTAAGAAGATACAAAGTTTCCATGTTGTTGGGTACATTGTTATCTTTTGTTACAAGTATATATTATTTAATGTCCAATCTGGATAAATATATTTATCCTTTCATGATTTCAAAATTTCTTCATAGGGAACACATCCCAAAATTCCCTCCCCAGTCTTTGGTAACCATCATATTTTTGACTCCTTTGAAAACTAAGATTTATTTATGTATTTGAAAGGCAGAGTTACAGAGAGGCAGAGGCAGAAGCAGAGAGAGAGAGAGAGAGGTCTTCCATCTGCTGGTTCATTCCCCAGATGGCCGCAATGGCTGGGAGCCCAGAGCTTCTTCCAGGTTTCCCATGTGGGTGCAGGGGCCGAAGGACTTGGACCATCTTCCGCTACTCTCCCTGGCCGTAGCAGAGAGCTGTATCTGAAGTGAAGCAGCTGGCACTGCAGGCATTACTAGCTACACACCAGTGCCGGCCCTGAAATAACCTGGGTTTTTAGACTCCACACATGAATGAAATCATGTAATATTTGTCCTTATGTGCTTGGTTTATTTCACTTAATATTATGTTGTTGAAAAGGCAAGATTCCATCCTTTCATGGCTGAATGATGTTCCATATTATATGTGTAGTACACATTCTTAGGCATTCATCAGTGGCTTGACATTTTGTTTCCATTTCCTAACTATTGTGAATAGTGCTGCAATAGACAAGGGAATGCAATTGTCTGTTTGTCAGGTGGATTTCTTTTCCCTTGCATACATACCCAGAAATAGGATTGCTGACCCATAAGATAATTCTCTTTATACTTCTTTGAGGAGTCTCCATTCTTTCTTCCATAATGACTCTAAGTAATGTACAATCCAACCAACTGTGTTCAAGGGTTCATTTTTCTCTACCTCTTCACCAACACTTGGCTATCTTTGTCATTTTGACAAAAGCCAGTCTCCTTGGAGAGAAGTGATACCTCATTGTGGCTTTTCATTTGCATTTCCCTAATGATTAGTGATGCTGAACATTTTTTTCATTGGTTGGCTGGCCACTTGTTTGCCTTCCTTTGAGAAATGTCTGTTTATTTCTACTTTTTAAATTTATTTCTTTCTCTATGGAGTTGATTGGGCACTTTATATATTCCGGATATTAACCCCTTTTCATATGTACAACCTGCAAATATTTTCTCTTGTTCTGCAGGTTGTATTGCTACTTTATTAATTCCTTTCTTTGCTGTATAATAGCTCTTTAGTTTATGAAATCACATTTGTCTGTTTTTATTTTTATTTCTTGTATTTTATGGCCTGATCCTTAAAATTATTGTATATTCTGATGTTCTGAAATATTTTTACCTGCTTTCTCCTAGTACTTTCCAAGTTCCAGAACTAATACTTAGGTCTTTAATAGATTTTTAGCTGATTTTTGTAAATGATGAGATAAGACTCAAATGTTTTTGGTTCTAAATGAGTATATCCTATTTCCCAAACACCATTTATTAAAAAGACCATATTTTTTTTACAATGCATGTTCATAGCAACTTTGTCAAAGATCAGTTGCCTATAGATGTGAAGGTTTACTTTTAGGGTCTCTATTCTGTTTCTTTGGTCTATAGACATATTTTTAATGTCTTTACTATATGCTGTTTTAATTATTTTAGTTTTATAATATATTTTAAAGTCAGGTAGTGATGCATCCTTCTCTGTTCTTTTTGCTCAAGATTGCTTAGGCTATTTGGGGGTCTCATGATTTCATACAAATCTTAGTAGTCTTTTTTTTTTTAAGATTTATTTTATTTATTTGAAAGAGTTAAGAGAGAGGTAGAGACAGAGAGAGAGGTCTTCCATCTGCTGGTTCACCCCCGAGATGGCCACAACGGCCGAAGCTGTGCTGATCTGAAGCCAGGAGTCAGGAGCTTCTTCTGGATCTCCCACAAGGGTGCAGGGGCCCAAGGACTTGGGCTATGTTCTATTGTTATCCCAGGCCCATAACAGAGAGCTGGATCAGAAGAGGAGCAGCTGGGACCTAATCCGGTGCCCATTTGGGATGCAGGTGCCACAGGCAGAGGATTAACCCACTGTGCCAGAGTGCCAGCCCCAGTAGTCTTTTTTTTTTTAATTCTGTGAACTGTGTCATTGGGCTTTTAATATGGATTATCAATCTCTTAAATTGCTTTGTGCTGTGTGTATATTTTAGTGATATTTATTTTTTTCCAATCCGTGAATATGGGGTGCCTTGACATTCTTTTGTGTGTCTTCAATATCTATCATCAGTGATTGACACTTTTAAATGTATTGAACCTTTACCTCTTTGATTAAATTTATTTCCACATTTATTGTCGCTATATAAAATTGAATTGCTTATTTGATTTCTTTTTCAGATAATTCACCATCAATGTATAACAATGCTACTGATTTTTTGTTGTGTATTGGCTGTGTATCCTAAATCCTTGCTTGTTTTTTAGTTCTTCTAATAGATTTTTGGTGGAGTCTTTGTGGTTTTCTGAATATCAAATTACATCATCTTCATGCAGTGAGAACTTGGCATTGCCCTTTTCACTTTGGTTGCTCTTTATTTCTTTCTGTGGCCTAACTGCTCTGGTTAGGACTTCCAAGGACTTCCAGTACTATGTTGAATAGAAGTGGTGAACGTGAGCACCCTTAGCTTGTTCCAGATCTTAGAGACAAGTCATTAAAAGCTTCTCCCCATTCAATTAAATTTTGGCAGTTGGCTTGGAATCCATAGTTTTTGTTTGAGGTATGTTCCTTCTATATCTGACTTGGTCAGAGTTTTTATCAGGAAGGCATGCTGAATTTTATCAAATGTCTTTTCTGTATCTATTGAGATGACCATGTGGATTTTGTCCTTCATTCTGTTGACGGATTAATGTTCACAAATTGCATATACTGAACCATCCTTGCACTCCTGGGACGAATTCCATTTGATCATGGTAAATACTAAGTTTTTGTTCTGTTTGGATTTGGTTTGCTAACGTGTTGCTGAGGATTTTTGCATCAATGTTCATGAAGGATATTGTGTCTTTCTCTGGTTTTGGTTTCAGAGTGACATTGACATAAAATGAATTTGGAAGAATTCCTTCTAATTTTAAAATAATTTCAGAAGTAGTGGCATTAATTCTTGCTTAAATATTTGCTATAATTCAGCCATCTGGTCCCACACTTTTTTTTTTTGATTGGAGAAACTTTGTTACAGATTTAGTGTCATTGTTACTGATTTGTTCAGGTATTCTAGTTCCTACTGCAGATGTGCAAGAATTTGTCTATTTCTTTCAGTTATCAAATTTGTGTCATATAATAGTTCACAATAATCTTTAATAATCCTT